>NW_012267241.1:11594965-11598718 GCF_000151885.1 Dipodomys ordii | reverse complement strand
CATACAGAAAAGCCATTGATTTTGGGGGGTTAATTTTATACCCTGCTACTTTGCCAAAGTTTTGAATCAGCTTGAGTAATTTGGGAGTGGAATCTGTGGGATTCTTTAAATGCAAGATCATGTCAACTGCAAAGGGATCCCCACCTGAATCCCTTTTATGTTTGCATCTTGTCTTATTGCTGTTGCTAGGCATTTTAATATTAAATTGAAGAGAGGTGGAGAGAGTGGACATCCTTGTCTCATTCCTGAGTTAAGAGGAAAGAGCTTTAGTTTTTCACCATTAAGTATAATGCTGGCTATAGGTTTGTCATATACAGCCTTTATTGTATTGAGCAATGTTCCCAGCTAGAATGGCTATAATCAAGAACTCTAATAACAACAAATGTTGGAGGGGATGTAGACAGAAGGGAACCCTACTGCATTGTTGGTGGGAGTGTAAACTTGTTCAACCACTTTGGAAAGTAGTATGGAAGTTCCTCAAATGACTCCACATAGAGCTCCCCTATGACCCAGCAATCCCACTTTTGGGCATTTACCCGAATGATCACAAACAAGACCATACTAAAGCTACCAGCACAATTATGTTTATTGCAGCATTATTTACCATAGCTAAGATATGGAACCAACCCAGATGTCCCTCAGTAGATGAATGGATCAAGAAAATGTGGTATATATACACAATGGAATTCTATGCCCTCCATCAGAAAGAATGGCCCATTTGTTAGGAAACAGAAAGACTTGGAAAAAGTTATATTAAGTGAAGTAAGCCAGGCCCGAAGAAACATAGGTCCCATGGTTTCCCTTATTTGCAATAACTAGTAGATGTCTGAGACACGCAGAAAAGATCAGATAAGATGATGTTAGGCGAAATGAACCCCAAGATAAGGACACAAGTGGTTTTTTCTTTCTTGCTATTGTTTCTAACACATATATAAGGTGACTATTTTGTTGCTTTGTATGTCCCTCCTCCATGGTATAATCCCTGTTTTCATTGCATTTGATGTTGGTATAATTTGGGGAGGGGAAGGGAAAAACAAAATGTTTAAATAGGGATACAGGTGGACCCATTGCAACAATGAGATGTACAAGATGCTAGGCTGAAAAACGAACTTTACAACTTTGGCAGAGGGGTATGGGAGGGAAGGGATGGCAAGGGGAAACAAAGGAGGAGGCAAAAATGCTTGATAAGAAATGTACTCATTATCTTGCTCATGTAATTGTAATCCCTCTGTATGGTATTTTCACAATAAAAAACTTATTAATAAATAATAATAATGTATTTTTAAAAAGTATCTAGACAAGGAAAATCTTGTACTGAGGAAAGAAACATATAAAACATAACAGTTCATATCTTCAAATGAGTGTATATGTATGTATATATATGCACTAGTCACAATTACATTGCCTCCTATGTTATAACCATAATAACCTGTAACAATATTAAATATTACCCCAAAATGACAAATACTTCATAACTATAAAAACTTCACCTTGTATTTTACATTCAATAACTTGGTATTTATTAAACAACTATTAAGCCATCAAAACCCAAATGGTATTTAAATATTTCAAAATGGGCCCTCTTGCTATAATAAAATTCATCCACAGAACTGGAAAGGGGCTGGAGAAGGTGTTTGTTTTTCTTTCTTACCACAATGTAAAATACCTTCAGGAGCATAAATGGAACCTCATTGTCTGGAATTAAGACACCATGGTTGTGGGAGAAAATGAGGGACAGCGTGACACTGTTCAAAAAGAAATGTACTCAGCTGGGCGCCGGTGGCTCACGCCTGTAATCCTAGCTACTCAGAAGGTTGAGATCTGAGGATCACGGTTCAAAGCCAGCCCGGGGAAGGAAAGTCCATGAAACTCTTATCTCCAATAAATCACCAGAAAACTGGAAGGGGCGCTGTAGTTCAAGTGGTAGAGAGCTAGCCTTAAGCTGAAGAGCTGAGGGAACAGTGCTCAGGCCCAGAGTTCAAGCCCCACGACTGACCAAAAAAAAAAAAAAAAAGAAATGTACTCAAGAGGTTCTTATTAGACCCTGTATGTAGTTTGTTCTTTTTTCTCTATTGTTTCATTTTTTTTCTTGCTTCTCTTAGTTTTTTGTACCTTGTGTTTTGCATATTAAACAATGCAATATGTGGAAGGGAAAGGGAATCACAGAAACAGCAGAACAACGGATGAACCACAGCAACATTGATATGCATGTGACACTACACTGGATATGAACATTATAACTTGGGGAGGGATAGGAGATAAACAGGGATGGGGTAACAATGATTAAAAACAAATGTACTTATTGCCTTACTTATATAACTGTACTCCCTGCTCATCACCTTTTCAAAAAAATAAATTTAAAAAAGAAATGTACTTATTACCTGACTTATGAAAATGTAACCCCTCTGTATAATACCCTTACAATAGAAATTTTTAAAAAGACACTAGAGTTTCAAACAATCTTGGGGCTATTCTAGGAAGCACAACTGTACCAAATTTGCAGTTATAGTTTTGTAACACTATCTTGAACCAAGTGACAGGTTTTGCTTAGAAATAAAATTGCTGCAGCCCAGAGATAAGCTGATAGTTAAATGGTTAGCTAAAGATCCAGTCAAGCCTTTTCTTTATTGGAGTAATAGTTAGCTAGTTTTCAAAGATTTATGGCATTCTAACTCATATTATCAGGAGGCATAAAGATACCAAAGATTAAAAATTCAAAGACATGGTAATATCTAATGTGTAAAGTTCAGAATAAAACTGATTTTTTTAATCCAACAAAAGTAAAATATCTGAATATAAAATGTAATTTTCAAAAATAATTCATGTAAAATATTAGTAACAGCCTTAAGACTAATTATCTCATAAATTATGATGGTCTACTAATCTCTTATTTTTCCTGCTACTAATAACATTAAGGCCTGCCATCTTGGTTCTGATATATAAAATACCTGATATATTTTGGATTACCATTCTTTCCTTTCTATTTAGCAACAGTGGGCAAGTGGAATATATTGTCTTATAAAGTCTGAAATTATCTTTCAGACTTAGAGAGCTAATGGGCAGCTTAAGTAATATAGATATAACAGATCATATAGTTATATTCGTTCATTTAGGAAATGCTTTCAACTACCTCTACTTCTCTGTCATCGTGCTAGGAGCTAGTAAATAGTAAGAATAACTTTAAGTATCTTCAACTTGAAGCTCAAGCAAACATTCTTATGAAATTGGGAGGAAGGGTGGGGCAGGAAAGTGGGGGAGGCTTTTCATGTGGTAATGTCTTATGGAAGAATTAATCTCAAGAGATTTAAAATATTTTAGCAGGTATCTTATATTTTTTCAAGTTTGGCAAAACAATACACATGCCAACCATGAAAGTTATTTTTCATGTTGCATACAACAGCTGGTGTTGTTAAGATCAAGAGTCTTGCTGAAAACCAGAGGAGAATTTATGAGTCTTTCCTTAAGTGAAAAGGCAGATACCACCTCAGGAATCTCAAACAAAAATAAATGGGTTTATGAGCTGTTCCTAACTTGTTATTTCAATAAGGTGGCCAGTGATCAAAAGACCTAAGAATTCTCTCTTCTGAAACTATGATACAATCACAGCAATCAAACCATATTTCCTTTTAAAAATGAGGCAAGTAGCTTAAGATTTTTGCAGCCAGTGTAGAAATTACGACCCTTCCTTCCTTCCTTCCTTCCTTCCTTCCTTCCTTCCTTCCTTCCTTCCTTCCTTCCTTCCTTCCTTCCTTC
>NW_012267241.1:11587744-11594915 GCF_000151885.1 Dipodomys ordii | reverse complement strand
TTCCTTCCTTCCTTCCTTCCTTCCTTCCTTCCTTCCTTCCTTCCTTCCTTCCTTCCTTCTTTCCTTCCTTCCCTTCCTTCCTTCTTTCTTCCCTTTTTTTTTTCCAATCCTGGGGCTTGAACATAGGGTCTGGGCATTGTCCTTAGGCTTTTTTTGCTCAAGGTCAGCACTCTACCACTTGAGCTTAGAGCTACTTCCAACCTTTTCTGTTTATGTGACACTAAGGAATCAAGCCCAGGGCTTCATGCATGCTAAGCAAACACTCTACCACTAAGCCACCTTCCCAGACCAGAAATTATGACTTTCAAAACTGCCATCTTACTTGAAAAACAAGCACTTTGAAGGACCACCATCTAGTCTTATTTTATGGATCTAAATGCTTGTCACTGTCTACTGCCCACAACGACATCCTTTCCTTCTTACTATCTATGCATAAGTAGAATAAGTAACATAAAAGTATACAGTTGGGCTGGGAAGGTAGCTCAATGGTAGAGCACTTGCCTTGCATGCATGAGGCCCTGGGTTCAATTCCTCAGCACCACATAAGCAGAAAGAAAAAAGCTGGAAGTGGCGGTATGGCTCAAGAGGTACAGCGCTAGCCTTGAGCTGAAGAGCTGAAGGACAGCGCCCAAGCCCAGAGTTCAGAGCCCCCCGACCGGACCCCCCCGCAAAAAAAGTATACAGTATATGAAGGGATATAAGAGACTTTCTTCTCATTTGCGTATAGCTTTTTATTAGGTGTTTCTTCCCTAGTAACCATTACATAACTACAGGTATTAAAAATTGGCCCTGGATCTATAAAAATAAAGGCAAATATATGCTTAATTTCTAAGCAACCCAAGCTCATTGTTTTGATACCATTACCAAAACATATGATTCTAGATTATGTTAGAAATTCCTTTCCTAGCTGAGTACCGGTAGCCCATGTCTATAATAGTAGTTACTCAGGTGGCTGGGACCTAAAGGATCAAGGTTCAAAGTCAGTCCAGGAAGAAAAATATATAAGACTCTCTCTCCAAAATAATTAGCGAAAAGCCAGACTGTGAGGACCTGAGTTCAAACCTCAGAACTACCACCCCCCAAAATCATTTCCTAACTGGGCACTGATGGCTCACACCTGTAATCCTAGCTACTCAGGAGGCTGAGATCTGAGGATTGTGGTTCACAGCCAGCCTGGACAGGAAAGTCTCATCTCCAATTAACCACCAGAAAACTGGAAGTGGAGCTTGGGCTCAAGTGGGAGATCACTGGCCTTGAGCTGAAGAGCTCAGGGACAGCACCCAGGCCCAGAGGTCAAGCCCCACCACCGACAAAACAACAAAAATTCATTTCCTAACTTCCTGCTGATATTCATTCCAAATCCAAGATTGGGTTAGTTTATAACATTTTCTCTCTGAAAACTTTACTTCGTTTTTTTGTTTTGAATAATCTTCAGACTTTTAGAACAATAATCTGTAATGCTCAAAAGGATACAGACTGAAGTCATCCAGAGCATTTCTCTCAGTTTATCTGTACAAGGATACTGTGTTTATTATTCAGCTTACTTCTGCTTCCTAAATGATACAATATTTAAAAGCCTCTCCATGCTGCAATTTACCTAAATTTGGGGCTATCATGTGGTAGACACTTAACAACATTAGTAAATATTAGAGAACTGAATAACAAATTAATGACAAGCTATGAAACACAGGATCCAGTGTGTTTTTCTATATGAAAAGAGGTTAAGATCTCGAGGCTGTGAATCTCAGTACCTATAACTGCTTCTCCTACCCTTGTACTGTAAACACGGAATGTCAGAGAAAATGAAGCCCTAAGATAAACATACGTATTTTCCTGGATCAAGATTTACATTGTTACTTTAGGAAAACACACACACACACACACACACACACACACACACACGCACTCATAAAATAACATCAATCATATAGTAGATTTTGAGAGCTTGCATCAATTTCAAAGATAAAATATGGATCTAGAAGGATCTCTGGGGTGGATCATAGATTTTCTTAGAACCTCCCTGGGGTGTAAATGCCCATGCTTTTGCTCCTAGAATCTTCAGGCTCATAAATGACAGCACTGTAGAAGCACATAAGGACAAAGAAAAACCAAAGTTCCCATGGCTCTAAGCAACTTGGAGCTTAAATATGACTCCCTTTCCCCTTATCATTTGGAAGGAGAGACAACTACCATTCCACATCATCTTCAACTCTTCTCACCTTCTCTTTTTCCTCTTTGCAGATCAGTCTCTGCACTCTCAGATTCCCTTTTCCATATGTCAAACAAGACCTTCAACTAACTCATCTTTTGCTGCCCTAGACTGATTCTTCAATCTGGGGTATATATTCTCAGCAAAGCTAACATTTAACTAGGATTCACCATCACAGCTAGAAAAGAAACAGTTTCCAGAGGCCCAACTTTCAAATGCACTATCAGCACTATTCTGCTGGGGCATGACTGTCATGCAAGAACATCCCTCCAGTGGTGACTGTGACTAAGAGAAGCTGCTATAACTAATTCTCCCTCCTCACAATGGTCCTCACCCCCTACATGAGTTGCACTACCTTCCTCAGATGTTTCTAAAATGTAGGAGCCAGGAATGCAAAGACCCCTAGGGCATGTACAAAAGAGTCAAAGTATCTAGTAGCTGAGTGACAATTCCTTCTGTAAGTCAGGTATTTCCCAGTTCTTTGTTTACAAAAAACAAAAAACAGCCAAGCAAGGGTGCTGGTGGCTCATTGCCTATAGTCAAAGCTACTCAGGAGGCTGAGATCTAAGGATTGAAGTTTGAAGCCAGTCTGGCAGAAAAGTCCCTGTGAGATTATTATCTTCAATTAACTCAAAAGACAGAAGTGGTGCTAAAAATGGTAGAGTGCTAGCCTTGAGCAAAAGAGCTCAGGGACAGCACCCAGACCCTGAGTTCAAGCCCCACGAACAACAACAAAAACACTAAAAAATGTTCAAGTACCAAAAAAGCCTATGGTGAAAGAAATACAAAATTCTACATTTTAATTTATATACTTTTTTTCTTGGTTAGAGAAAGAATGAAAGAGTGATCAATAATTCACTTTCAACTATAAAAATATTCTGCATTGGAACATTATCTTATATGAGGAAAAGGAAATGAAATACAAAATTTAGGATATACGGAGATATAAAATTTTAAAATGTTAAAGAATTTGCGTGTCTTAAAATAAATACTAGGAATCTCATACAGATTTCACTTGTTTTTCTGTGATATAACAATGTGATTTAGAATGTCAATATTTGATAATTAATATAAAAAGTTACATCCTTCGCAACTACTTAAACCTAAAATGAAAACTTTGGTAAATAAATAGTTTCACAGAAATTTTTATAAACTACAGAAAACAAAAACGTTGGAAAACATTGCTCTAGATCTTCAGACTCTTCCAGGATATAATAATGAGAAATAAAAATAGCTTTTCTCATCGACTCTGTTTTGACTGTGGACTGTTGGAGGGAGAGTGAAAATTTGTAGTCTTTATGTCCTTTTCTTAGTCCTGAACAAATTTGTTGCATTTGATCCTACAGACAACAATTTATAAGACTGAGGTAAGGTTGGCTGATGAGATGACTCTCATCAAATATCCCAAGGAAAGCTGCTATAGTTCCTTTCTTTGTGTTCTCCACAAGAACTCATGAGCAAATATTCATGAAGGCTCACTAATTTTGTATTTATCTTGTCATACAAAGATAAATTTCACTAATGGACATGTAAATTCAAAAAGCAACTAAGCAGCATTTCAGAAGTGGAGAAATGCAAAAAATTAAGTTCTTCAAATATTGTACAGTTAGTATTTTTAACAATAAGCACAACAAGAAATTACTGTAATGGACACATATGCATACCCTAATGCCTCCGCAACTCCAGTTATTTCTTTCGTTCTCTAATTCTTTCTCCAAACCTGTAACTTCTCTTCTCTGTTGGCTCTTTGCGCTGGAAAGCAGAAAGTCAACTAAATATGATGAAGACACCAAAAGGTAATTTGATGTCCACACTGTTCTAAAAATACTGACTTTCTGGTCCTCCATCTCTGAGAGAGAGAGAAAGGCTATATAGAGCTACTCCTCTTTAGGATGATGAGGTAGTACGGCTTGAGTAAAGGGTCAGTCTTCAAAGGCACAAAGTTGCCTGGACATCCTACTTCACCACTGACTGAGTTTTTCATTCCATTTCTCTGAATCTCAGCTCCCTCAGGTTCCCACAATAAGGTGGCTCAAGATCTAAGACAATATAGATCAAGCATGTGGAAAAAAACTGGCCCATAGTAGGTATCCAATTATCAAGTTATGAGCTTAGGATTTTAATGTGCTTCCATGATAGCTAAAAATTTATCAATAGCTTCCTCTTGGCATAATGTCAACTACTGGCATGTTGTTTAATTTCTTCCTAGTCTCTTTTAAAACAAGTGATTTGGAAAATGACTACCTTTCATGTCTAAGTATAGGGTGTGTGTGTGCAATGTGTGTATAAGTATACCCACAGAACTAAAACTGGCAAAATACACACACACACACACACACACACACACACAGAGGACAAGGACTCTACGAAACTTGAGATTCTACTGATATCATTTAAAAATATAGCAGCATTCCCTTAACCTTTTCTAAACACTAGTATGAAACATGTTTAAAAATAAGCAAAGAATCTATGATTGGTTCTTTAAAAGTCCACCCAAATTAGATTCTTAAGAAAACATGTTGTTAGATGAAGTGAGCAAATATTTAAAAATTAGATTCCTAAAAATGTAAGGATGTGGTCAGAGTGGTACTCTCACAATGCCTAAGTTAGTGCAAATAACTCTCTAAATCAACAGCAATGTATACCAAGGTTTTAAAAAGACTTGCATATGCATTCAGCAAGGTAGGAATACACTAGAACCACAATAAATAAGTATATGTACAAGAGGTTCATTATATCATAATTTACAACAGGAGACAAGGAAGCAATTTAATATTCATTAATAAAGACTGGATGTAGTTCAGCTATCCCTACAAATATACATCTACTAAAAACACAAAAAAGTATTGAAAGGATTGTTAAGTGGAATTGTTAAGAGAAAAATATATAAAGAAAAAAAGAGAAATATATATAAAGAAGTATTTAGCTGATTATGGATTTGGGTGAGCTCTGGTAATGTTCAAATAAAATAAACAAAAAAATTTTACAACAGAGAACTGGAATGACACAGAGTGATCAAAATTCTTAGCAGGGCTTGAAAGGACACAGTGTTAAAATCAGAACCCACGTCCTAATTTTAAAAAACAGAGTGGGATGAGTGAACTGCTGAATCAGGTATTTTTCATGAATGGTAGGGATGAGAAAGTGGAAAATAAAACTAAGAGTTATGTCTGAAGCTGATATTGAGCCTCTTTAAAAAACTTTCAGTCTGATGAGGCTTTTGAATGACATTTATACCACATTCATCAATGCTCTCTTGCTTAGCTAAGAAGTCTTGGCAGTATATTCAGAGATGAGAGAAGGTCTGGAAAGGTGAGGACTCAAAACATGCCAATATATACACTTTTTTCATAGTGGAAGAAGAAATGAAACACATGCACGCACACACATACACACTCAGGCCTGCAGATGCATACTTAATGCACAAAATACTTTTCCCACTCACATTCTAAGCAGACTGCCTCAACCTATCTATCTTCCTCTGGTCTCCTCAGCTACTATCATAACTTGTAGATTACTTCCAGCTCCCACCATGACCCACACTACACAAGGATAGCAAGTTGTCTGTCATCTGTCAGGAACTTTCCAGCACTTCTTTTTCACATGAGTACTTCAAATATGTAACCCAATACCACAGATAAGAAATGAAATAAAAATGTCTTTGGACAGTTACACATCTTGTGTCACACTCTTATAGCCCAGAAAACAACGAAATTACACAAGTACTTGGGACTCAAAACATCTTTCAGTTCACTGATATTTTAACTTGACCTGTGTGTGGTCACAGCTCTCTCTACCTATCTGCCTGCCTGCCTGCCTCCCTTGCCTGCAATCCTGGGGCCTGATATCCCAGAGCAGGTCAGGTTCCTTTTTGCAAACAGTCTAAAATCGTCCCAGTCCAAACCCCACTGAGGTGGTGAAAATAAAACACGATGTAAATAGCCTATTTCTTGCCACAACTCTCTAACTGAAAGGTGTCCTCTCGCTTGATCTGCACATCTGCAGATTTGTTTGTAGATGTCATACTACATAGAGCATTCAGGTTGGAGAGATGTTTGGTTTCTGTTAGTTTCAGGAATTATAGGTGTTTCTTGGTTCTGTTGCATATACATGCACATAGTGACCTATTTTTTTTTAATGTCCAGGCTGGAAATGTGCTCAGCTAATCATTAACCTTAAGCATACCATCACTTCTGCTAAAGACATTTTCTAACACATAGCCTGAAATTACTTTCAGTTGGGTTAAACAAAACAGACAAGCTGTAATAAAAGATGTCTGAGAAATATGATCCCTTTCACTGGTCACCCAGGAGCTTTTCCTCTTAAATCTGCAGCGTTAGGGGTTAGAGAGAGAGCACAGAAAACACGATGCCGTGCAGAGCACAATTATTTTCCCTAAGAAAGTTGCCGGAGATAACTCTTCAGGGTTTCCCAGGTTGAGTAATTCTTGCAGGCGGCTGGGGAGGGGCGGCTTGGGTCCGAGATCACTATCTGCAGAGGTTTCCCTCGTGTTATTTTTCAAGGGATTCTTTATTATTATTAAATTACACGCCAGGACTCCGATCTCCACCTCTGTTGGCTGCTGCTTGGAGGAGAGTCGAGAGCAACGCGCCAGGGCTGCGGCAGCCGCACCGGCCAACTCCGGGGGCCCCAGGGCCGGGGAGGGGGTGGCGGGGGGCGCGGACAGCCCACTCCCCACCGGTCCCGGCGATCCCGCCCTCCCGAGCCCCCCGCGCGCGCGCACACCCGGGCCGAGACGGAGATCGGCGCCCGCCGGTCCTGCGCCCGCCCGGGACTCACCGCTGTCCAGCCGCGCGATCTGGGGCAGCCGGTAAGTGCTGACCAGCAGGTCGAGCGGCACGGCCACCGAGCTCCACTTCACATCCTTGAGGCTGCAGCCCAGCGAGGGCGCCGGGTCCATCTTCCCCGCCTCCGCCGGGCGGTCCCGCGCTCCCCCGGCCG
>NW_012267241.1:11574775-11587192 GCF_000151885.1 Dipodomys ordii | reverse complement strand
CTCGGCGCGGCGCCGGCTTTTGGCTTCGCCTGCTGGCGCCAGCCGCTCCGCGCGCTCCGCAAGCTTTAGCTCTCGCTCCCCCATCCGACCGCTCCGGCGCCCTGCAGCCAGCCTCGCCCGGCACCGCCGCGTGCGTGATTCCCGTCCTGCGCCAGGCCCTTTCCTGGACTCCTGGAGTGCAGATCGAGCGCCCTGCATCTCAGTCGTGCAATGTCCTCTCCGACTCCCACCCTGCAGTGGGTACCTAGTAATGGGACGCCAAAGAAAGCTTCCGGTGCTTCCACTGGCCTCCCCGGTTGCTCGGGTTTCAAGAAGAGGCCCGGAGAGTGCCACCGGAGCTCCCAGGAGCATTCCCCCTGTCCTACAACTCCACAAAGGAAGTTAACATCTCTTTGATTGCTAGGCAGAATGGGGAAGGTGGTGGATGATCAACACCCCATTCCCACACATCTCCAAAACTGGATGCCTTCATTATGTGACCTGCTGCCTGGGACTGCGGAGATGAGGTCACCCACTGCCACAGAGGAAAAGGGAACATGGAGGCTTCTGGAATCCCAGTGGAGTGGGCTTGTCTTTCCCACAAAGTTTTTTCACTCTTAGAGACTGGAAGAGTTTAAGTCTGACTTCCGCAGATGACAGTGACTAAGATGCATTGTACTCACAAACTGACATGTTGTACAACTACTTGAAGATTAAATAATAAGATTAATAATATAATAAAAGACTGGGGTAATTCCCTTGTTCTAGATGTATTACCCACATATTAGGTGATTGCAGAAAATTACACCACTCTTGGATCTCCTTGCAAATCCATTCTTTGTTTTCCCTGATAAATGCTAGCCAGAGCTTGGTGCTTCTGACTCATGCCTGTAATCCTAGCTACTCAGGAGACTGAGATCTAAGGATGGGATGGTGGTTGGAAGCCTGAAATTCTTGAGACTCATCTCCAATTAACCACCAGAAAACTGGAAGTGGAGCTGGCTCAAGTGGTGGAACAGTACCCAGGCCTGAAGTTCAAGCTCCACTACAGACCAAAGTCAGGAGGCGGGGAAGGTAGCTGAGAGATTCCTGGGTTTTAAAGATTTTTTTTTTAAAGTATGAGATTAAAGTATGTGATTACTGAAGCAAAGTTGTCTATCAATTCTTTTTTTGTTCAACATGTATTCTGTGCTCAATGCTTTTTTTCTGTTAATTGATAAGGCCAAACACTGCACTTGCTTGGCCAACCCCGGAGGACTTGAAAAGATCTCACCACCTTGGAGTGGTCAGGCTTAAAAGCTCTCATAGTATTTGAAGAAAAACAGAGATTCCTTCACCCACCTTCTTGATCCTCTCATTTGAAAGCATCAGAAAGTTCTTCTGAATTTTATACAATTTATATTAATATTTTTATCTTGAAAAAAGGTAAGTAGTCTGCCAAGTATATTAAAAATCAGAAGCTCTGATATTTTTTTTCACATCTACAAGTGTGTTTGAGAACCATAAAGAGCTGAGCACCAGCTAACAATTCTTTCTAAGTAGCTAACCATTTCTAAAAATAAAGTTGAGACTCCAAAATGACACAGGAAGCATTTAAGATTGGGCAAGGTCAGAGATCCTTCAACCAGTGAGTAGATTGTAAATCCTTACATAGCAAACGGAGTTTCAGAAAAATAACTTTTTGCTATTCTTCTATCTTCTATAAAAGCTTCAGACAATATGAGAAGTAATTCCCTTTCACAAAAAGGATCAGTGCTTTAATGACCTAAAGATAAAATGAAAGTAAAAGATTAATGTAGTTAACTTTTTTTAAAAAAATCAATAAAGTTCTTACATTAGATTTAGTCTGATTGCTGACCTGGCAGAAAAGGTTTCATCTTAATCGTAAGCATACAAGAGAAGAAATTTTAATGAGCAGCAAATTCTTAGCAAGCCTCCTCTCTTGGTGGAACTCTTAAAGTAAGATCTTGCTTGTGAGGGTTAGAAAGCTTTGATTACACTATAAAAATTACATCAACTCAGAAAAATTAGCTTTCAATCTGACTAAATTGTACTTCCAAATATGTTTTTCTGAAGACAATTGGACTAATGGAAACGGTAAACATATAGTAAAAGCATAACCATCAGATGGATGGATGCTATACTTTAAATCTTAAATATCTCCCCCAAAGTCCATGTTTAAGTCACATTCCCAGGATGGCTACTTGGAGATGGTGGCATCTTTAAGAGGAAGGGCCTACTACTGGGAGGTCTTTGCATTAATTGTTAGGCAGAATGAAAAAGGCCAAAACATCTAACACCAAAAGGTGATGGATGATCAGCACCCCATTTCCCTTCTCCAGAACAAAAGAATGTTCAACCAGTTTAGCTGTAGGGGTAATCTTGAAGGGAATAGTGGGACCCTGAATTCTTCCTCCTCCTTTTTTTTTTTTTTTTGTTCTATTGGTTCTTATGAGTTGAAGTTTTGTTCCATCATGCATTCTTGTCATGCTATGCTGCCCAACACTGACCAAAAAGCAAAGAGGCCATGGACTAGAACTTCCAAAACTGTAAGCCAACTGCAAGTTTATCATCTTAGGTATTCATCATACTAGTAGAAAGCTGACTAGCATAATAGTAACACTTAGAGGATTTTGCAGTTTTACAAAAAGTAATGGCCAAGAAAAGCTCTCTGTAAGGCAAATGCTGATGTTCCTGGTCCCTTGATCCTGCTAATGCCTTTCTAAAGCTGAGATTTGGGGGATGGGGGGGGGGCAGCATATTCTGGTGATTTAAAAAAATATTGACTCTCAGGCTGGGGATTTAGCCCAGCAGAAGGGTGCCCGCCCAACATGTGCAAGGCCCTGGGTTCGGTCCTCAGCCCTGGGGAAAAAAAAATTGACCCAGTCACCTAAGTGTGATTAGTATGCATTTAAAATAATATCTGATAGGTACATAGAAAGTAGTTTACAATCACAGGTTAAGAATCTATCCAAAATGCTTGGGGCCAAAAATGTTTTGGATCTCACATGTTTTTAAATTTTAGAACATTTGCATTTACATACTGGTGTATCTTAGGACATAAAACTGAAGTTTAAACATGATATCCATGTGTCTCAGACACATGGCTTGAATGTAATGTGTGTGTGTGTGTGTGTGTGTGTGTGTGTATGCTGAGCATTGAACTCAGGGCTTCACACATTCTAAGTTTGAACTGTACCTCCAGGCTATCCTTCCAGCCTCCTGAAGGTAATTCTGCACATAATTTTTAATGTGTCTGTGTTTTGACTGTGATCTATCTTGTGAGGTCAGAGGTGGAATTTCCCACTTGTAGCATTCTGTCAGTGCTCAAAAAGTTTCAGATTTGGGACATTTCCATTGTTATTTTTAGATTGTGAATGTTCAACCTGTATGATTAAAAGAACTATTGGCTTTGACTGGGTCAAAGTTTAAAGATAAAGAGGTAAATTCAAATTTAAAGATATGATTTGATTTTTAGAAGAAGAGTTATATAAGACAGAGAATAGAAGAACATTCCTCTAAAAGAAAAACCCAGCTACAGAAATTTACTTCTCAAACCTAAACGCTGTGGGATTAAATATTGTATAGTGAGCCAGCTTGTCACATGGAAAATACAGACAGTGGTCATGGTATCACTTTAATTGCTAAAGAAGCTACCACGTTTGATAAGCTCAAGGGTGACTAAGGCATGTAAGATACTGTGGGACAGACATATCCCATCTTCCTAACTCTGAGACTACTATTTATACAAACATAATTTGTTAATCCCTGCATTATCAGCTTTGCAACATAAACATATTACATGTTGGTGGAAATCATATTTAATGTCTGATACACATTGTAGGCTAATGGTCAAGTGGGTATCAAAGTTCACAGTCTTAGTGGTTTTCTAGAATTCCAGAATCTTTTTCTTTGATCAATTAATTTCCATGCTACAGCCAGAGTCAACCTAAAAGTCATTCCCTGGGCATCAAAACCATACTCAGTATCTTTATCTTCACTGTCTGTAAATAAACTGTAAAGTCCTTTGCCTGGCATAAAAGGTTCTTCCATTAAATGTCTGGGTTGCCCTATGCAACCTGCAGTTTATTGGCTGCTTTCCAACACCATAGGATTCACTAGTACAACCTCCTTACAGTGTCTCTTCATACCATACTGCTCCATGCCCTTGCCGTGATGTCTTCTCAGCTTAGAAGGCCATCTCTCATACTACCAAATGTATATTTCTCTGTTATTCTATGATGCCATTTCACCTAGCAATGACCCCTTGAACCAGGCTGATTGAACCATGATTTATTCATCTATTTTTATGTCAGCTAACACTACTAATCACCAGTTACCTGTGGCCCCACAAAATATATTTATTTATCTGTTTATTTTTAATTGTTATTGTTATTAAATGGTAATATACATAGGGGTTACAGTTTTATAAGTCAGGTAATGAGTACATTTCTGTTTTGGACATTGTCACCCCTTCCCTCCCTCCATACCAATTTTTCCCTCCTATTCCTATACACAAGTTGTATAGTTCATTTTCAACATAGTGTCTGCTGAGTGCCACTGCTGCATTTGTTCACCCTTTATCTCTCCATTTCTGTGCCCTCCTTTTCCTTCCCAAAGAGAGATAAATGAACAAAACAAAAGAAAACAAAAGCAACAGCAAAGAAAAAAACCACTTCTATATCCTGGAGTTCATTTAGAGAAACACTGGGTTTTTTTTGTCAGTCGTGGGACTTGAGCTCTGGACCTAGGTGCTATCCCTTAGCTCTTCAGCTCAAGGCTAGCACTCTACCACTTGAACCACAGCACCACTTCTGGCTTTTTCTGTTTATGTGGTGCTGAGGAATTGAACCCAGGGCCTCATGCATGCGAGGCAAGCACTCCACCACTGAGCCACCTTCCCAGCCCGAGAAATACTATTTTATATAATCATAAGTATACAGGCATTTTACCTTTGTGCTCCTATCTTAAGAGTATCCTCCTTTCATCTCACTGTGCATGACTGCCTAGAGTCCTGTATAATTTATCATGTCCCAGTATATTTTAGATCTAGCTTCTACATATGAGAAAAAAAACATGTGCTTATTTTTTTGTGTCACTAAGCTTAGCTTACCCTACTTAACACGACTTGTTCTAGGTCTATCCATTTCCCTGAAAATGACATTATATTATTCTTTCTAATGGCTACATGAAATTCCACTGTGTCTTGGTATCACTTTTTGATTCACTCATTAATTGTATGCATCTAGGCTGTTTCCCTAACTTGGCTATTGTGATTAGTGCAGCAGTGGACATCGATGTACAAGTTCACCTGTTTCTTCACTTCCTGTTCCCATCCCTGGCACAGGGAAAGTACTCAATTAATGTTTGTTGGATTGAGTAATCAATGGACTAAGTCATCTTCTTACTCTATTGTATCATAGGTCATGCTATTTATCCCTTCATTAAAAAAACTCATCAAGTTTAGATACTTTCATTAATAAGTTCCAGCCCCATAAAAATAATATTTTTATCAGATTGCTACCTCAGTATTTTTAGTCAACCAAAAATTTGAATTTTTTAAAATAAAGTTCACCAAACTGGAAATGATACTTCTTGACTAACAATTGCAACACTTGTGGAACCTGTTAGTCTACTTACTGTTTGTTAGCTTATTTGTGGTGTCCTTTACTAGGACATTGCTCCTACAAAGGGCATATTTATTATCTTAAAGCATCCCTTGCTACTATATATACTATATATACACATATACATGTGTGTATATTTGTGCATATATCTTTAGTGAGTACATATGCATAGATATGCATTTATATACTTGTATAAAAAAGATGACATCAAAAGATGACATTTGGGGCTGGGAAGTTGGCTCAGAGGTAGAGCGCTTGCCTTGCATGCCTGAGGCCCTGGGTTCGATTCCTCAGCACCACATAAGAAAAAAGCCGGAAGTGGCGCTGTAGCTCAAGTGGTAGAGCGCTAGCCTTGAGCTGAAGAGCTGAGGGACAGCGCCCAGGCCCAGAGTTCAGGCCCCATGACCGGACCCCCCCAAAAAAATGACATTAAAAGATCATAAGATTATTAGAAGGATAGCCCATATGGGCACTTTCTGAAATTTACTTTGTCATTTATTCCTGTCTTGCTTTTGATAGAGGGCATACCTTTAAACAACAACAGCAAAATAAGACAAAACAAAACAAAAAACTGGTGCTTGAACACAGGGCGTTATGCTTGTTAGCAGACACCTCCACCACTAGGACAATGGTTTTCTTCCATAGCTTGTTGGAGAAGGGCAGATCTTCCAGTGCCAAAAGAAGAATATGACTATTAAGGGAAAAACTACACAAATTGCAAATTGGATCTTATGGGAAAGTGTTTGCTTTCAAACAAAGTATACAAAATGTTGCTCTAAAAAGACATATCACACTGCAGTCCAGTATCAGTATATACATACATATGTAAGGAAAACAAAATTTACAAAATGATACATATTTTTGCATATTTATATATCCTGAGTTTTTTCAAAAAGTTATAAAATGATATATTTTTTATATATATAATGTATACTGAATCCTAAGGTACCTTTTTTCACCCGTCTGGGGACCTATTCTGGAGCCTTAAGCAGGCTAGGCAAAATCAACACCACTGGGCCGTACCACTAGCCTTACTTTGATCTGATCTTTCAACATTTTCTTTTTTAAGTTTTTAAATATTAGTTGTGATTCATTCACTTTGTTCCATAACACACACTGGGTCATAACTTCCATTGAAAATACTACGTTAGAGCTAAGAAGGTAGCTCAATGGAAGAGTGCTTGCCTCACATGCATGAGGCCCGGGGTTCAATTCTTCAGCACTATATAAGGAGAAAAAGCCAGAAGTGGCACTGTCCCTTAAGTGGTAGAGCACTAGCCTTGAGCTGAAGAGCTTAGGGACAGTGCCCAGGCCCAGAGTTCAGGCCCCACAACCAACAAAAAAATAAATAAATAAAAATAAAATACTGCTTTACATGACAGTTCCTTTTGTGCATTAAATAGTTAAAAGTTCCTCAAAACATTATTGTAAAAGTTATAGGGACATGCAAATTTCAAGAACAGTCAAAATGGAGTTCTGGGAAGATGGTGGAGGAGAAGCTGGAGGCTAAACAAGTTCTCGCATAGAAAGCAGTTTTAGTGTTCAGTGAACAGTCCTAAGCCAGAGAATCACACCAAGTGTGCCATCACAGTACAGAGGGTTAGGCCAGAGAGGGAAAATCCAGGCAAGAAGACAGCTCTGAGCAGTTGTCAGCAGCCACAGCTGCAGCTGCGGTGGCGGTGGCCGTAGCTACCATACATGCAACACAGAGAGTCCTGGACAAAGGCGCCAGATGAGGCGGGCGAGCGGATTCTACTCAACACCAGCCAAGAACCGACAAGGAGGAGATATCTTCATCCTGCAGGTCGCAGACCAGAGACGAGCCAGAAACCAAGACTCCGGCAGTGTAAGTAGAAGTCTGACATCCTCACTCCTTCTCAGGGAGCAGAGGAGGGAAGGCCACCCCTCTCCCCCCACTACCGGAGATCTCCATCTTTGATACTGACAAAGGCCTGGCTGAGCAGCTAGCTCCAACTCAGGCCTTGGAAGAAAACTAGAGTCATTTAGCAGGTGACAGGAACCTAACTTGACCTGCCAGGCTCAGCTCCACCCAGGGAAAAGTCACCCAGCCTGAGCTGCCAGCCCCAGGAGTGGCTTTCTTCACTGGGTAAACAGAGCCAGAGGCTGCCCCTCCCTACAGTAGCCTGGACAATCAATTGAAATTCAGTAAACATAAACCCTGAGAATGGCTCCAGGCTGGGCTCTGTGAGTGTCTCACAAGCTAGCCCCTCAGGGAAAAGCTACTGTTTGCTGAAAGGCCTCAACGCTACCCAGAACCTAGCCTCCTTACAGCATCTCCAAACTAGAGGAAACAGCCATCTCCCTCTTTTGTAATACTCAGAGCAGATCCCCCACCCATTGAACTAGCTTGCAAAGAGGATCACAAAATCCTGGGTAAAGCAGAGCATTTTTCTGCCTGCTCAAACAAACTGACTTAAGAAACCAACCAAGCCACAGGAAAATCAAATACCACAAGCAGACCAGAGACTCCAACAAGAGACTGGTTACGGACACAAGGGAGATACAGGATCTTCCCATCCCCCCCCCTCCCCATCAAAGAACTCTTTTTGTGTACCTTTTATAAAAAAAATTTTTTTCTCTAAAACTTTTTTTAAAATTTTTTTAAAAAATTGTTTTCTATTAACGTTTTTTTTCTTCCTCTTATAATTTTTATTTTAGGGTATACGTGTGTGTGCTTTTTTCTTTTTAAAATTTTTTTTGTTTAGCTCTACTAAATTTTGATCCTTTTTTTTCTTTCTTTCTCATTCTTTTCACCTTTTCTTCTCTTTCGTTCTTCTTTGAGTGACTTAATTGCTGTTCTGCTAATCCTCAGATATACCCATAGTTGATTATTAAACCTTATCCCCAATTGTGTACACACTTAATCCAGAAATGTATTACTCAATTCAAAACCTCTTAGACTTAAACTCCTTAATAGCAGTACTACCTCTTTATACCAATATAATATTTTAAGCATTTTTATTTTTAAGTTTTTCACATCTCCTTTTTATCCCTCCCTTCTCCCATTCTATCCACATTCTTCTCTGAATATTTCATTTTTAAATTTGCATAATTTTTAAGTGTTGCACTTTTTAATTTTAATTTTTGCTTTTCTATTTTTTCTTGTCTTTTTTTCTTTCTCTGTCTTCTTTTTTTCTCTCTCTACTTTCATTCTATGCAACCTATTTCCCGCTTTGAGATTAGGACTTAGTTAACTCTCCCTCTGCCTTTCCACATCCCTCTATTCCTATTTTTACCCACATGTCTCCCTAAATCTAATAATTTCTGGTTTGCCAAATTCTTCTTTGCGGTTCATAGCCCATCAATACATAGTTGTTTGATGTTGAATAGATATATCTGTTGAACTAGATTGTATCTGCAGACTTTTGACTGTGCAACTACAGACTTTGGTTGATGCTTGCCTTAAGATCATGTTCTAGCATAAAACTGGTGTTACTTTCATTCCAAATGGGCAGGACAAGGTGGAAAAACACAAGAAAAATGGAAAGTCCGGGTATCTCAACTCCCACTCATGATAATCAGGGGTCAGAACAGATAATGAATAATCCAGAGGAGAGTTCCCAAATAGCTCTACAAATACTGCTGGTAAACATGGTAAATGAAAAGATTGAAAACCTGTAACGGACTCTGTATGAGTGTGATAGGGAGAGAGAGGAGGCAAACCAAAGGTTAATACAGAAATATCATGAGCGTGAGGAAGCTACTCAAAAATTGATACAGGAATTGCGTGAGCAGTTTGAGAACACTCAAAGAGAAATAAAAGAATGGCATGAGCAGGCTGAGATCAGTCAAAGAGAAAGTCAGGAATGGCGTGAGAAGGCTGAGAACACTCAAAGAGAACTACAGAAATTTTATGAATGTGAGGAAGCTAATCAAAGAGTAATACAGGAATTGAGAGAGCAGGATGAGAATACACAAAGATCACTAAAGGCATTCATGGAATCCATTAACAGAGAGCTGAAAGAAGTCAGGGAGACCACAAAGGCAATGCTGAATGGAACCCAACAGAAGGAATGGGAGTCCAAGGAAACCATAACAAATCAACTAGTGACTTGAGAATAAACACTGAACACCAAATTAAGGAAGTAAAGAAGTTCATACAAGATCTAAAACAAAGCTCCAACAAAGAATTTGAAGCCATCAAAGCTGACCAATTAGAAAGAAGAGAAATAAAAAACAAAGTAGAGAGTCTTGACAGTAGGTTAGACCATGCAGAAGATCGAATCTTGGGGAGTGAAGACAGCCTAGATATTATAGAGAAAGAAAATACAACCATCCAAGACAAATCCAAGAAATATCCTAGATCTATTCAACACTTGGAAGACACCATCAGAAGGCCTAATCTGAGGATAATGGGTGTAGAGGAGCACCTAGAGACAGAAGTTAATGGTCTAGGAAATTTGTTTAACAGGATCCTGGCAGAGAACTTCCCAAACATGCAAAAAGATAGGCCTATTCAGATACAAGAAGCTTTTAGAACTCCAAATAGACCAGACCAGAATAGGACACCCCACTGTCACATTATAATCCACACAGGATCAATTCAGACCAACAAAAAGATCCTTAAAGCTGTCAAGGAGAAAAGATCAATCACCTATAAAGGGAAACCAATTAGAATCACCTCAGATTTTTCAGCAGAGACAACCAAATGAAGAAGAGCCTGGAATGATGCATGCCATGCCCTAAAGACAAACAACTATCTACCAAGAATTCTGTACCCAGCTAAACTCTCCTTCATAACCGAAGGTCAAATAAAAACCTTCCATAGCAAAGAAAACTTGAAACAATATATCTCCACCAAACCAGCCCTACAAAAGATTCTTAAAAATGTCCTACACATAGAAAACCAATGAGACCACAATAAAGGCCAAGAAACCACAGCCAAACTGAGAATCCAAGAACCATAGGAAGAACCCAGTAGCCACAGCCCCCAAGAAGGTAGATAAAATGGCAGAAACTCCCAAATACCTCTCAGTCCTATCTCTCAATATTAACAGACTTAACTCTCCAATTAAGCAACATACACTGTTTAGTTGGATTAAAATCTGCTGCCTTCAGGAGTCACATCTTGCCCATAAAAACAAACACATTTTGAAAGTGAAAGGCTGGAAAAAATCTACTAAGCAAATGGCTCCCATAAACAGGTGGGAGTTGTAATCCTAATATGAGATAAAATAGACTTCAAATTAAAATTCTTAAGAAGAGATAAAGAAGGTCTCTACATACTAATTAAGGGATCTCTCCTTCAGGAGGATATTACAATTCTAAATATCTATTTGCTAAACAACGGAGCACCCTTTCTCTCAAATACCACATAGCACTACTTTCCCTCAAATACCACATAGAACCAAAGACATTAATTGTTGGGGACTTTAACACACCACTTTCCCCACTAGATAGATCAACTCAGCAAAAACTCAACAGAGAAACCGCAGATCTAAACTGCATAGATCAACTAGATTTAACAGACATCTACCGAATATTTCACCCAGCAGCAACAGAATACACGTTTTTTTCAGCAGCACATGGAACATTTTCCAAAATAGACCACATTTTAGGCCACAAAGCAAACATCCAAATTCAGAAACATTGAAGTTATACCTTGCATTCTCTCTGACCAGAAGGGAATAAAATTAGAACTCAACACCAAAAGCCACCAAAGAAAGTCTTGTAACACATGGAGGCTGAACAACACACTGCTGAATCACGAGTGGGTCATGGAAGAGATTAGAAAGGAAATTCAAATGTTCATGATTTTCAACAAAAATGAACACACAAATTACCAGCTCCTCTGGGACACAGCAAAGGCAGTACTCAGGGGCAAGTTTATAGCTCTGAGTTCCTACATCAACAAATTGGAGACATCTGAATCTCCTTGAAAAAGAGCAAAAAGATAAACCCCAATCCAGTAGATGGAAAGAAATAATTAAAATTATATCATAATTAAATGAATTAGAATCCAAAAAAAACTATAGAAAGAATCAACAAAACAAAGAGTTGGTTCTTCGAAAAAATTAACAAAATTAACAGACCCTTAGCAAATCTTATCAGAAAAAGAAGGGAACACACCCAAATAAATAAACTCAGAAATGAGAATGGAAACATCACCACAGAAACAACTAAGATTCAGAACATAATAAGGGAATACTTCTCAAAACTTTATGCTT
This sequence comes from Dipodomys ordii, assembly GCF_000151885.1. Lineage (NCBI taxonomy): Eukaryota > Metazoa > Chordata > Mammalia > Rodentia > Heteromyidae > Dipodomys > Dipodomys ordii. Next base: position 11,575,398 of record NW_012267241.1, on the reverse strand, counting down.
ATAAGTTTGAGAACTTGACAGAAATGGACCTTTTTCTAGCAAATATTGACATGCTAAAACTAAACCAAGATGAGTTAAACCATCTTAACAGGCCCATATCAAGCATTGAAATAGAAACAGCAATAAGAGACCTCCAATCTAAGAAAAGCCCAGGACTAGATGTTTTTTCAGTGGAATTCTACCAGGCCTTCACACCAATACTCCTTCAACTCTTCAATGAAATTGAAAGAGAAAGTTCACTTCCGAACTCATTCTATGAAGCCATCATAACCCTCATCCCAAAACCAGGCAGGGACTCATCAAAGAAAGAGAACTATAAACCCATTTCTTTGATGAACATTGATGCAAAACTTCTCAACAAAATTCTGGCCAATCGACTTCAACAATTCATCCAAAAAAATCATACACCACGATCAAACAGGATTCATTTCAGGGATGCAAATCTGGTTCAATATACGCAAATCAATTAATATAATTCATCACATCAACAAGAGCAAGGATAAGAACCACATGGTTATCTCAATAGATGCAGAAAAAGCATTTGACAAGATCCAACACCCCTTCATGATGAAGGTTTTGGAAAAATTAGGAATCCATGGAACATTCCTCAATACAATAAAGGC
>NW_012267241.1:11561010-11573045 GCF_000151885.1 Dipodomys ordii | reverse complement strand
AGATAGAGCTCCCCTATGACCCAGCAATCCCACTTTTGGACATTTACCCAAATGCTCACAAACAAGACCACACTAAAGCTACCAGAACAGCTATGTTTATTGCAGCATTATTTACTATAGCTAAGATATGGAACCAACCCAGATGCCCCTCAGTAGATGAATGGATCAAGAAAATGTGGTATATATACACAATGGAGTTCTATGCCTCCATCAGAAAGAATGACATTGCCCCATTTGTTAGGAAATGGAAAGGCTTGGAAAAAATTATATTAATTGAAATAAGCCAGTCCCAAAGGAACATAGGTCCCATGGTTTCCCTTATTTGCAATATCTAGTATATGTCTGAGTCAAGCAGAAAAGGTCAGTTAAATTGATGTTAGGGAAATGAACCCTAAGATATGTATTTTAATGTTTTTTTTCTTTCGTGCGATCATTTCTAACCCATTTATAAGATTATTTCTTTGTTGCTTTGTATGTCCCTCCCCCACAGTATAATCCCTGCTTTCACTGTATTTGATGTCGGTATAATTTGTGAAGGGGAAGGGGAAAAACAAATCGTTTAAATAGGGATACAGGTGGACCCATTGCAACAATGAGTTGTACAAGTTGTTATGTTGAAAACGAACTTTACATCTTTGGTGGGGGGGGAGCGAGGATTTTGGGGGGGCTGGGGAGGACGGGAAGGGATAGGAAGAGGAAACAAAGGAGGAGGCTACAATGCTTGATAAGAAATGTACTCATCATCTTGTCCATGTAATTGTGACCCCTCTGTTCAGTATTTTCACAATAAAAAATTGAAAAAAAGAAAAGTCAAAATAAAAAGGTAAATGCTATAATGTATTTAGTGAGCTTACAAAAATTATATGTATATTTTATATAATAAGCATAGGTAAAAATTGTTCATTTGGTTTTGTTACACACAACATAATAATTCATATTATTAAACATTTATTAGGGCTCCAAATCTTCCCAGAGAGCATACAAGTTTGTTATTCTGATGATATGAAACTTCAAAAGGAGTTTTAATGTCAGAGGCAGTTAGAGATGGCTCCCAGTTTTAAGTCTCTCCCTAGAAAGATAATGAGATCATAGTTTCCTGCCAACAAATCCTCTGAAGAAAGACCATCTTATATGTTATTTGAGTTATGTATTCTGAGCCTTCTATTGCAACAATTGTTCAAAAGGAAAGGTTAAAAGAAAGGTAAAGAAGGTTGTCATGATGCTGGACTCTTCTGAACATCTAGCTACACCTGTGCAAACAGGCCACAATATTTCCTCCCTGACCTCTTTCATGATTCATTATTCAGATTCTTGGTCAATGAAGATAAGAGAGTATCATATTAATTTGCATAGAATTGCTTAAGATCATACTTAACTTCTCCAATAGACTTTCTGTTGATTCCCAAATCCGTATCTTAAGGAGCTCATGCCTTACTCCCATTTCAGAAGCCAAATTTCCCAACCATATGTTTTAGTCTTATTTACCTTATTTTTGTGTATCGGGGATCAATGTGGTGCTTTAAATGTCATTAATTATTTTTATTTTTATCTTTTCTTTTTTTGGTCATGGGGCTTGAACTCAGGGCTTGGGTGCTGTCCCTGAGCTTTTCTGCTCAAGGGTATCACTCTACCACTTTGAGTCTGAGATCTGAGGATCACGGTTGAAAGCCAGCCCAGGAAAGGAAAGTCCATGAGAATCTCTCTCTCTCTCTCTCTATATATATATATGTATATACATATATATATAGTAAAGATACTGTACAGAGGGGTTATAGTTACATGAGTAAGGTAATGAGTGCATTTCAGATCGAGCATTGTGACCTCCTCCTTTGTTTTTCCCCTACCATTCCTTCCCTCCCCACTTCTCCAATTCCTCCCTCCCCCCCACCTACAAGTTGTAAAATTCATTTTCAGCATAGTGTCTTGTATTTCTCATTGTTACAATGGGCCAACCTGTATCCCTATTTAAGCATTTTGTTTCTTCCCTCCCCAAATGATCTCTAATAAACTATGCAGAAAAAGCTCAAAATGGCACTGTGGCTTGGGTGAGAGAGAGCTAACTTGGGACACACTGAGGACTAGAGACAGCACCTAAGCCCTGAGTTCAAGTCCCAGAACCAGCAAAAACAAAGAAACAACAACAATGACAAAAGAGTCTCATAGACTTTCCTGCCCTGGTTGGCTTTGAACAACAATTCTCAGATCTCAGTCTCTTAAGTAGCCAGGATTATAGGCATGAGCCACCAGTGCTTGAACTTGTTACTTTTTAATACAAAGAAAATTCAGTGAATAAAAAAACTATAGCTTATGATCCATTACACTGAATTAATTATCATTGTTCATATCACTGGTATGTTTGTGTATATGCTTGCATATCTGTTTAATTTGGACTATGCCATAATTTTTTTTGGGGGGGGGGGTCCGGTCGTGGGGCCTGAACTCTGGGCCTGGGTGCTGTCCCTCAGCTCTTCAGCTCAAGGCTAGCGCTCTACCACTTGAGCCACAGTGCCACTTATGGCTTTTTTCTTTTTGCTTATGTGGTGCTGAGGAATCGAATCCAGGGCCTCATGTATGCAAGGCAAGCGCTGTACCACTGAGCCACCTTCCCAGCCTTGTCCCTGAGCTTTTTGATCAAGATTGGCTCTCTACCACTTGAGCTATACCTCTACTTCCAGCTTTTTGGTGGTGACTTGAAGAGTCTCACGGGCTTTCCTGGCTTATCCTTGAACCGTGATTGTCATATCTCAGCCTCCTTAGTAGCTAGAATTATAGGTGTAATCCACTGGCACCCAGTTTTGGCACTCTATTGTGGGCATTTTTCTGTGCTGCTATGTATTCTAAAATGTGATTTTTCAAATGACTGTATAATATTTTATCATCTGTACAAATAATTTACCCAATTTTTTATGATTTGGCATTTTTGTTTTTGCAATTTAATAATCATTAATCATGTCTTTATGACTATTTTTATAGGCAAATCTTTGAGAATAGATGTGCTTTCTCCCTGCCCCTTCCACTCACCGGTTTACTACATGTTACTACCTGGGGAATTCTTATTAGAGTACATGAAAACTTTTTAAAGCTTTTTGTACATACTGTTAATTTGCTTCCTAAGAGTGTACGAACTTTCACACCTACTGATTACATTGGATGCTTATATTTTTGTTTTTATACAATTAGGCACCTTTTTTTGCTAAAGATTGTATATGTTGATTGATTGACCATTGTAAAGATAATGTACAGAGAGGTTACAGTTATATAAGTAAGGTGAAGAGTATATTTCTTTCAGTGTTACCTCGTCCCTCATTTTCTCCCACTATCCCTCCCCCTCACTCCCCTCTCTGCCAAGTTGTAAAGTTCATTCCCAACATAGTGTCTTGTGAGTATCACTGTTGCATTGCTTAACCCTTTGTCCCACCTTTTCTGTGAATCCCCTTTCCTTCCCCAGATCAGATAAACTTATATACAAAACAAAGGGTACTGAAATGAAACACAGTGACCATAGGGAATAAACTAGAGGGGGGTGGGAAATGAAAAAGAAAAATAAATAACTGCAAACAGTGGACTAAAACAAAGCAACAACAACAAAAAACCCTCTGGAGTTTATTTCAATTAGCATCATTTTATATGGTCATATGTACATAGATAGCTTTTGCACTATTGTGATCTTCTTCTAGGACTATCCTAGGTGTATACTAATTATTACAAATGAGGGAAATCATGGGGCCTATGTTTCTTTGGGTCTGGCTTACTTCATTCAATATGATTTTTTCCAAGTGTTTCCATTTCCTCATGAATGGGTCAGTATCATTCTTTCTGATGGAGGCATAGAATTCCATTGTGTATATGTTCCATATTTTCTTGATCCATTCATCTACTGAGGGGCACCTGTGTTGATTCCATATCTTAGCTTTGGTAATAATGCTTCAGTGAACATAGTTGTGCTGGTAGCTTTAATGTGGCCTTGTTTGTGGTCATTTGAGTAAATGCCCAAAAGTAGGATTGGTGGGTCATAGAGGAGCTTTATGTTTAGTCTTTTGAGTAATCTCCATATGCCTTCCAGAGTAATTAAACAAGTTTACATTCCCACCAATAGTGTAGTTGCAGTCCCTTTTGTGGACCACTAGCATGTTATGGCTATCTTGAAAATGGCCTGGAGTGAGGTGGAATCTCAATGTAGTTTTGATTTGCATTTCTTTTATGGCCAGAGATGGTGAACATTTCTTCATGTGTCTATTGACCATTCTTATTTCCTCTTCAGAGAAGACTTTCTTTAAGTCTTTACCCACTTGGTGGTTCTTTCTTTGAGGGTTTATTTTGGGTGGAGGGGTTAATTTTTTGAGCTATAAGTATATTTTAGATATAAGACCCTTGTCTGCTGTGTAGCTAATAAAGATCATCTTCTCCCAGTCTGTGGGCTTTCTGTTTATCTTGCTGGCTATGTCCTTTGCCATGCAGGAGTTCTGCAGTTTAATGCAATCCCATTTATCCAGCCTTGAGGCTACCATTGTAGCTTAGTATGCTCAAGGCCCTGGTTTTGATGCCCTGTGTGGTTCTCCTCAAATATGAACAATGATTAATAAGTAATAACAATTAAATGCAGTTTGAGATTGGTCCATATGATTAAATAAAGGGACAAGAATACTTAATGTGGCTTATAAATACAGATATATTTTTTCTAAATGTAATAACCACACTTGTAAGCAGTAGAATAAGATCTTCAAAAAATGAAGTTATTTTCAGAGGTCAAACTTAACAAGAAAATTACTGAACAAAATACTGGGATGGAGTATGAGGTTATGAAAAAAAATCAAGAAAAAATAGGGAAATATATATATATATATATACACACACCTATATATATATATATATATATACACACACATACCTATATATATGTATAGATAGATAGATATTATTATTTTTCATGCCTCTGTTCAGTACCTACATTTACATTTCCTCAACAAAATGGTCCTGAGTTTTCAATTTCTTTTCCTTCTTGATTTTATTATTAGAAATAAATAAATGTCTTTAATATTTTTGTCCTCACTGTTAAATCTAACTGAAAGATAAAATGCCTATAAGGCGATATCTAGCTTAAGCTGATCTGCCCTAACAGTCCCCTGACATTTAAATAGGCACTGGGGAGTCATTGGGGCAGAGACCATGGAGTTTCACTTTGCTCTAAACAATCCCAGCTAATGTAGTGGAAGATGGTGCCATTAGAGCGATTATGCAAACTCTCCCTAGGTCTTATTGGAAGTTCTGATGGTCCTCAGGAACACTATCTTTGCTTTCCTCCCCAAACTCTTACTCAGTTTTTTAAAAAACCCATTTATCTAGCACAATATTTGTATCTCAGATGATTAGAACATATTTTGTCACAACTTCACTGGTACTGACATCTTAAAATGTTAACTATTTTCCAAATATCACTATATTGCCACATACTTTAAAGTTGCACTTGAACTTGGAACCTTAGGTTTTCTTTCAAGGACTGAAGTCATTTGTTATGTATTTTTGAGTTGATTCAAATGGACAGTAATTCTTTAATAAAAAAAAAAGTGAAGATGCTGGGCATTGGTGGCTCATGCCTGGATTCCTAGCTATTAAGGAGGCTGAGATCTGAGAATTGTGGTTTGAAGCCAGACTAGACAGGAAAGTCTGTGAGACTCTTATCTCTAATTAATCACAGAAAAAGCCAGAAGTGCCACTGTGGCTCAAGTGGTAGAGTGCTACTCTTGAGTACAAGAGCTCATGACAGTGCCAAGGCCCAGAATTCAAGCCCCAGACCAGCAAGAAAAAGAGAGAGAGAAGGAAAACAAAAGCAAAGAATGAATACTATATATAGAAAACTTTGCTTTTTTCCCTTTAAACTCTAGCATTGCAAATCCTTTGTATTTACTATTGAATATGAGATTAAATATACCGCACTGAAAATATTGACTAAGTCTCAGCCTATCTCTAACATTTCCAACTTGTTAAGAACTTAACAGGAATAAAAGCAAGTATTTATAACTATTGTGCTTACTGTAATAACTAATACTCTTTCAAAAGAAAAATACTCTATATCAATTTTCCTTTCATTACATTTTTAATGACTTTGATTAATTGGTATCTAAATATACATAGCTTATCACCCACTCTTCATTGATCCACCTATCAATATACCCATTTATTTAATAGATATTTATTGAATAGTTATGTGCTGAGTAGATTTTGAAAGATGAGTTCCTGGGAGAGCTAGAAATGGTGTTATTACAATCCAAATGTTGAGATTAAAGACAGGAAATGGTATTTGGGAAACTACAAGGGAAGTTTCATCCCTGGCAGGAATTAGAAGGATGGCAATACAAACTCCTTTGAGAAAACTTCTGTGCTACAAAGCCAGGTTAAGAAAAGGTGTTAGAAAAAGATTAGAAAGGGAACAGTGTGAGGAAAAGCATTAAGGCCAAAAGTAGCACATTGCAGAGGAACTATAATCATTCTGATTTGCTGTATGTTGCGAGTTCATTCAAGTAGAGAGTAACAGACAAACATGAAGATTTAGGCAAGATTCAGATAATGCTGAAGTTTGTCTCTCCTGAGAAAGAGGTTTACCTTTACCTCAAAAGACCTGTAATAGATGGTCTATAATATAAATGATAGCTGCTACTGGAATATCTTAAGCAGGGAATTAACAAGATCAGGTTTGAATTTCGAAGAGTCCCCAAGGTAGATTTGAAGAGGTTGAATCTGAGAACAACAGAAGACATTTAGAGGACAAGAGGACCTGGTGACTGATGATCAAGGGTTTGAGCAGGTCAATATATTCCTAGAGGTAGATATAAGAGAAAAAACTTAGCTATTTATTAAGGCAGAAAAATCTTTAGAATGTGGCTTATTTCATGGGGTGAAGCAATTCTCCAAAAATGATCAGAACTCCATTAAACAATCAGCGAACCTAGCTGTGAAAAATCTAATCAGTAAGCATATAATTAGTACATAGAGAAAATTATAAGAAATTTGAAATGAAAATTGCATTGAACTGTCAAGTTAATCCATGATAAATCAGAGTGATGGTAAAGCAATCACCTTGAAAGCACAGGACAAACCTCCAGGCAAGTATAGGTTTTACTGACAATCTTAATATTTAGTAGATTTTAGCAGTATAATTTCTTTCACACTGATGCTATTGAATTGATTCTGTTCTGTTGGAATATCTGCTTAGCAATGAGAATCACTTATGGATTTCTTGTTTGGGGCCCTAAGAATCATGATTCCATTAACAGATAGGAGGAAGAGATCAGTGACTAGACACTAGAAAAAAGAGAACTGGTTCAACTTGAACATGTTAATTTGAGTCACCAGTGAAGTATGTAGAGATAATCTGAAACAAGGTGATGGAGCTAGGGAAAGAAATTTAGGACAGCAATACTTCCATTAACAGATAGAAGGAAGAGATCAGTGACTAGAGACTAGAAAAGGGAGAACTGGTTCAACTTGAACATGTTAATTTGAGTCACCAGTGAAGTATGTGGAGATAATCTGAAACAATGTGATGGAGCTAGGGAAAGAAATTTAGGACAGCAATACATACTTGGTCACCTGAGTCACAGATACTATTTCCCAGGAAAGGACAGAGATTGCAAAGAGAAGTAATAGCGTTTGGGGCATTACAATTCATAAGGATCACAGAGGAAAACTAACTGAGATACTGAGAACAAATAGAGAAACATGCATAGATTTATAACACTTTTTATACCTTCCAATTTCCACACAAGTGCCTTTCTTACACCTTGAAAATCCTTCTTACACCTCAACTTTAACCACCTATACAAAACTCGTGTGTGTGTGTGTGTGTGTGTGTGTGTGTGTGTGTGTGTGTTTTAAAAAAAATTTGAGGGGGCAGGATCAACTTAAATTTTTATAGTATTATAGATAATTATCATAATCATACTATATTGTGGTCTTCTAAGTTCTTAATATCTTTAACATATACTATTTTTTTTACTGTCAAGAGCTGTAGATTTTTATCTACTTGTTAGGCAAATAATTAGCCTAACTCACTTTTATGGGTATTGGCAGAAGACAAAAGACTCTTGCATGAGAAACAACAAATTACTCCTGGAATTTCAGGAAGTATGAACTTCATGTTCACATCAGTTCCTCTTGCCTTAAAGTCCTAGGGGATGTGTGGTCCAGGTAGATGCTGCACACACAGGAACTTCTTAAAGTAAGAATCCCATTAGATAATCCAACTTTTTGGGGGAGGGAGGAGCTGATCCTGGGATTTGAACTCATTGGGTACTGTCCCTGAGCTTCTTTGGCTCAAGACTAGCCCTCTACCACTTGAGCCACAGCAACACTTCTGGCTTTTTCTGAGTAGTTTGTTGGAGATAGGAGTCTCACAGACTTTCCTGCCATGCTGGCTGGCTTCGAACCACGATCTTCAGATCTCAGCATCCTGAGTAGCTAAGGTTACAGGCGTGAACTACCAGCCTCCCTCCTCCACTCTCCCCACCACTCCCAGAACCCAACCTTTTTCCTTCCTTTATTGTCTTTATTATGCGCAATAGTATAGAAGTGCCTTTAGAATAATATAGAAGGGAGACAGTAGCAGCAGCTTCTAAAATTGTTTTACTATATATATATTCTGGAAAAGATGACCCAGAATGAAGGCTGCCAATTTCTCTTAGAGAGAAATTGACATATTGAATAAATAATTGAAATGATTATTTTGAATTAACACCAACATCACCAATAGTTTATAGAAAGTTTCCAAAGAATTCTTTGTAATAGGACACATAAAATTTGCTTTAAATCCTTGCTATATGCTATTTAGAAAAGCACTAAAATAATAACCAACCTTCTCAAAAACAATAATATATACGAATTCCTTTTTCTGCTTGTAGTCTAAAACAGAATCTAGAATATAGTACTTGATAAAGAAAGATTTGCTAAGTATACTGAAATATGTGAAAGATTAAACATATCTGAAACATGCAAAATAAAACAGACTTGGTCCTTGTTTAACACTTTCAGCCTTCAACAATGCCAGTAATTGCTAGTAACTTCTTGGATTATAGCTACACAAAACATTCTTTAATATTAAGAGAAGCCTGGATGTCAAGGACATGATAAAACAGGCTTTATCATACCTTGTTGGTAGAAATGTAAACTGATAAAACCTTTATATACGTACTTAGTTATTTTCAATGAGGCTTTAAATGCCTATTCAGAAATTTAATATTAGAGAAACTTCCCCAAATAAATTATTCTAACTTTAGATGGGACATTTTATGCATTAATATGTTAAATCCAGGAATCTATTTATAATAGCATAAAAATTTAAGATTCCTTCTTGAACTTAAGGAATTCTGTAAGATGAAAAATCACTTCATAGACCATGGAAAGGTATTATTGCCAAGTTTTCTTCCTAAGAAGAATAAATTATTACTATTCCTAGACAATTTTAATACTGGTGCATGTGTCTTTTCAAGGCCTCATCCATTTCATTTAGTCTAGGTTATATGATTCATACTTGTCTAGAAGGAAAGGTAATAGAAATTTCTATTGCTTCTCATTTTTATTTGGGGGCTGATCTTTCATTACAATGACACTCAACTGAATCAAATTTTGGGGGGTATGTATAGTCATTATTATACCATTTTATTTTTCTAATCCTGGGGGGAGTTAATAACTTCCAAATTGCTCTAATTGACAGACCCTAGTGATAAAATGTTCAGTTTTATTTAACATAAATACAAGTCTTTGAATACAAGTATTTATATGGATAAGAATTATTCAGACACTGAGGAAGTCAAACGGCTTCCTATCAATGTATGCTCTGTTATTTTTGCCCCAAAAGATGTCAGTAGGTGAGATCATTCAAAAATTTGGCGACAATTCAGGGAACCATGGTGCATGTATATAATCATAGCTACTTGGAAAGCAGAGATTGGGAGATCATGGTTAGAGGCCAGTTGAAGCCCCAAACAAAACAAAATGAAACAACTGTAACAAAAACATTTCTGATACTCCATTTTATCCAATGGCCAAGTATGGTGCTGTGGCCTTTCCTCTGAAGTGATTGGGGGTGCATGAGGATTGCAGCTTATGCCAGCCTGGGCATAAATCAAGACCCTACCTTGAACAGCCAACACATGAAGGGGAGGTACAGCTCAAGAGTGCCTGGGTCCTGAGTTCAATCCCCAGTACTGCTAAAAACAAACAAAAACAAGAAGAAAGAAATTGGGAGGCAGATGACAGTAATTCTTATTTAATGTTTGTTTCATGTAAAAACAATAAAATTCTGATGGAACCCACTTGGAGCTTTCAAAAATTTTCTTCAATGAAGTGTTGCCACTGGCTTTATCTAATGTCTGAAAAGCAAATCCCACATCTGGAGAAAAGATGGTAGTAACTTAATAAAGCTTTTGACTTTTTGCATTAGTCATAATTCTATCCAGAAAAAAAGAGTTAATCATTTTTTATTAGTAAATCTCTTTGATGCCAAGATACCCATTGGTGTACTTAATTTACTTTTATTTTAAGTGAAAAACCCTTGGATCTTACACATGTGAGACTTAGTAGCTTTGAGTTTCAGAGAAGTTCCTGAGTAAGCAGTTGATACTACCTTCTCAGGATTAAACAAACACACAGAAAAGTGCACCCCTACCCAATTCATATTTTTCAGCTTTCTTGACATAAAATGAAATATTGACAATAAATAAATAAAGTTACTGTCTTCTGGGATAAATAGTTTTTAGGTATCTTATCCCTTTTTCTGCTGAAATAGCTGAGCAAGGAAAAGAGAGAGTAGGTGCTGAGAGAAAACTGAAACTGTGAAAATAGAAAGAAAAGGTCAATGTGGAATAAAGCAGGCTAGAGAGCTGCAGGGGAAACCTATGACAAGACAGAGCATGGAAAAGTATGTGGGAGAGGCTGAGCAGGGCTGGGGGAAGAGGAGGGAGGTGGGAAGGAAAGTCAGGATTAAATGAAAAATTACCTAGTACGTCTTACTTTTTCTAACTTGAAAGTGGGTATGGGAATGCAAAGATTTCATGTGTTGTAAAATGGATATCTGAGACTTTCCAGCAATTCTTGTCTTTAATATACACCAGTGGGAAATATTGCTTCAAACACATATAGATGCCAATTTACTCCAACAAAGATTCCATTTTAATTATTCAAGTACAAACAAACTTTTCACATTTTCCATTTGATATCAGATAGAAAGCTCTTTAGTTCAACAATGTGGGTTACATTTGGATCCACCTGACCCTATGAGTTAGTATTTTGTGAAACATTGTTTATAAGAGTACTGTTAAGTCATCTTAAAATTATGACTTACGAATTTGTTCATTGCTTTGAGAGAACCAATTTTGTTCTTTCTTTTGTTTTCCAAATTTCTGGTTTCTCTTTACATTTCATTCTCGTCATGTTTATGTGTGTTTTTGTTTTCTAGCATTTTGCAGGCAGAATTCTCACAGGCAGAACCAACCTCAAACCCAGAATTCTCCTGCCTCAACCTCCTAAATGCTAGAATTGTAGGTGAGTGCAACCACACTTGGTGACTCTGTTGTATTTTATTTCTGAGCCCATTTCTTGTTCATTTTCAATTCTCCTTCCTTTTCTGTGGAACTTGAACTCATAGCCTGGGTGCTGTGCTGTCCTTAAGCTTTTTTGCTCAAAGCTAGTGCTCTACGACTTTGAGCCATAGTGTCACTTCTGGTTTTCTGGTGGTTAATTGGAAATAAAGTCTCATGGACTTTCCTTCCTGGGCTGGTGTTGAATCATGATTTTCAGACCTCAGCCTCCTGAGTAGCTAGGATTACAGGCATGAACCATTACCCTCAGGCTCTCTCTCCTTTTAAAAAGGAGTAGATCATCAAGCTGATTCAAAACTTTGGCAAAGTAGCAGGGTATAAAATTAACCCCCCAAAATCAATGGCCTTTCTGTATGCCAACAATGAGAAAAGTGTGGCTGAAATTAGGAAAGCAACTCTATTTGTAATAGGCCCAAAAAAATAAAATACCTAGGAATTAACTTA
>NW_012267241.1:11556375-11559240 GCF_000151885.1 Dipodomys ordii | reverse complement strand
GTAAGAAATGTATGCATTATCCTGCCCATGTAATTGTAACCCCTCTGTACAGTATGTTCACAAATAAAATAAAATTAAATTAAAAAAAATAAAAAGGAGTAGATCAGATCTCTAACTTTCGAATTATTCCCTTCCATGTATTTTGATATATCATTATCATCTACTTCAAAATACTATTTGAATTCTATTTTGAGTCCTTCTTTAACTGATGAGTTAATTAGGAATATATGTAACATCTTATAAGTATCTGGAATGTCCTCCTAATCACTTATTTCTACTCTTGTTTTGTAGTCCAAAATGTATTAACTTTTCAAAATTTATTGGACATCTTTTGTGACTCATTTGTAATCAATTTATGTAAATGTTCCATGGATACTTTAAAATATACTAGAAGGCATATTTTTTTGTTTGTTCAATGGAGGAAGTTATAGCTATTTATTTATAAAAGATTATTAGTTTTACAATTGAAATATCCTCTAATTTTTTGTTATTGATTTGCTTGATGTGTCTGTTTCTGATCAAGATTTGTTAAAATTGCTGATTATAATTTGAATTTGTCAATTTCTACTTTATTATTTTGTTTTGTTTTCTTTTTTCATTAGGCCATAAAAGTTTATGATTGTCATATCACTCTGATGGTGTGTTCCTTTTATGTTACCCATCTTTATCTTCATTTGCCTTAAATATTTATTTCCTACATCAGCTTTCTTTTTGGTAATATTTGCCTAAATTATTTCTGTTCCATTATTTTTCTTTATATATCTCTCATTTTGTTGTAGAATTGTCTCTTAAGAACAATGTGTGGCTATTTTATCAAGAAGTACAATCTGACCTGAGAAACTGGAGAGATTTTTTACTGTTGAAGAGAGTCAGGTCTCCTGAAGTCAGCCCAATTTGTCAATGCCTTAATGTCCTTCGTCTCTTTGTTGTAAAATTTCTTAATGAGAAATTCAAGATGCCTCGGTCAACAGTTACAAGAAAACAGAGACTTAAGTTTATACAGTAGTACATCAAGATACCCAAAGCAAGCAATAAATCCAAGACTTAATTTGGCTTTCTTGTGTGTCTGCAGAAATGAGGATAAAAATGACTTTGCAGGTACACTAAAAGAACAATTTAATAAATTCTGCCTTGCTTTCTGTTATTTTTCCCCTTAGGTTTTCACAGAAGAGAAATTTTGGAAAAGTGCTTTCCCATAATCTATGCAGATAAATGCTTTCATACCCTTGCTAAACTATAAACTTACTAAAGTGCAGGTAGTAGGCATTCAAAACTGACCTACATGGAGAGAGGAGGAACAGAGCATAAAGGAAATTTGCAAAGTGACTTTTATGTCTAAAATTATTATAAAAGATGGCAACAATGCTATAGTTTCCACTGGTCTTTACTGATCTCAGAGCTTCAATGACTAGTTTTACAAATATGCCCAAGTTGCCATTGTTTTTCAAAAGATAGAATTTCAGACGAAAAAAAAGCAAAGGTTATTTTTGTCCATATCACTACACTGTTAGGAAGTAACATATCTTTCACCTACTATGTTGTAACAGTGGCACATAGTAGGCTTTCAAGAAATACTCGAATAGAGTATTTATTTATTTAGAATAATATTTAATAATTAATAATATTTAATAAATAATATTATTTAAACGAATAGAGAAATGCTATGTAGATTTCTATTATGTCACTCCACCTGCTCTAAAAACTTTCCAAACTTTCATAATTTCTTTCCATATATTCAAATGCAGATTGAATGTTTATTATTTCTGCAAAGAATAGACTCTTTTTTCAATGTTCCCACTTTGTCCATTGTGTTAAGTAGCGTGTTTTTAATCCTACACATGTCCCTATTATCCACCTGTCCCATTCTAGCTTATGGTGAATCATTTCTTAGTAACTCTTTAAGTGTGCTTTTTTTTCAGCTGCAAGGATTCAGCAAGTATATCTTGACTGGATTTTTAGAAAGTAAAAATTGAACTGCAATTCTCCTGTATCTACTACACTTTAGATCCTTTGCAAGGACATTTCAGAAAGCTTTTCCCCCTGAATTTTTTTCCTTACTTTTTTTTTTTGCTTGGTTTTATTATTTATTTCGAGACAGACTTACTTTGTAACATAGGCTGCCATGGAACTCATTATGTAGGCAGGCTGCTCTCAAATTTACAATCTTCCTGCCTCAGCCTCCTGAGTACTGGGATTGCAGGTATGTACAATCATTACTGACTTCCGTTTGGTTTTCAAAAACATCCTATGAAGGATGAATTATGAATAACTTTTAGTGTTTGAGAAAACTAACAGTAATGAGGTTCAAATAATAATCTAGGCCAAGCATTCAGGAAAAGAAGAAGGTAACACTAGCCATCTGCTTCTTTTAACTAATGGTGTTACTGTAGCTTATACCCTGAACCAAACCAAGCTGATAAGGAAGTTGATGCATGTTTTAGTTTATCTGCCTATTGCTTTTGGAAGTATAGCTTATAGAAAATATGATAATGCCTCCTTGTCAGTGGGCTCTTTTTAGGATCATACTGTTAGCCTCAAAATGCATGATAGTACTTTTATTTGATCCATGTTCACCTCCAGGAATCCAAATTCCTAGAAATTAGAGATTATGCTTGTGTCAACTAAATGACAATCAAATCAGCTGTGAAGAGCATTTCTTTCTTTATGTGGGGTGTGTTATTTTAAAGACATAGCTTTGTAATACAGCGTGGGCTGGCCTCAAACTCTCCATCGTGCCTCAGTCTCCCAAGACATGGAATTATAGGCGTGTGCCACCCTTCCAGGCTTTAAAGCCTGCCTTCCTTCCTTCCTTCTTCCCTCCCTCCCTCCCTCCCTCCCTCCTTCCCTCCCTCCCTCCCTCTCTCC
>NW_012267241.1:11496993-11556325 GCF_000151885.1 Dipodomys ordii | reverse complement strand
CCCTCCCTCCCTTCCTCCCTTCCTTCCTTCCTTCCTTCCTTCCTTCCTTCCTTCCTTCCTTCCTTCCTTCCTTCCTCTCTCCCCCCCTCCCTGCCTTCTTTTCTTCCTGCCTTCTTCCCTGCCTTCCTGCCTTCTTCCCTGCCTTCCTGCCTTCCTTCCTTCCCTCCTTCCCTTCCTCCCTCCCTCCCTCCTTCCTTCCTTCCTTTCTTTCTTTCTTCCTTCCTTCCTTCCTCTTTCTTTCGTTCTTTCTTTCTCTCTTTCATTCCTCTCATTCTTTCTTTCTCTCCTTCCTTCTTTCCTTCTTTCCTCCTTTCCTTCCCTCCTTTCTTTGAATTCTTTGTTGCTATTGTAAAAAGTGATGTACAGAAGGGTTACAGTTATGTAAGTTAGGAAATGAGTGCATTTCTTTTTGGACAATGTTATCTCTTCTCTTGCTCAGAGCATTTCTTAATGTGCTCTCTGGTCTTCTAGGAGATTATGCTGAATGGAATAATTTAAGGCAAATTCAAGGCTAATAACAAGCATTTACTTACATGATAGCATATTAGAAAAAAGTATTCTTCACATTTTTTGATTTTGTAGTCATATATGTCTGCACTTCAATGTATAGTCTTATTCTTGAAAAGCACAATCCCAAGATATATTTAATCTTCTCCTAAGCCACAGTTTCCTTAGACTAAAAGAAAGGTAAAGGCACTGTTTTATGAGTTATATAAGATAATGTCCATTCTACAAGTGGTAGTCACTATTATTATTTCCCCTAGAAAAGCATGTTCTCCAAAAACAATAAATAAATTAACTTTGTATGGATTAAATATCTCTAGCTAATACCTCTTTATTTAGTACCACCTATTATTCTTGAGGCTACTTTCAAACCATTAAGAGACAAAAGTGCAAGAGTCCTCAGTCAGGGAGGTTAATGTCCCAGACAGACATTAAAGAGAACACAAATAGTATTCTCTGCTATTCCTGTACAGCAGTTGACAGGGGCATTAGAGTAGGATGTGACATAAATTTTATATATCTATTATACATTAAACATACTTATTATTCAACCCATCTAGAATTACAGCAACATCAATTATGAGCATTACTTGCCAGTCACTATTCTCTAAACCAAACTGGGCTTGTAATGAAATCTGTGCACGGTGTTCTCTCTATAAACACACACAGAAGTCCTGTGGTGATCTATTAGAGGTTTTCTGTATCCTTCCTCTGCTCCTTTCGATCCTTTTAGGCTCTTATGAGAACACCGTTGATCATGACTAAAAGCAGCTAAGTGCTTTCTTTCTGGGTGCTTAGCAGTTTCTCTGGGAAGTCAGCAGACGGTAATGCAGCTCTTAATAAAGACTCAGACCAAATTTAGGAGAGGAAGTAGGAGTATGATATAAAGTTAAGAAAACATGGCCTTTCAAGAAGACTAATGAAGACAAATATTTTCAAGGCAACTTTTAAGTAATGTGGTTGTGAACATTTTCCTTTACGAATGTCCCTTACAAATTACTTCTGAACTTTCAGAGCTATAGGGAAATATGATGAAAGAGATGAAATGAGATAGTTGCCTAAATGACAGGAAGAGAAACTTTTAAATTATACAAAATTATGTATAATCTTCTAAGATTGTAGAAAAGTACCTTCATCTAAATCATGGGATAAAAATAAGAGTTAATACTGAATTGGCTTACTTACTATTCACTATAGAAGAAAGATGTCTTCAGTAGAGAGGAAATCTGTCTCTGAGGGATGCCCAGTTAATCAGGGGCCACTTGGATAGTATGTTAATCTTTTCTCTTGGTAATGATCAACACTAATATGCCATAACTATATAACATAAAATCACAAAAGAGATTTTAAATATTGTACAGTCACTTGCCTTTTTATGGTCCTAGAAAGCCAAACAGAGAACATAGAAGCTTTGAAAATTCAATTAAGAATTGATATATACTATTAAGATTGATATTCACACCTAAGAACCAGATATACACTATGATCTCTATAAAACAATCTCTTTGTTCTATAGTAGAATACAAGTAAGTCTTGAGTACACTTGTGATAAGGGACTTATTGCATAAGAAATGAGATTTCCAAAACAAAGATTATGGACATATTAAGATCATCTAATTGGGTCTGAAAGCTTTGATCCTTAAGGTCTCCCTGAAATTCACAAATTAATGTCAATTCTTCTTCAAGCTCTCACATTTCTTTTAAGTTGATAATGAGAATTAAGTCTCAAGAGATGGTGGAAGGGGAGGAACAAATGCATGTCCAAGGAAGATTACACTGAAAGGAATGAAAGAATCACAAGCACTTTCTAATCAACCAAAGCTTAGGGAACAGGAAGAGAAATGAATTCATCTGCACAAGATTTTGAATAATACATGAACATATATAATATATGAACATATATAATATATACATATATAAACATATTTATACACACATATATACATGTACACACATATTACAATATATATCTTTCTCTTAGGAGAACCCTGGCTAATGTATATATGCATAGGACAATACTCATATCCAGTGTGGCTTTATTCTAGATGTGTTATCTTCACTGCAGCAAATAAATAAAGCCCTTGACACTGAGTATGAAAATTCCTGTTTTTCTCCTTTCATCAGTAAGTAAAAAATAAAATAAAATAAAACCAAGACAAAAACAAACATGAAATCTCAACTTATATTTACATCAGAGGGACCAACTATGCTGTTATAATCTTACAGCAGGTATGTTTCAGACTGAGTTCTCTAAGAAGCAGAATTTGAGAAGTTTTATGTTCAGAATGTCCTAACACATATGGATGCAGTATGGAATATGTTTGCCAAAGGATAAAGGAGAAACAGAGAAAGTTCAATAATCAGTGAGGGAGTGAAGGGATTTGTGACATCTTTTTTTAATGTGGAAGATAAGCTACTGTGCCTCATAATGCTTTATGGTCTTTGTCTTTAGGATGTTGATTCAACATGCACCACAATTAGACATGCTGTGCCAACACATTAACTGTGTAACTGTGTAAGTTGACAGTTTTTAGTGGCAGTTGTTTTTAGAAATAGTTGTGAGACAGTATAGGCTGTAGCTCTGTCTCATCACACAGACCCTGAAGTCAGCAGAAACCTATGTTCTGCTCTATCAGTGGCAGATAGATATGCTATCCAGAGAGGAAGGAGGGAGAATGCCATCATCAAATCCAATGTATGTGCTATAAAATTAAGAAAATTGAGGGAAGAGGTGGTGTTGGGAGTGATTGGGCAGGATGATGAAAAGGATGCCATTGATCAAGATTCATGGCATTCAAAAACTGCTTTGTTGAACAACAACTCCTTTGTACAATAACGTAAAGATAAAAAAATAAAAGGAAAACCAAAGAGGTATCTGAAAAGACAGAAACAATCTTTTTGCAAATTCCTAAACTAGTGTTTCTTTCATCACATCCTTTCAATCATTTTCATCAGAATCACCAATAAAAACTTTGCTACAATGCAAGGCCCTGCTTTACTATTACTGAGTTCAAGGCTTAGAAAAGTAGAACTCTCTAGATAACAACTAAAATTGGAGAACCAATGCCTGAAACCACACCTTGTAAACCTCAACTTACTCTCTAAATAAACAAGTGATAAGAGAGAGGGAAACAGAGAGAGAGAGAGAGAGAGATTTTGAGGGAGAGAAGAGAAATGTTCTACAGATCATCTGGCAAACCCCCCAGTAAAAGAAACACAACACAGACACCCTAGAATTTTTGAAGAAGGCTATGTTCTATTCTGAAAACTACTATTCATTAGAAAAGGAGACCACAACTGGCTGCTGGTCTTGGAACAGATTGTATGTTGACCATAGGATATCCAAATTGCCAAACTCGTGTTTTCTGATCCACTGAACCATAAAATTGGATGTGCAGAGTGCATTCCATTATAAAATCAAAGTGGTGTATATCAGGGGTCTGCAAATTGTATCTATAAAGGGCCAGCTAGTAAATAGTTTAGCTTTGTGGCCCATATGGTTCTGTTGCACCTACCCAACTGGTGTTATAGTGCAAAAGTGACCACAAACAATATGTAAATACATGAATGTGCCTATGTTTCAATAACACTTTATTATTGACCCTGAAATTTGAATTTCAGATAACTTTATGTGTCATGAAATATTATTCGTATTTTGATATACTAACATTTAAAAGTGTAGAAGCCCTTCATGGCTTAAAAGAAATGCAGTCTACAAAAGAATTGGCAATCTGGGTTTAGTCCATGGACTATGGTTCATCAACAGTCCTTGGTTATATATCAAGTCAGGCTAAATAAGGCCAGAAGGTACAGACTCTCATGGTGTATGCCTGTTTTTACTGCCTAACCTTTTCTCCTTCAATACTTTCTATGATGAAACTTATAGAAAGTGTTAACAGAAGGGAAATGACGTGGGCTCTAAGTAGTCAAAGATTTGCCTGGTGTATAGAAACTGAAAGGCAAAATGTCTGGTGTTCTCTGATTGCCCACCAGTGAGCTTGTGTTGAGCAGTGCATATGACTGTCCACTTCATATGAAAGGAAAAATGGCCAGAGAAGTAGATCTACATTCACTCAAGAGGAATTGATGACTATTTATTAAACTCACATAATTGAAAAGAACATTGTTAGAATATTGATCATAATGTGAAAAGAAGGACTGATGTGTAGATGGACTTCTTTGAACAGATGGGATTTGAAGATATTTGTGTCTCATATGATGACCCATCAGAGACCATTTATAGATAAGATAATAATAATCAGATGGACAGCCAGTCTCTTTCTTCATGAACCTCAATGTATGCATAATAGGCTGTGGTTGCAGGGATTGCGGCTGTGCAGGCTTACCAATCTGATCTGTCATCCAAGGTCTTCTGACTATTACCACTTGGAGTGTGATAAAGACTTTATTGATTATAGTTACTAAACCTGTCTATTAGCAGTTAAAAGTAGGTAAGAGAATGTCTAAAGATGCTACAATGGATGACTTGAGTGACAAATATATTCTTTGAGACCAAAATTATACACTAGCAAACCAGTATCCTTATAATAATTAGGATCAGCTTTCTCTCCTAGTAAATAATTCCTTTGGTGCCTGCTTGTCTACTTGTATAAAAATAACAGTTACCAGATGACAGTTATAGCTTTAGATTTAGTGAAACCTTCAATGTGAAACCCTCTCTTAGAACCTAGGCTTCTATCAAGAGTCACAGAGCCTAACATTGGCAGGTTGGCAAGCATTCATACCCAAGTGGACCTACTTAGGAGAAACTTGGAAAGAGGCTGTTTGTAATCCTTGGTTCTCTGACCCGATGTATCCCATTCGGAACAGAGTGTAACAAATGGCATTGGCTTAAGGTACATACTACACTTTCAAGACTATCACCTGATTCTCAAAGAATGTCATCATTTAGCTTCACTTAGCATACCTTCACTTTTTTTTTGACGGGGGTGGGGTTTGAACTGAGGGCCTGGGAGCTTTTTGTCTCAAGGATAGCACTCTACCACTTGAACCACAGCTCCTATTCCAGTTTTTATGTTGATTAATTGGAGATAAGAATTTCCCTGACTTTCCTGACCATGCTGGCTTTGAACTATGATGCACAGATTTAAGCCTCCTGAGTAGCTAGGGTTGCAGGAATGAGCCGCTGGTGCCTGGTTCATATCTTTGCTTTTAGCAGACCCATTTTAGTGTTCCATCAGGTTGGATAATGATGTATGGGGTCCAGTAGAATCCATTGTTATGGGCTTGTTGACCTACCTTTTGGCAAAAAGTGTTTTGATATACAATTATAAGAAACAGGAATGTGTATTAGAGAACTTTATATTTCAGAGCCTGCAGATAGCTGTGCTAGTTAAAACTTCATGAACATCATTGCCTCAATCATGTAACTGTAACCCCTCTGTACAGCATCTTTACAATAAAATAAAATAAAAAACCCTCATGAACAGTAAAGTCAAATTCATGCCTGGAAAAGTTATCAACTCTCATTAGTGTTTTGTAACTTATCAATGACTATCCATTTGGGCTTCCTGAGAGAGATAATGGATCTCAGGGATGTCTCTATTGATATCAGGTCAGATATTCAGCAGAAGTAGCCAGTTCACCTTTGGTAAGAGGAAATCCAACTTAATAGACATCATATAACATTTTCTTGTCACTGTGGCTCTATTATGTACACACATTAGAGATGCTGAGGACAGAGACTGTTTGAGAGCTACCAGCCAACTACCTTTGTCCTCATGGTATTTTCTGTCTCTCTTTCAGTAAATGCTTTCTTGTGAATATTTATTATTATACACATTTCCTCTTCCTTTGGGCTCTCTTCTGTAGGTCCTTCCACTTATCTGTATTCAGTATGGCTTCTTCCAGACTTGGACCCACTAATCAAACCATTTGGCATCACCATTGCATCAATATATGCTCTTAGTTTGGCCATTTTTCCCTCCAACCACAAAGCTCTGCCTACCAAGAGGATCTCTCCATATTGTTGTCTGTTAGGGTTCCCTCCACTGGTAGATCTGTAGAGCAATAGCAATCCACTTTTCATTCTTTAGATTCAGATGAAACAATTGAGTATGAATAACCCAAATGAGTACAAGAAAAATCCAATCCTGTGTTTTTCTTCCTTCATCAGCTGGTCATAGAAAGCCCCTATGAAGCAATAGGTGTAAGCAAAAGGCAAAGTGTATAGACAGTGGTTGTGGGTTACAAGTGAATCTGGACCACTTTTTGTGCAGCTTACTGGGCCTTCTCCATTTGCTTGGCACAAAATGCTTCATTTTCATTGTGTGACAAATGGCCAGAAGGCTTGCTTGATTGTATGCTGCAGCAATTCTGATAGTACCCAGTGCAAGATGGTATTTCAGGTCACATAGTCCCTGGTGATCATGATGGCATTTCAAGTCAGAGTCCCTTGGTGATCTGTAGTCACAGCTTATTTGTATTTGGAACTGATAACATGCTTTTGAAATGGCATATAGTTCTGTTGTGCAGGTGAATGATCTTGATTCAGATCTCTAAAGATCTGTAGCAAAACTTCCTTTTGGAGCATGCAAATCCTCCTGATTTATCTATTCAATGATAACTATGGTTCCATGAGATCTTCCTGGTCATATGGAACAAGAATCAGGACTATTTGTTCTTGAGCTTGGCTTGTGCTTTAATATAGTTCCAATCAGAGCAATTGGGTCTCTCCCACTACTGGCGGCTTTTATATCACATGATAAATGGATTGAAGCAATATTCTTGAACATAATATTTCACTTTCTAAACACATGAAGGCCTGTGGAGTGTTAGGCTTCACAGTTTCAGGAAGTACTTAAGGCAATAGCTTCCTCCTTACTTTGGAGGCAATAACCTGGCATGTATCAGACTTTGGACTTTTGAAAAGCTCATGGACAAAGTATCCTTTAAATTTTAATGGGAACTAGATCTCATCCTTAGGAGCACCTGGGTCTTACCTTGCCATTCAAAGTACTCATTATTTCTTGTTAATCAGGTTTGATTCACATATCATCAACAATATAGATGCTCACTGTGATATTCTTTGGAATACTCAAATGGTTCAGGTTCATTTGGACCATGTTCTAATAAAGGTCAAGAGAACTATAGGATTTGTCCATCTCAGGTAATCGAATCTGTTTCTATGTCTCCTTTCTCACAGGTGTTGAAAGAAATGAATTTATTGGTGTGTTTAATAGCAGAAGCTGAGACTAGATTTTGCCCTTGGTCATGTTTGTAGCAGTTCATTATCATCTCTGATATATCCATTTTTCACCCCCAGGGACCATACTAGCAAAACAAATGGGAATATAAAAGCAGGACTAATCTTCCTTATTCTACCTAAGACATGGCATTATTTTTCAGATGACTATTTGGGCAGAGGTTGGAGGATAAACTGGAAGCAGAGATTCTTTTCTTTTTTTCTCCTCAGCATCCTCCTCATACTTCATTGACAAAGGATGAGGTTTTTGTCAGAGAAAATTGCCAGGTGTCACAGTGGTCATTTAAGACAAATGAGACAAACTGAAGGGCACAATTGAGTGTTCACTTGCTTTGACAGGATAAACAAGAGGCTAAACAAACAAAAAAAAAAAGCTGGCAGCTCCCAGTGTATATTCTCCATCCATGGAATGGAACCAGGCATGATTTAGATGTATCAGTGTGACAGGAACTATCTCATGCTAAGAGAGCTTTGAAGAATTTCTGGCATTTTATGATCCCTGGGCTGAAAAGTAGGAGGAAATCGGAGATATGCGTAGAAAGTACAAAATATTAAGTCAGAATGGCAACATGAATTCAAGGCTCGCACAAAAGTCTTAGCAGGAGCATCTATCTGAGCACACCTCCCAATGGTGGCTTCCACACAGAAACACCAAGACTGCAGTCGAGATGTGCGTTAGCTTGGCTGGGTCCGGGGGCCTGAGTTCTTGACTAGAACTCTCTCTAGAATCAGTGCACTGGTTGGGCACCAAGTCTGGGGTAGGAAGAATAGAAGCCATGCCCTACTCTCAATCTCACCCTGCATAAGGCCTCCACCTGAAGCCTTTGTGATAGTTTTGGTCTGGCCCATAAGAGCAAACCTAGAATTTTAACTTTGAGCCAAACTTTTCAGTCATTGTATCATGTGGATGACTGATTACTGGGGCGTAATTGGGTTTATTCTACACCACGGAGCAAGGGGAAACTGTGTGTGGGGAATTTAAAAGACCTATTTTGGCAACTCTGTGTTCCTTTTTGCTTATGAATCCTTTTTCCAATGGTTTTCACCAATGGAAAGCTGAGACAACCTACTAAAAAGCCAAGACCACTTAAGGATCATGCTACAGAAATGAAGGTTTGCATCACACAACCAGATAAAGAAGCCTATCCAACTGGGGTACTGACAGTGAGTAAGTAATAGGATTATGGAGTAAATGGTGGCAACCATGACAGTCACCAGCCTAGGTCTCATACACACACACACACACACACAGATTATGCTATGAAATAGTGAAATTGTGAAAAAATAATTCACATTTTTCTCTGTTATCTTACTGGGAATACAGTGGTGGTGGCGCCAGTCTTTCAGGATCAGAGGGTACTCCACTAGGCTTTAGAAACAGCCAGGACTTCCAGCATAGGCTTGAGGACATAGATGCTTCAAATGCATGACAAAGAGGAGGGGATGCTGAGGGGCAGAAAAGGTGAATTGTCTTCCATTTGTTCCTCCAGATTTCCTTTCTACTTTCTACATTTTTCCATCTTACACTTTGTTTAGGAGGAAGTTCTAAAGGCAAGCACCTAAAAATCCTTCTTGCCTTCTGGTTTCTGATTGGGTAGGCCAAGGAGGAGATAACGCTAAAATCAGGAAGTGGGAGGATGTGAGAGGAAGGATTTTATTGTTTGTGTTTTTGTTGCTGTCTTTGTCCAGCTTTCTCCCTGCAGGTTTGTCCTAAGTTGGCTGTGTCCTTGCCAAAGGTTACAGCTACTCCCAAGGTGGTCTCATTCCCATGGAACTTTCCTTTGTGTTGTCTAATGACTGCTCTCTCCTATCTCCCTCCAGGCCTAGGGTGGTAACAGCCACATGGGTACCAGCTCCTGGGTATTAAGCTGTCCTTTACAAGTTTCTATATCCTACCCAGAACTTTGTTTATTGTCTTTTTTGCTAAACCTGCCTTTAATTATCCTAATTAGTATGTGCTTTGTTTCCTGCTGCACATCTAATTTGTAACATCTTCATTTTTCTATTATTCTGAGCCTGGCATTCTCCAGTCTAAAAACCTTAAGTCATTCTTTTTTTTTTTTTAGGTCCTGAGGCTTGAACTCTGGGCCTAGGCACTGTCCCTGAGCTTCTGTTGCTCAAGGCTAGGACTCTGCCACTCAAGCCACAGCATCACTTCCAGCCTTTTCTGTTTATGTAGTACTAAGGAATTGAACCCAGAGCTTCATGCATGCTAGGCAAGCATTCTACCACTAAGCCACATTTCTAGCTCTGTAAGTCATTCTTTATAATATTTTTATTTCATTGTAAAAAATGATGTATAGAATAGTGACAGTTACATGAGTAAGGCAATGAGTACATTTCTTGTCGAGCATTGCTACCCCTTCCCTTGTTGTTCTCCCACTATCCCTTCCCTCCATCACCTCCCTCCACCCCCAAAAGTTGTAACGGTCATTTCCAACATTTTTATCATTGTTGCAATGGGTCATCCTCTGTCCTTGTTTCAGCATTTTGTTATTCCCCATCCCCTTCCCAAATTAGACAAGATGCAGGGTACCAAAATCAAATACAATGACAACAGGGGATATACCACAGGGGGAAGAACATACAAAGGAAACAAAAAAACATCACACAGTACCTTAAAAACAACAGAGAAAGACCTCTTGTGTCCATATCTTGGAGTTCATTTCACTTAACATCATCTTATATGGTCATATGTACATAGCTTTTGAGCTCATCTGATAAAATTATCTGAGACACGTACTAATTATTGCAAACGAGGGAAACAATGGGACCTATATTTCTTTGGGTCTGGCTTACTTCACTTAGTAGGATTTTTTCCAAGTCTTTCCATTTCCTAACAAATGGAAAGTGTTATTCTTTCTGATGGAGGCATAGAATTCCATATATATATATATATCTCACATTTTCTTGATCCATTCGTCTACTGAGGGGGGGCATCTGTGTTGGCTCCATATCTTAGCTATAGTGAATAATACTGCGATATACATAATTGTGCTGGTAGCTTTAGTATGGCCTTGTTTGTGATCATTTGGGTAAATGCCCAGAAGTGGGATTGCTAGGTCATAGGGAGCTCTATCTGTGTCATTTGAGGAACCTCCATACTTCTTTCCAGAGTGGTTGAACAAGTTTACACTCCCACCAGCAGTGCAGTAGGGTTCCCTTTGGGCCATATCCCCTCCAGCATCTGTTGTTATTAGATGTCTTGATTATAGCCATTCTAACTGGGGTGACGTGGAATCTCAATATTGTTTTTATGATGGCATAATTTGATGGTATAATTTTATTTATTTATTTTGTTTTTGATATATTTTTATTGTAAAGATACTGTACAGAGGGGTTACAGTTACATGAGCAAGGTAATGAGTCCATTTCCTATTGAGCTCAATGTTGTTTTGATTTGCATTTCTTTTATGGCCAGAGATGTTAAGCATTTCTTCATGTGTCTATTGGCCATTCTCATTTCTTCTTCACAGAAGTCTCTCTTTAAGTCTTTAGCCTACTTGTTTATGGGAGCCCTGTAAATCATTCTTTAAGAGTGATTAGTTGAGCTGTGGTCATTTGATGCTGATACTGTTGATGAGTATTGCACATGATATACTAAGCTGCTTTGTGGCCAAGTCGCCTTGATTAAGTCAAGCCTCCATATTAAATCAGATGATATTTCTGAAAGGTGAATTATAGCAAATCTCTTCTGTTCCTAAAATTCCTAATGGCTCTTTGTCATTGACAGAAAGACATAAATTCCATAATGTGTTACCTACCGACAGCTCCCCAACTTCCATGAAGTCACTTTTCCTTGTGCCTTCCAGCACATTGAACCAGTGTGCAGTCTGTTTGCCTACTGCCCCTTGAAAACCCTTGAACATGGTTTCCCCTTTAATCACAAGGAGTGTCTCCATCATCTGCTTTTCAAACTATTTCCTGGCTTTGGAACTCAGACTAAGCATTGTCTCTCTTCCGTCCTCCCCAGCAAAGCTTTTCCAGACTCTCAGGGGATGTCGTACAAGTTTTGTTAATTTTTTTCATACTTAACACTGCTTATTTGATTCTTCTCAAATAAACACAGGCAACTTTAAGGAAAAGACAATTCCTTTTTGTGTAAAAGTATTTTGTAACTAGTGAATGGAATGCTTTAATTTTTCAAAGATGAGCTAAGAGTTCTTAAATATACATTGTCTGCTGCTTCTTTGGGCATCAAAGATGCTGTCTTTCCATGGATTGATTGATTAATTGCAGCTTTGAGCCACACCATTAGCATTGCTTTTTGTTGGTTATTTTTGAGGTACATTCTCACTGCTTGTCCATAAATGTGCCTAGATGCGACCTACTTCTGTTAGGCTTTTGGGTAAGCAGGATAATGGACATTGACAACATGATGTCACACGAGAAGGGGTCTCACAAATTTTTCTGTCAGTGTTACCTTAGAATCATGGTTCTCCAAATCTCAGCCTCCCACATAGCTACGATTATAGATGTGAGCCACTGGCACTTAGTTTGCAGCTGGTCTTTTAAAAACTCTCTTGCCTTCTCCCCTTGGATAAAGTCATTTCCTCTGAGTTTTAATTCTTACTTCTTTTCCCTGTAGTGAAATCTTCATCATGAGAGGGACAAACTTCCTCTGTGTGTCCAAATTGTCATTAGGCACTACAGACCTCTAGTAACTTAATTATCCTTCTGATTCCAGGAAAGTCTAAAGAAACCTTTAAGCAAATAAATTACCAGGTTGGTGTTAAAGCCATATATTTACTTTAGTCAGTGGCAAGTTAATTAAAAATTAATTTTATACACATTTAGAATATATGCAAAGTGATTTTGTGTATGTCCTGTGTATTAAGCTAGTTTTCTGCAAAAGACCTTAACACTGGATAGAAAATAGAAGTTAGGCCATCAGTTTAAGGTTATGACATATATACAGAAAAATTCAGGTTTTTGTGATCTTCGATTGAATCTAAGGCCTTGTGCATGTTTAAGGAATTGTTCCACCATTGAGGTAAAGATTAATTTTTAATTTCCATAATTGGGTAGCATGAGCCAGGCTGCTCTGTGACTCTGGTCTGTATCCTGATCCTGAACCCAAAATTCAAAATTATCTACAGTAAATTAGAACAATGTGTGTATGTGTGTGGTGTGTGGTGTGTATGTGTGTGTGTGTGTATGTCTGGAAGCAAAGAAAAATAATGCATTCTCAGTTTCTTTTTATACAATATATAAATGAGATCTATCTATCTATCATCTGTCTATCTATCTATCTATATCTATATCTCTTATATACAAGCTCTTTTTGGTAATTATGTTTCAACTTTCTCTTTGAACAAACTATTGTTTGTTACCTTCCTGTATTCCCATGGATAAGACTGGTAAATAACAAAACATGAGAAATTATAAGTATTTAGAGTAAGGAGTCTTTCACTAATACAAGGACAAATCTAAATAAGGAAATATATTTGCAACGTTTTTTTCTCTTGTTTTCATGTGATTTGGAAAAAGGCAAAGAACACTGAATTGCTTGCTGGAATTCTGGGGGAAAATGCTAATTTGACTCAGTGCAATCATTCAGCACAAATTCTGTATTGGGAAAACAACATATTCTATTCTACCATTCTGTTCCAAGTAATATTTAATTGCTTTCTGAACCTCTTCCAACTTCAATTAGTGTTAATTTAGTGTGTAACTAAATACATTACCCTAAAATAATTAGGAATGGTACAGTGTCCTCCATAACATATGTGGTTTGTATTAGCAGACTTGGTTCAGAAAAATCATAGGCAGGAATCAGATACAGAAACTATTTTCTCAATAAAATCTTGTCTCATGCAAACAATGTGCATATACTGACTTGGTTAGCAATAGGTTCTTTCGGTCACTGGAGGCCACACGTTTTACAGGTTATGCCTAGACTTTGTAACTAGGCCTTCCGTGATCTGATTCTGTTTCATGTCGGGCTTTGCATCTCATACTCCAATTTTTCTGAGGTGCCATGCCTCCCAATTCACATATGCCTCTATGTACCTTGGCTTTTGTTGTGTTGTCTCCCTGGAATGCCCTCTACCTATCAGCTTGAACCACACAGCTAGGCTCTAACCAAATGTGAATGTGCTGGAGATTTTTCATTTGCACCTGTACCTCTCCTCCTTGATCACCCTCTTCTCTGCTTCATGGGTTGATGGTGGAGGACTCATGTACTACCTTACTTCTCTGAGCTCTGGCTTGCAATTGAGATTGGTCAATGGGAGTTACCAGAAGAAGACTAGAGGGCAAAAGGACAGAGAGAGAGAGAAAGAGAGTAGAGAGAGACAGACAGAGAGACAGACAGAGACAGAGAGACACAGAGAGAGACAGAAAGAGACAGAAAGAGAGAGAGAGGAGAGAGAGAGAGACAGACAGAGACAGACAGAGATAGAGAGACACAGAGAGAGACAGAAAGAGAGACGTGGGGTCTGGGTATCTCTTTCCTCATGTGTGCATGCTTTCATCCTCAATGGACTGTGGTGTGGCACAGCTACAGTAGCTTTGTTCCTTTACTTCATGCCACAGCTCCTCCCATGACTACAGCTCTCATTTGGCAGAGGAAAGAAATTTTTCCATCTCTTCAGGCCTGGGGAGTTAACTTCTTCCTATTCCTGATTAGCCCTTCATCATTCCAGTTAACTCACTGGGTATGAATTGCTCCTTATTTGCCTGCTCCTAGTATGTCGTAAGTAATGCTGACCATTTTTGTCTTTGAATGTGCCATTTCTTTCTTGTTGAGATATTGACTAATACAGTTAGATTTATTTTTTGTAACACCATCATCTCCTTGAATAGAATTGAAGTTTGAGGCTATCATGGAACCAAATGCAGGTTTATAAAACCAGGTATATTGGAATGTACCAATGTTTTGATTGTTTTTTGTTTTTTCTTCTTGAATCAAAGGGATCAATCTTGGTATCACTAAGGAAGAAAACAAGGACTGACACTGATCTGTACTTCAGTGAATATTTTGACATAATCTGAGAGGTATGGGGGGTGTCTGGTCATGGGGCCTGAACTCTGGGCCTGGGCGCTGTCCCTCAGCTCTTCAGCTCAAGGCTAGCACTCTACCACTTGAGCCACAGCACCTCTTCCGGCTTTTTTTTCTGCTTATGTGGTGCTGAGGAATCGAACCCAGGGCCTCATGCATGCAAGGCAAGCGCTCTACCACTGAGCCACCTTCCCAGCCCTGAAAATTTTTGTTATATATATTATTTCATTTAATCTTCACAATAATTCTAGATGGTGAAATTAGCATCTTCACTTTGCTGAGTAGACTGAAACTTGGAGAAACACAGTGAGTGTAAGAGTAAACATTGGGTTAAAAAAATTCCCAAGCAGCCAGGTGCCAGTGGCTCACACCTGTAATCCTAGCTACTCAGGCGTCTGAGATTTGAGTATCATGGTTTGAAGCCAATCTGGCCAGAAAAGTCCTTGTGAGACTTTTACCGCCAATTAACCACTCAAAACTGGAAGTGGTGCTGTGGCTTGAGTGCCTTGAGCAGAAGAGATCAGGATAGAGCCCAGGCCCTGAACTCAAGCTTCATGAATGAAAAAAAGCATATAATTATGTTAAAGTAGGGACAGATTTCTATAGAAACACCCAGGTTTTAGCTTTAGTATTTAAGGTATTTCAGTGTTTTTGTTTTAGATATTTTTCTAATATGCTCTGTTCCTCATCTCAACCCTTGCTCAGAGACAAACATTTGAGTGTTATTAATAGCATTAACAAGGTCATCCACACACCATGAAATGTTAATTTTTTGGTATTTTTATATGGATTTTGAATTCAATAGGAAAAGCTGAAATAGTTTATACATTTGAACTTTGGCATGTTGAAGTAATTATGTAATCTATATTTGGAAATAAATTGTCTTCTTGCCATAAGGATATAAAGCCATGGGATCCATCAAGGAATCGGAGAGATTAGGGAACAGTAATAATCCAGTTAGATTTTATTTCATTCATGAAGTTTATCTTAAAATCACACTTCTCCAACACATGCCAAAACCTACCAACTCATCCATGAATTTTAAAGGAGTTATTCCTTGATGGTTTAATAGTTGATACATTGGTTTGTAGATTTATAATACATACAAATCTCTGATTTTTTTGAGGGATAAATGATACTAAGAATTGAATCTGGGTGATCTTAGTATACTAAGCATATACACTATCATTAAGTTATAACCCTGGCCCTATCTTTCTTGTCTTTGTTAGAACAAACCCACCACACGAGCTATTTTGTTCTAACTGGCCTTCAGCCAGTCTCACTGATTTGTTATGGATGCAGATTTATAAATTCATTGGGTTGAAATATCTTGTTTCTTTTAGGAATCCCCTAAGTAAAATACTTTCAGGAAGGAATAACTCACTGGTTCTTTAACAGCCTGAGTATCTGCATATTGTAAACAGATGTGTTTCTGTATAATTTATTCTATCTGGTCCTGGTTCTAGTTAAAACTAGGTAGGAAAATACCATTCCCCTCTTGTCATGGCAAATCCTTCAACTCAGGAGAGCGCTAGGATTGCCCTTCCATTTCTTCTTATCCCAACACTTTTTAAAAGGTTAAACAACTTTTTATGTCACAATCATCTAGAAGTAAAAAGCAAAATAAGTTAAATGGTGAAAACTTCAGGTCAGTCCTTTCCAAGTCCTTTCCAGTGCTTCATTTAAAAAAAAGAAAGAAAGGAAAAGAAAAAAAGAAAGCAAGCTACCACAACAATAAATGAGCTATGTGATTTAATTCTGGATATTACAGGGAGGCTTAATGAAGCAAAGAAGTGAATTTCCAGAGAAGAAGGGATTAAAGTCTGGGAAAGAAGTGTACCTGTTTGGGGGATTTATAAATAAACGACCTCCAAAGGTCAAGGAACCTTTAAGGAAACAAGCTTAGAAACCTAAGATGAGGCATAACATGAGGTAAGAAAGCAGAAGTCATGAAGGTGAGAATATTTAGCAGAGGATGGAAATCTTTAAGTAAAATACTCCCAGAAAATGCCATTGGCCTTGAAAAATTGATTTTCATACTGAAGCCCAGAGGACTAATTATTGGGGAAATCAAAGTAGGTCAAGTTTGTATTTCAGGCTCTCTAGAAGTAAGTTACTTTTGACAAAAGCATAGGCTAGGAAAAGACATGAAAAAGTTATGCTTCATTTTTAGGTAAACTTTTAATTTAGGGCAAATGCAAATTATTAGCTTTTGTAGCCTGTAACAAAACTAATACAAGGCTGAAACTTTTGTTTCAAATCTATTTTGATTAGGGTTTTTGAGTGTTACCTGGATAAACCTGAAATTATAGGGTTAAAAATGCAGCATCTGTATCTATTTTTCAAATATTGAAAGAGGCTGATTATACAGAAATCCCAAGGAAAAGAAAATAAAATCTTATGGCTGTCTTATTTTCCCAAACCTCATTGTAAAAGTACATAGAAGATATAATGAGCCAATTTTTTATATAGTTAAGTTTCTATTCATGAATATATATATATGTGTATATATGTTTATGTATATAATATGGTATATATTTTTAATGGTAAAATATTCTATACTAAATGTTTATTCACTAGTCTAGTGAGGTTAAAAGGACAACAAAGATAATACCTGCAGGTCAGTTTCTTTGGAATCATTTTCTGAAATGAGAATGACCAAAATGATTTCATGTGGACTAGATAAATAGAGGAAAGGGATCAAAGACCAACTCACAGTTTATGACATTTCTGAGCATATTAATGGTTTTATACTCCCACAAAACAGCAGTTGAACATAAAGGAAGTCATAGATGTGAAAGTAGGAAACCATGGAGAAAGCCCAGTTTTGCGTTTTTGCACCAAGATTTCTTGCTTTTTGGGATGAGCACTCTGTCTTGGAAGTGGTGATTGAAGTCTATTTGTAGTGAGTCTCTTGGATCTTGATGTAATTTTCTCTTCTTGCTGTAATTTAGCAACTTTACCTTTTCTTGAGACCACTTTCATCAAGTAACCATCATTTTTATCTAATGTTAGGGACCATATATTCTGAAGTACTCATTTTTTATTTAAAGATTTAGCATATCTTTTTAACTATATAATTTTTTGTCTTTTTTCTCATATATAAAGGGGTTTCATTATGATATTTCCTTACAGTTACATAATATATTGTAATGAAATTCACCATCTCAGTTTATGCTTCATTATCCTTCTGCTCTTTGTAAACAATTTAAATGGGTTTCATTATTTTGTTTTTATACCTATGGATGAAGTACTTTGAATAATCCATACACCTTTACCATCTCCCTTCTCATTTTACTCCTCCTTCTCCTCCTCTTCCAGTTTGGGGCTTGAACTCAGGGCCTGCCAGCGACCCTGAACTTTTGTGCTCAATGCTTTATCACTTAGGTGGTTATACATGTCTTATTTAATTTTGTCAATCATTCTTATCAGTCTTATTTTTACTCCATTGTTTGAAACTGTATCTGTTTCAGTACTGTTCAAATCCTTTATTTGGAGTTCTTGACTTTTGGAGGTGATATATTGGCTTGTTATTTTCATCTTACTTGTGTTCAATGTTGGAATTTCTACATTTGAAGACAAGTTGTTTGCTGAAAGTTATAATCACCTTTATTCTTTCAATTTTAAATAGTCTCAATGTTCTGAGATGCTTGAGATGCTATTTCATGTTACACACTTGCGGTTATAAATCAGTAGCTAAGAAATTGTCCAGTGGCTAGAACTTCCTATGGCTCAGCCATAGCACTTTTGGACATCTATTCAGTTCATTATAACTCAGAATATAGTAAAGACATTTGTGCATCCATGTTCCTTGCTGCACTATTTACAATACAGTAGCTGAGTTATGGAAACAGCCCAGATGCCCTACAACAGATGAATGGATCAATAAAATACGGTACAGATACACAATGGAATTTTGCTCATCCACTGGAAAGAATAAGGCTGTGTCATTTGCAGGGAAATGGTTGGGCCTAGAACAAATAATGCTATGTGAGGTAATCCAAGCTCAGAGAGACGAACAGTACATGTTTTCTCTTATAGATGGAAGCTAGAGCTAAAGATAACTGGACATGATAACCTATACAGGACTCCAGGCATTCACACACAGTCAAACTAAAGGAGGATTCTCTAAGGGGAGGAACACTGAGGAATAACTTTTCTGAACATTTTAAATATATTTATTGGGCTGGGAAGGTGGCTCAGTGGAAGAGTGCTTGCCTTGCATGCAGGAGGCCCTGGGTTTGATTCCTCAGCACCACATAAACAGAAAAAGCCAGAAGTGGTACTATGGCTCAAGTGGTAGAGTGCTAGCCTTGAGCTGAAGAGCTGAGGGACAGCATCTAGGCCCAGAGTTCAGGCCCCATGACTGACCAAAACACACACACACACACACACACACACACACACACACCTATTTATTGAAAGGTAATTCTAGGAAACAGCAAATGGGTGATAAAATGGAGATATGATCATCAGATAACAAGTAACTGCTTAATATAATTTTTTCCAGGTCTTTCCATTTCCTAACAAATAGGGCAGTGTCATTCTTTCTGATGGAGGCATAGAATTCCATTGTGTATATATACTACATTTTCTTGATCCATTCATCTACTGAGGGGCATCTGGGTTGGTTCCATATCTTATCTATGGTAAATAATGTTGCAATAAACATAATTGTTCTGGTAGCTTTATTTAGTATGCCCATGTTTGTGATCATTTGGGTAAATGCCCAAAAGTAGGATTGCTGGGTCATAGGGGAGCTCTATGTGCAGTCTTTTGAGGAACCTCCATACTTCTTTCCAGAGTGGTTGAACAAGTTTACACTCCCACCAACAATGCAGTAGGGTTCCCTTCTGGCTACATCCCCTCCAGTATCTGTTGATATTAGAGTTCTTGATTATAGCCATTCTAACTGGGGTGAGGTGGTATCTCAATGTTGTTTTGATTTGCATTTCTCTTATGGCTAGAGAGGTTGAGCATTTCTTCATATGTATATTGGCCATTCTTATTTCCTCTTCAGAGTCTTTGGCCCACTTATTTATTGGGCAGTTGTTTCTTTGAGGATTTGTTGTTGAGAGATTTAATTTTTTGAGTTCCAAGTATATTTTAGATATGAGACCCTTGTCCGTTGTATGGCTAGTGAAGATCTTCTCCCAATCCATGGGCTTTCTATGGATCTTTCTAGTTATGTTCTTTGCCATGCAGAAGCTCTGGAGCTTCATGCAATCCCATTTGTCCAACCTTTCTTTGATTTGTTGTGTTTCTGGGTTTCTATTAAGAAAATTTCAGCCTGTGCCAAGGAGGCCTAGGGTTTCTCCTATTCCATCCTGTAATATTTTCAGAGTGTCTGCTTTGACTCCGAGGTCTTTATATTAAGTGAAGTAAGCCAGGCCCAAAGAGACATAGGTCCCATGGTTTCCCTTATTTTCAATAACTAGTATATGTCTGGGACAAGCAGAAAAGGTCAGATAAGATGATGTTAAGTGAAATGAACGCCAAGATAGGGACACACGTGGTTTTTTCTTTCTTGCTATTGTTTTGAACGTATTTATAAGGTACCATCTGATTTTTTTGTTGCTTTGTATGTCTCTCCCCCATGGTATAACTCCTGTTTTCATTGTATTTGATGTTGGTATAATTTGGGGAGTAGAAGGGAAAAAACAAAATGTTTAAATAGTGATACAGGTTGACTCATTGCAACAATGAGATGTACAAGACACTATGTTGAAAAACAAACTTTACAATTTAGGCTTGGGGGGGGAGGAAGGGGAGTGTAGTTGTGAAGGTGGGAGGAAAAGGATGGTAGGGGAAAAACAAAGGAGGAGGCAACAATGCTTGATAAGAAATGTACTCATTACCTTGCTCATGTAACTATAACCCCTCTGTACAGTATTTTCACAAGAAAAACACTTATTAAAATAAAAAAAAGAAGTAACTGCTCATGCCACAACACAACAAGGCCTAGGACCAGCCATGAAAAGAAACAGCAGTAGATCCATTTTGGAAAGAGAAGGAGTACTGCCCAACTCATTTTATCATTTTCCAAAATATCCTCCTGTAGTTGAATAACAATCCTAATAGAGCTAACTGGATTCCTACTCAGCTACTTCCAGAAAGAAGCCATTTCTCATACAAATAGTAGATTAAAGGTTTTACAGCAGTTATCAGAGGTGGAATTACAAGAAATGTATGAAAGATGCATCTTGTCTCCTCAAAATTTCTTTAACTGTCTTCTTAATACAGAGACACATTACAGGGACTTAAAAGGGTAATTCGAAGAGAATAATTTATCCTTTTCAAAAATGATATATATATGTTAATTTACATTTTATTTTGCCCTACATACTTCCTACGGTTTTGCAATACAACAATGAAAGCCTTGATTGTTATCATAGAGATTCAGGTATAATTTTTAAGCTCCCAAATGAAGTGTCAAGTACTGAATTTAAGCTCCAAGGAAGTATTTTTCCAGAGATATTCATTCTTTTTCTCTTCTAATTTGACTAAATTGTGCATTCGTCTCTTCCTCTTCTAAAATTTGTAAATAACATTTATAAATAACAAAACAATAGAATGTTCTGAATAAGAGCCTTTGGATGAGTTTAGTCTAGTTCCTGAGAACTAAGGATACCCTTAGAGTTAAGACACTTGGGGCTCTAACCTCTTTGAAGGTTACAATTCAACCAAAGATTCATTTTCTATTATTTAAAATGGTATTTTTGTTTATTCAGAGAAAATATATGTATATGTGGTTCTAAAAGGGATACATTTTCTAATATTGTAACTAGGACCCCAAGTGGAAAAACTAGTTTAACAAGGTTCCCTTGACCTTTCTATGAGATAGAAAGCCTCCTCTCTATTGTCTGACTTAGTTCTTTTTATTTCTTTACAATCCATGTACGGTCCATCTCCTTTCTCCTGTTACAGTTCTTGCTTTTTAATTAGGTTAGTGCATGCTAATGCACAGCTGATTGTAGGGGAATATTTTAAGTTTTATTTTAACTGCAATAAAATAGTCTTGTGCTAAATATTTGCAAAGGTCAAAATTTTTACATGAGAAAAGCACTTCTACCAAGAATAAAAGGATGTAATTGAATAGCATTTTATGTATCAAGCACTTGGGAGATGGTTGATAAGATGCTGATTGACGAAAACAGGGGACAGATGCTGAAACTCTCTTATCACATCATTCATTAATTAGGATAAACATTTATTATATACAGTCTTTATTCTAGGCACAGTGTAAAGAATAAAGAAATTAGTAGAGTGAGTTTACCCTTAACTATTTTAGATTCCAGAAGAGGGAGGCTTACTCTTCTAAAAAGATATTTCCAACATCATGTGATGATGGAATGCCAGTGGTATATATAATAAATACTTGAAGAAGAAAATTTAGGGCTGCCTACTCAGACTCAGGGAGCTGGGATGGCTTAGAAATGAACTATACCTACTTTAGTAACAAGAGAATTCTTGTTAGTTAATGAAAAGAATGCAGGGGGGAAGGTAGTGTGGGCATAATGAATATAAGACTGGAGCGACAGAGAAGTAAGTACTAGAAGAAATATCCAGGACTAGAGGGGAAAACCTTGAAGTAGAAAGACCAATGTGGAAACTTGAGGGGCTTAAATTTAAATTAATTGAGCTGGGTGCTGGTGGCTCACACCTGTGATCCCAGCTACTCAGGAGGCTGAGATCTGAAAATTGTAGTTTGAAACCAGCCAGGGCAGGAAAGTCTGTGAGACCCTTATCTGCAATTAACCACAAGGCGACCAAAAGTGGAGCTGTCGTTCAAAGTAGCAGAGTGCTAGCCTTGAGCAAAAAAAGCTCAGAGATAACATCCAGGCCCTGAGTTCAAGCCCCATAACAAACAAAATGCTTTTTAAATTAATTATTTCAGGATGGGAATTGAGGAGCAGTGGCAAGCAATGGGCAGAGGATTTGCCTTATGCTCTTCTGTGTTTTCCCTTTGAGAAGGACTTAACATTGGCTGTTAAGTATTTGAGTGATAGAAGAAGAAATACTATTTAAAGGAAGTGTTACTAATACTTGTGAACCACTGGAGGCATAGTTCCTTCCAGTCATCTATGCTAATCTACTCTCATAAAGAAGCAATACTTTCATCAAAATGGAAGACCCAATCAATCCTTATCTGAGGTAACACTCTTTCCAGATTGCTTTCCTTTTACGTCTTCTGCCAGCTGCTTTCTCTCCTCCTTGTGATCAGACTAGCAATTCTGACATACTTCTGATTGAAGCACCTGGACAAAAGTGAGGTGGAATAATCTGTCAAAACTTCTTTTAGTATAGGCCTTAATATACCTAGACAAATTGATTATTTAATGTGGCTCAGCTAAGATCACCACCAGTGTCTATTTGGGACCAGGCTAGTAATAATGGATGAATACATGAATGGGACCTTATTCACTACCACCTCCACTTTCTTGTTTCAGATAATAGGAAAGCAAGCAAGCACATTTTACTCCTTTCGCTAAACCAGAAGGAGGGATAGAGAGTTTATACAGTCTGCAAGGTGACTAGGTCTAAGGACTGCTTGTGAGCATGCACCTGAAATTAAGAGGAAGTACCAGTTACTGGAGCTAAGGAGGTTGGGAAACTATTTCAATTGTGAGGTTAAATGGTTTTCTTTGTGTAAGAGCTGGAGTAGAGATGAAATCTTAAGTACAAATCACCGGAATTCTTATTAGATGTGTTTGAATAACCTGAAGAGAGTTCCAGAAAACTGAGGGGAGGAAAACTAAAAGTGAAAATATTAGAAGTTTTTGGTGTTGATATATGAATGAGGAAGCAAAATAGTTTACATCTACTTGTTTGTTTACAACTGTGTCTAAAGAGAACATACTTTTAAGCTACGTATTGTCCCACAGTCCTGGAAGATTAAAGTTTCTGCGAGATCAATTCCATAGGAAACCACGAAGAAGAATCTGTTCTACCCCTTCTTCCTTAGTTTCTGGTAATTTTTGGCATCTCTTAGCTTTTAGAAGCTTCATTCAATCTCTGCCTTGGTCTTTGCATGTTGGTGTTCCTATATGTGTGTGTCTGTGTCTAAATCTCCCCTTATATAAAGCACCAGTTACATGGCATAAGTTATATGGGTAAGGAAGTATCTCATATTGTGAGATGCTGAGGTTAGAATTTTACATATCCTTTTAGGGAGATATAATTCAACTATGACAGCAGGTCAGTTTTGAAAATCTTGATTTTCTTTTATATTTTTTAAAATTACACTCTAAGAAGAAAAATATTGTCATTGGCAAGTACAGAACAGACTAATACCATTGTCCATGTGAAAAGAGCTATGACTAATAAGCTGATTATTTTTTTAACTACTTTTAGACAACGCGACCATGATTTATCCACATTCTAGGCACCTGATCCCTTAACTATAAATATTTGCCCACCCTTTATATGCTTTAGGCAACTACCATACGGTTCATGTTCCTAAGAAATTCACCATTTCAAGGAGGAATACAATATGTTAATAGTTATAGAATATCTTGTGATAAGGGCCAGGATAGGCTTGAATCTGTCTCTATTACATTTCCATCTTTTAAGAAACTAGTTACATCTTTTGTGTGGATCTTAAGAATGAAAGCTGCCAAACAATTAGAGCAGGGACAAAGAAGTCCTTTCTATAAAGCTATTCAAATTTTGTACAACTAGAAAGTCCCACATGCTGTTTTAAAAAGGGATAGAATATTAAAAGAGAATATACACTGTGCATGAACAAGTGACTGTTTTTATTCAGGCAAGACAGTTGAATTACTTGTGGTGATTGTAACCTTTTATGACTATGCCTCTCAAGGATTTATTAGTCCTGGGACTATTGCTGTTTGGGGCAAAAACTTTTATTATTGATGGTTATTCTATGCATTTATTGGATATCTGAAGAGCATCCAGGGCTTTTTATCTATGGATTCCAGCAGCATCTCCTCTAATCTCATTTAGGACAACTGCGGACCCTGCCTATAACAGTTGGTGAAAACGACTAATGTATGCCAGAATTCATGGTCCATTGCATCTTATCTAATTTAACAAGTGGCCGAGTGGGTTTCATAACCAATCCCATCTTTCACTTAAATTGGAGCAAGTAGTCGGGCACCAATGGCTCACACCTGTAATCCTAGCTACTCAGGAGGCTGAGATCTGAGGATCACGGTTCAAAGCCAGGAAAGTCCCTGAGACTCTTATCTCCAATAAACCACTAGAAAACGGGAAGTGGCGCTGTGGCTCAAGCGGTAGCGCGCTCACCTTGAGCTGGAGAGCTCAGGGACAGCACCTAGACCCAGAGTTCAAGCCCCACGACTCACCCCCTACTCCCACCAAAAAGAAATTGGAGCAAGTAAATTTGCTTTGGGGAGGATGAAGATTTGGATGCTGGCATCTTCAGTTACTTGCAACTTGAGCTAGTAAGTTCAACCTCTCTCAATATCTGTCTGATGAACTAACATTCACTTAGTTTCCTCCATTGACTCCTCCTAGGAGAGGAGACAGAGTACTTACTTAAATGTTAGACCTCTTAGGGAACTAATTGAGAGAGGAAAAAGAGCTTTGTCCCTTGGCCAGTCCCTTTTCAGATCCTATACTAGATCCTCCCCAGGCCTACTTGTGTCTAAGTTACCTATAAAAATTCTAGACATTCCCAGCTTTCAGAATTCAAAAGGCCTAACTTGACTATCAGAACTTGAGTGATTTGCTGACAGCAGGCCTGGCACAAATAGTTCTCAACAGCAGTTATTTTACTGAGCTGAACTTTCTTAACATATCAGATCATTACTCTTAAGTACAAATACGTAGTCTTGGCGAAGTAACGGGGCATAGCCTGTATTGGATTTTGATAGTTCTGGCATTTGGTTCAGCAATAGCTTGACCCTGAGTTAATTAGTCTCACAATTCCTGCTGGCTGTTTAATCAAAATACTGCAACTTTCAACTTCATCAGTAATTTAGTTCATTTGTCTTTATTATGATTCCATGATTACTTCTGGTTGGAAGACTAGTATTTCTGATCATTATAATGTTAGCAATAAATGACAATATTAATGTCTGTGTAGATTATATGCATTGGCATACCTACAATAACATGAGCTTTAAAATATATTTCTTTAAAAGAGGGAAGACAGCAACTGTTTCTGTGATGCCCACATCATCTCTTATGTTTTCATAATTTAAGTTAGGTCCAATGAGAGGAAAACATTGAATTTAAGAGGAGAAAACACAAGTTATTCCTCAAAATAGTTTTAATATTTTTGAAAATAGCTATAAAAAGAATTCTTCCAATCTACTTCCTTAACAAATCACCTCTATTTTCCAATGTTTCCTCCAATCTTGTTTGCATGCATAACCAATTTTGTATAGTTGCAATTACAGGGTAGATTCAATTTTGTATTCTGCTTTTTCACTTAGCATTATTCTTCCATAATAATTTAAAGAGAGTTTTATTTACGGTTATTTCAAATGGAGAGAATATAATTTTCTAAACTGTACTTAAGTGCTCAATTTAAATATTTTAATGACCAACCCAAATCATCAGATGTATTCTAGATAAGGGTGCATTATAGTTAATGCTTAACATCCCAGCAAACAACTTGCATGTACATTAAAGTCACATGTTATATGCAAGTGGAAATGAATTAAAGGCTGGTTGTCTTTATATATTTCAATTTTTTTCATCAGTTAGATGTACTTCTAGCATTGGTGAGTCTGGCTGCTAAATTCCTGTGCCCTGAACTAATTCAGCCAGTTGTAAAATTGTACCTTTCTGCAGATGACTTAACATGTGCACCTCATTTATACTTGAACTTGCTATGATTCAGATAGCATTATCCTAAATGATGTTAAGAAATTGTTCATTTTCTGTGTCAGCAAAAAAATAAGGAAAGGCCAACCACATTTCGCCTGAAGAGAGTCATGTCAGAACTGACATCTTGGCAGTTACAAAAGTGCAAGGACGATATTTTAACAGGGCATACTAAAACTAATGAACTGAGGACCAATATACACTTCTGCATTGTATTAAAGAGACATCTACTGAATGTCCAAATGTTAAAAGACATGGTTTATTTGTTGCTCTAGGAGTCCCATTTCATTAAGTTTATCAGTTAAATAATTTTGTTTTCCTTTTGTATAATTTTTACCTATTTATAAAATGTAACTCAAGAAGATAGATTTAAGAAATAAATTGTTCTAAATATAAAACACTAAAATAAAAACCAATGTCCTGTCTCTCTATAGTTATGAAAGAAACAGGAAATCTGAACAAAGAACTTTTTGCTTCAACTAAGTAGCTCAATGGCCTTTGTGAGAAATATTGTGCTTTAATCTGAAAAGCTAATATGATACTTGGATTGAGTTATATGCAAAACCCAAGGAAGGCTACCGCATTTAATTCAATGTCTAGGGCTTTATTAATAAGTGATGTCTAATTTCAATTTTTTTTATCTTCATGTTTTTTTAACTCAGAGAATCTAGGGATCCGCAGTAGAATAGGTTAAAGGACTATCAATGGGAAGATTTATTTTAATTCAATTGTTTTTCCTGAGGAGAAACTGTGATGGTTATTTATTATTCTTTTTAGGTGCATTGCTTATTATAGTGGACAATACAAGAAATTTTAATAGTGACTTCAATTTTGTTTAATCTAGAGCTTCTCAAAGTTGGCATGCTTAATGCACAGCTTGATTATGAGAAATATTTTTTTCTATGTTGTCATAGAGATGGTTCTAGTGTGAATTGGTATCTGAAAAGTAATGTTTGAGAAGCAGGGTATAGAAAGAATAGAACATAAAAATAGGGATAATTTTTCTTAAAAAGTGTCAGATGAAATTGTTTTGACTTTAGGGGAATATTTTAAAGTATTGTAGCTATATTAAACCAACACATTAAAAGACATTTCAGTGTTTCTATGCTATGTGTTCTTGACAGAGGAACCAAGATAATTGCCTTTCTTTTTAAAATTTGATTTTATTATATTTTATGTAATACACATTATCTTTACATAGTCATACAAAGAGGTTTTAGTTCAACCTGCCAATCTGTGTGTGTACAATGAATCTTGATCCATATCCTTCCATTATTCTCCCTGTCTATCCCAACCCCATGCACCCCTTCAAGTCTCTTAGTTCCATTTTCATGTGTATAAATTGTGTATTGTGACTAACTTTACTCACTTTTACTCTCCCCAAAGAATTGCCGTTCTGTAAATCAGACACTTTTTAAGCCAAAGAGTTTTGAAATCTGTATTTAATTATGTATACAATAGGCAAATAGGTGACTTAGTACTTTAAAAATGACACAAAATAATTGTACATAATTATGGGCACAATGATATATATATATATATATATATGTATATATATATATATATATATATACACAATGTAGCATACTTGGAATATTTCCTCACTATTTCTTTATGTTGGGGACAACCAAAATCCTTTCTACCATGTTTTTGTGGGATTTTTTTTGTTTTTGTTTTTTGTTTTGGTCAGTCGTGGGGCTTCAACTCAGGGTCTGGGCCCTGTCCCTGAGCTCTGTTTTGTTGAAGGATAGCATTCTATCACCTTGAGCCACAGCTCTACCTCTGGTTCTTGAGGGTTGATTGGCTATGTGTCTCACTGGGACTTTTCTGTCTGGGCTGGATTCCAATGGTGATCCTCAGATTTCAGCCTCCTGAATAGTTAGGATTATGGGTGTGAGCCATAGGAACCCAGTTCTACTGTTATTTTCAAATATACGTTTAATTATTGCCAGCCACAACTACTTTGCTGTCAGATAGCACATCAGAAGTTCTTTATAGGCAAGTTTATTTTTGAGGCTGCCTAAAGTGGAAGGAGATGCATCTTCCCCCCAAAACAAAATTTCACAAGAGCCATCATTACTTTACTGA
Organism: Dipodomys ordii; assembly: GCF_000151885.1. Classification (NCBI taxonomy): domain Eukaryota; kingdom Metazoa; phylum Chordata; class Mammalia; order Rodentia; family Heteromyidae; genus Dipodomys; species Dipodomys ordii. The sequence goes on along the minus strand of NW_012267241.1, from coordinate 11,527,688 downwards.
TACATTAAGAAGTTTATATATTGGTCTGAGTCAAGCAGAAAAGATCAGATAATGTGATGTTAGGGAAATGAACCAAATGTTTTTTTTTCTTTCATGCGATTGTTTCTAACACATTTATAAGATTATTTCTTTGTTGCTTTGTATGTCCCTCCCCCACAGTATAACCCCTGCTTTCACTGTATTTGATGTCGGTATAATTTGTGGAGGGGAAGGGGAAAAACAAATCGTTTAAATAGGGATACAGGTAGACCAATTGCAACAATGAGATGTACAAGTCGTTATGTCAAAAAACGAACTTCACAACTTTGGTTGGGGGGGGGAAGGGGTGGCGGGAGGATGGGAAGGGATGGGAAGGAGAAACAAAGGAGGAGGCTACAATGCTTGATAAGAAATGTACTCATTATCTTGCCCATGTAATTGTAACCCCTCTGTACAGTATTTTTACAATAAAAAAAAAGAAGTTTATATATTGCTTTAGGTATTCTATCTAACTCCTTTCCCAAGATGTCTGAGAAGATGCATCATTTACATGCTCTTGTCTTAAAAGACTAAAGAGTGTTCAGTTCAAAGTTGTAAAATTGATCCAGTTCCTTAAATTCTTCTCTTTTGATCTTGTAAGATATTTTTAAGAGCTTTGAAAATTAAAAAGACTTATTCAAATGTAAAGTAAAAATGTGGAAAACATTATTAGCTTTTTGTTCTCTCTCTCTCTCTCTATTTCTTTCTCTCCTTTAAAGCATGGGAAGGTAAATGCCCAAAGGCTAGGAATGCTTTTCCTACACAGGCTTCCCAGGTCCCCTGTGTTTACTTGCCAATGGTATTTGAAGTGCTATCTGCAGTTACATTGGAAGAGAGGTAAGTGGGTAAGCACTAGGTAATTCCATTCTTTACACTAGGCTTACAGGTTGTAAACTCCTGGAGGACTAGGGGCAGATTCTTCCTCCATTTGTTTGCAGTGTCTTGGTATTCAGGCCAAGCATGGCAACCAGGAGTTCAGAGAACATGGCTATGACTTATCCCTCCAACACCCAGGTGTTGCAAGTGCAATGGAATTACTGGTAGAGTCCTTATCCGAGGGGAGTAGACACTAAAAGCTCTTACCCCAAGAATGGAATTGAGACTCTACTCTTAGGAAAGAGGTGTCACAGCTTCTGCTCTTTTATGATACCAGGGCACAGCAAGAAGGCCTTTCTGCTGGCTCCTTGAACTCCCCAACTCCTGGGATTGTAAGAAAAGAAATGTCTGTTCTTTGTAAATTACTCAGTTTCAGGAATTTTGTTGCAGTAGCACAAAACAGGGTGAGACAAACATATTCTTTGTGAAGGAGTTTGGTAGTGATTGAGGCAAGTTAGGAAGGGCCTATTTTGACTTAGCCAACTCTGATTCTCTTCCCCTGTAACACTTTCTAATATTCCATATATGTGAATTTTGTTTATTACCATTTCTCTCAATAAACCACATGAAAAGATTTCTGCTTGTTTGTGTCTCCATATTATCTTTCTAAAAATATACAAACTAACAATATTTAAATCAGTGTCTGGAACAAAGGAGGTGGTTAATAAATTAGGATTGAGTGAATGACTAAATGAATGAAGATTTGCTGTTACATTCATTTATTCACTCATTCATTCACTCATTCATTCATGCTTGCATGCATATATTCATTCAATCTAGAACTGTTTACTAAGCTTTGTTTTCTTCTCAGCACTGTGCTAGTGCTGTGTTAAATAACAGGCCTTGTCAGAGTTAATAAGAGTTCTGTAAGAGTTAATATTCTGTAAGAGTTCTGTAAGAGTTAATATTCTGAGTTATCTATTTACTGAGAGATGAGAATCTTATTGCCTTTTAGTTACCCAGAGAGTCAATATGCTTATTACAGTCAAAACTCTCTCTTATAGTAAAGCATTCCCAGAAGAGACTAGTACCATGTGTCACCCATACCAGCAACAGAAACATCACCTAGGAAATACACATCACTGGTTCCATTCCAGAACAGTTGAACCAGAAACTCTGGGGGTGAGGCCCAGTCATCTGGGTCTTACTCAGCCTTCCAGATAATTCTGTAGCAATCAAATTTGGGAGCAGTCAAGGCTTGAATTCTGAGACTATTTTGGTGAGACCTTTTGGCAAAGAAATGTGGAACTACCAAAAACATGGAACTTTGGTTTATCTTACATGAAGAACAGAGATACAGCAAAAGACAATTGGATTTGTTTCTTGTTGTTTGATTAGAAACGACCAAAACTGGTTATCTTTACAACTCTGGAAGTAAGAGGTCTGAAATGTGGCCCTTTGAGTTTATATCACGGTCTTGGCTAGCTATGCTTCTTTCTTGGGCTGCCTCTGTTTTGGCCTGTGGCACTTCGCTGAGTTTCAAAGCCAACAGTGCAATATCTTTTAAATCTCTCACTTCTCCATTTAATGTATACACATTTGTTATTTCTATTCTATTTAGGGTGATCCATTCAATTTTAAGAACCATAGCTTCATCACACCTGTGAAGGCCCTTTTGCCAGGCAAGGTGCCAAACCACAGGCTCCAACAAGTAAGGTGTGGACACGTTTGAGGGGCAGAATGCTGACCACGATATTCATTAGGTGTAACAAAACACTAAGTAGTCCATGTTTTAAGAATGGATGCCTTCAGAATGGATGAGGAGCAACAAAAGCAGCAATTACTGAGAGCTAGACCAAAGGAAAGCCTTTAAGATCTATTAAAAATTCATTACAGTGAAACATTTTATGTTTTACATCATCAAGATATGTATTATATCTCATCAAGTTATACCTCATCAAAGTATACATATATTATGTATTATACCTCATTAAGTTATACCCCATCAAGGTATGTATAATATTTATGTCTATTATATTTATGGTGAACGAAACTATGGATTATGGCCTGTTCAAAGGGATAGGAATGTCAATGGGATAGAAAAATCCATTGGGATTATTTGAGGGGTGGCAAGAAAGACCCTTGTAATCTAAGATACTTCTATTGAGATTCAGGGGAATACTTTTACCTCAAATAAGAGGCAAAATTCTTTTACCTCTAACAAGAACCATTTCTATTTGATGGCTGAGCCAGTTTTTTTCTCAAACAACTTATATACAAAATTCTTATAGCAGATTTTGTATCTTTGAAGAAGAAACTTGGAAGTTTGAGGCACTATTCAGAAACAGGATGAGGGGTTTGTGTGTGTGTGTGTGTGTGTGTGTGTGTAGGGGGTGTGAATCAGAAGATATAGTGCATCTGAAACACTTATCACAAATTTTGGAATTGCTCATAAAGTACTCTACTTGGTGTGTTGTCTTCAGTGTTACTGATTATAAATTAAAAATTTAGGAAGATAAATAGCAATGCTTTTGTTTCCTTTGCTTTGTTGTTCAAAAGCTGAATTTATTTATCAATACATTGTATAGCCACATTTTCTTCCTCTAACTGATTCCCCGAATGGAGCTTCATAAACAAGAAGGGTAAGATATTTAGAAATGCAGGGAGTAAGGTTCAGAAGGACAAAGGCTGCATTGCTAGTCAGGTTGTCTGCATTCTTGTCTCCATTTCTTCTCAATTATTCGGTTTGATGATATTGCTGCTGAAACTGCTTAGCCACTATCAGTGAGTCTCTCACATAGTACAAATGATCATCTCTTAGACCTTAGTCCACCCAACTTCTCTGAAGCATGTTGTGATACTGACTATTTGTCAAAAATATAATCACATCAGCATTTGTACCTAGAAATACTTCCTAGAGCAAGGCATTGATTGACCACTAAACAAACATTTAGTGTGTGCTTACTATGGATCAGCACTCTCATAAGAGAAAAAAGAAAGCTGATCCCAAATAGATTCCAGGCCTTTGGCCTTGGTGGAAATTAATGTTTAATTTGTGAATGAGACAGTGGCAGGTGATGCAATAATGTGGCTGGGAAAAGCAAGACCAACCCTTCCCTGGTTGATATGACCTCAAGAAGTCAAGCATGATCACTCCTGCAGAAGATTACTTAGAAGCAGGGCGCTGGTGACTCACGCCTTTAATCCTAGCTACTCAGGAGGCTGAGATCTGAGGATCACAGTTCAAAGTCAGCAGGAAAGTCCTCCTATCTCTAATAAACCACTCAGAAAACCGGAAGTGGCACTGTGGCTCAAGTGGCAGAGTACTAGCCTTGAGCTGAAGAGCTGAGGGAAAGTGCCCAGGCAGAGAGTTCAAGCCCCAGGACCAACAAAAAAAAAAAAAAAGAAGAAGAAAAGGAGATCACTTAGATTGATATCTGGTGAGATGTACAGCTAATTAGACCAAAGGAACAATAGAAGAGCCTTTAAGCAAAGGGAACTACACATATACAGAACCTGTGGTAGGAGAAAGTATGAAAATTTTGAGGGACTGAGAAAAGACCTTTTGGTGGTATGTAAAGCACCAGGGGATATGAGGAGGAAACCCCAACATTTGCTGCTCACAAGGCTTTAAAAGAACATATCAAGCTGAGTACCAGTGGCTCACGCCTGTAATCCTAGCTACTCAGGAGGCTGAGATCTGAGGATCACGGTTCAAAGCCAGCCCAGGCAGGAAAGTCCGTGAGACTTATCTCCAATAAACCACTAGAAAACCAAAAGTGGCACTGTAGCTCAAGTGGTAGAGCGCTCGCCTTGAGCTGAAGAGCGCAGGGATAGCACCCAAGCCCAGAGTTCAAGCCCCACGACTGACCAAAAAAAAGAACATATCAAAGAATTATGGAGAACAGATAAAAAAAAAATAGAATTGCCTGATAGACCGGAGAAAAGGCGAAGTGGATGGAACTTTTCAGTCTGATAGAGTCTGTTACATAGTACAAGCAAGAAATGATGGTAGCTTGAACTAAATGAGGTATGGTGAAGGATTAAGTCATAATCCATCTGCCATACATAATTGATCTATCCCATACAAGGCCATGGAAGAATATTAGTGTTCCTTCTGTTTGTTAGTAAACATCTTCCCTCTACACACCGCCTTGTATGGGCAGGATGGGTGATACAATGGTGCAATGGCATTCTTCTTTGTCCCTCTTGACTGACTTTTCTGCCTCATCTGTTTTGCTTACCCCAACATGCTACCCTGTGCGTAGCTCTCATGGCATTTCTACACTGCATGTTCTGGTTTGCTTGTTCTGCGCCTCCACCAAACTAAATGCCCCTTATATGTAGGCAGTGCATTACATCAATGGTTCTCCATAGAAAGTGCCCTAGGATTTTTATTAAAATTCATATTCTGACTCATTAGCTGGAAACTGGGGTCTGACATGACTCATTGCTAATGAGACCCAGGTGTGGCTGTTGCTGGTGCCCTAAAGGGATCTCAGTGGGTGGCAAAGTCTTTATCCAACATTTTACCTTGGTGCTTAGCAGAGTGTCAGGTTCCTTACAGAATTTTGACAAGTGTTTGTTGAATGAATAAGCCTAGTTTTCTTTTCCAAATTCTTCTGTTAGTATTTCCCTTCCTAATTAATCTCTGATCTCTATCTTAATGGCACCCTTATTTCCAACATCTTGTGTCAGTTTCCTTGCTTATTGTATTTCTTTCACCTGGAGAGCTCACTTTTTAAAAAAATAATTAATTTTATGTTTTACTGGGATTTGAACTGTAGGCCTTGAGTATGGTATATGGAGGCGTTTATTGCTAAAGACCTCATTTTCATCTGATGTTGAAAACTGCCTTTTCAATAGCCATATCTTCTAAATGTTTTCTCAATTGTTCACCAAGAGAGGTAATTTTTGTCCCTCCTGATCCAATATTTCCTCCCCAATAAAATAGAAAAGAAATGGACATGACTGTTTACTATGTTATATGCTTTTTATACGTTTATATATTTTTATTGTAAAGATACTGTACAGAAGGGTTACAGTTACATGAATAAGGTAATGAGTACATTTCCTATCAAGCATTGTTACCTCCTTTGATTTTTTTCCCCTACCATCCCTTCCCTCCTCACCTCCGACTCCTCCCTCCCCCCACCAAAGTTGTAAAGTTCATTTTCAACATAGTGTCTTGTACATCTCATTGTTACAATGGGTCAGCCTGTATCCTTGTATCAGCTTTTTGCTATGCTATGTCCCTTCCCTTCCCCAAATGAGAAAAACATATACAAGATTCAGGGCACCAGAATCAAATACAGTGAAAACAGGGGTTATACCATGGGGGAAGAACATACAAAAGAAACAAAAAAAATCACATAGTACATTATAAATACAGTAAAAACAACAGCAAGAAAGATAAAGCCACTTATACATTCTTTTATGTGGTGTTTGCTTTTTGTTCAAATCTTGCTTGTTTCAATTCCCAAACTCAGCACTAAAATATACTCAGCCTAAAATATACAAGCCTGAGGGGTGAAGGGAGTCTTAGTCTTTCCTAATACTTTCTATGTAGTAGGATCTGGTAAATATTCATTGAACAAATGAATCTGTGAATGGAGGTAGCAAGGCAAAGCAAATTTTGGAGACATAGGACCAAAATCTTCCTTCCTGAATTCTCATATTTGGGGTGCTCAGAGGAATCCATGTTTATCACACCATGCCTCCTAGAATCTAGCTATGTCAGTGAGCGACTAGGTAATATACCTAGAGAGGAGCAAGTGAAAAATGTATCAGTGATATGGAGGATTTTGTTGTAGTATTTAAGATATAAAGATGCAGCAAGGAAGATCCTAGTGTCACGTCTCTTGTTCTTCCTACACAGAAGAGAGTCACCCACGTGTGTGTGTGTGTGTGTGTGTGTGTGTGTGTGTGTGTGTAGAAGTCATGAGCAATCAAGACTTTCAGATGTCTTGACAAAAGCACATCTACCAAAATATTATAAATTAAGCCTCATTCAAAACACTGAGCCATACTAAAGAGGCAGATAGAGGTTTGGCTTTGCTGACTGGAAAAGGGATGTTGATTTATTAACCAAACAGGTTGTTAAGGGCTACGCGTTTTTGTTTTTGTTTTTTTCTTTTGAGAGAGAGTTATTTTAGGATTCTAGCTAGGTAAGTCAACCCAGGCAACTCCTCTTTCCCCACGTTCCTCCCCCAATTTGCCCTTTATTTTCGAGGTGCTATTTAGCGAGCTACCATGACAAAGATTTTCACTGTCTCTTGTCACTTCTGTGGTTGTGGGTTTGTTTGCACTGAGTGTTCTCCTGTTCCACTCCCTCCTGCTTTTCCACCCACCACTTCCTGCCTTTGCTTTTCTCCTTGCTGGCAATCCCAGTGTTTCAGTGCTTTCCAACCCACTCTTCATCTCCCACAGTCTGGCTCCGCCCCACACTGGGGCCTCATAAGTCTAAGGAGCCTTTAGCAACATTCAAGTGACAGCTTCTGTTGTGTACATGATGTGTGACTGCCTATGTCCCACCCCTCCGTGTTACTGAAAGGAACTATTGTCCATTCAAGGATTTGGACTCTTTTTTTCCTCTCTCAGTATTAATGACTGAACACGGGGCTTTATGCCTGCCAGGCAGGTGCTTTGCCACTTGTGCTATACTGCCAGTCCTGGGTTGGGGCATTTTTAAAATATATCAACAAAACACTGTTATCACCAATGAGAATTTTTCCCCTAAATTTTCTAATAACACATATATTATTATCTTTAGGTAGTTGCACAAGGGAGGTGCCATTTGACAAAGCAGTTTAGGAGTGCAATGCATCTTCCTCTGTGTCACCCCTTTCATCATTTGCTATTGTATCACATTTTAGGCATATATTTGTCATAGAGAAAAATCCATCTTCTCCACCCATCTGTTGGCTAATCTCTTCCTCCCTCTTGCCATCCCTGGCATCTTAGCTCATCTGTTGCAGATGGGTCCTTAGCCCACTTCCTCCAAACCTTGGTTTGACTTTCAAAGACTACTTTTCAGTGAGGCAAATAAATAAATAAAAAGCGTGTTTATTATTCTGTCATTATTGCTTTATCATCATGGCATGAAATACTGAATAATGAGGATGCAAACACCCATTTTATGGGCCTATTGCAATCTTCCCTGTATAATTAATATCTATCATTAGAATGAAAGTCATATCATTTGCAATTTGATGCAGCTTTCTTTAGAATTTCTTGATGACTCCAAGGTAGTTTATATGCTAGCGCACCTGTTGCTGGCAATCAGGTTATATTAGATAAATAGGCTCCTAGCCTTTCGCCTGGTCTCCTTCACTACTTATCTTCTCAAAGGGCCACTTGGAGCTTGGAGAAATAGCTACTATGCATAATAAAGCCACCTCTCCCTCCTTCTGCTTCCTTGCCTCCCACCAGAAGGAAATATTGCATCTGTCTTACTCTGAGGGCATGCATGTTAGATGGCCTTGTTATAAAGCACAGAGAAGTCACAGGCATATAAATCTACTATGTGCCCATAAAAAGGACTTGTCTCAGACTAAGCTAAGGACACTCTGCTTGAGCTCTGTTTCATCCTGTTCCTGGAAAGGTGAGTTGTTGCTGACAACCAAAACACAGCTTCATGTAAGAGTTTCTTATCTCTTCACTTAAATACACGGACAAAGCCAGAGAGAAATTGGGTCATGCATTCACAATGCACATTAGGTTTGTATAGGGTCTTTCCAATGTCATGTATGTATCATGACAACAGCACCCCTTGAATTCCCAGTGCCCTCAAATTCTTGTCATTGCTCACAGTAGGTCAGAGGAGCCCGTGAGCACACACAAATTTGTGCAGATCCATCACCCCATCTGCTCGGGCATGTCATGGCCTGCTGATGGCGGGTCAATAGCTCTGGCCTCACCTGTGAAGGATGGCCCATCCCTCATTGGGCAAAGCTTTCCCCTGACCTGGAACACTGAGGATGAGTAACCTCATCGTACAATACAGAAGGCGGGAGCACTAGCAGCTTTCCAACCACCCACACATGTCCAACACATGATTTCCTTATAGAGTTTTAGAGCCCTCCTCCTTTTTCTCTGAAGTTGCAAGAGAGCAGCAGTTAAGGAATGGGGCAATGTGTTAATAAACACTTCTGGAACCGATTCGTTCGTGGTATGGTATGAGAGGAAACCTAGTATACTAGGTTTTAGACCTATTATATAGAATGGATTATTACAAACTATTTCTCAGGAGAAAGTCTATTAGTGGTTATCTGTACCTGTTTGACTATATGTATATTGATTTTTCCCCCGTTCCCCCCCCCCCGCCCCCAGTGCTGAGAGGCTTATACCCTGAGCCTTGTGCATGCTAGGCAAGCACTTTACAACTGAGCTATACCCCTAACCCTTGATCTTTTATTTTTCCCATATATAATGGTCTTGAGAACATGTTGCTTAACTTGTTTTTTCTCATCTCAGAAATGGGAATAATGTTATCTACCTCATGGGTTAGTTGTTTCTTTACAATGCATGCATCCTGTATTTCTGAAGAAATTAGAATGGCATAGTCAAAGGTTGTGGATACTTCTGGCTGCAGATCACTCTCCTAAAAGGCCCTATCTATTCTGTGTCCATTTCTCAACACTGTCGTCTCAAAAGATAGGATTACTGAATCTGATGCAAATGCTTTCAGGGTATGCTTTCCCAGTACGTGATATATCTCTATGCATCCACCCTTTCCTCATTACACACCAAGGGAAGAGGCAATTTAGAGAAAAGCCAGAGGGAAAGGGATACAGAGACAAACAGAAGACCCAGGTGTGCAAATGCTATTATCTTTCTCCCTGTTGACATCACTGGCTTGAGGGTAAGTAGACCAGAAGCTCAAGGAAGGCTAGGAGAAAGCCGAACTCCCCTGCCTTCTGGAAACTTTGTTGCTTCAGCCTTGTGGCTTTGCATGGCTCCAGCTCAGGTCAGCACAAGTGTCAGCATGCTAGAAACCCTCAGCTCTCAGATCTTAAAGGTGGGGAGCACAGGGGAGAGAGAGACCAATGCCCAGTGCATGAAGTACTTAGCATGGTGTGGTGCTATTGCAGAATAAATGCCCAGGGAAAAGAATTAGCTCATTGCCAGCTGCTCCCTGGGAACCACTCAGAATGCCTATGTCACATGTATCACAGTAAAATGAAGCACTTATTTGGGTGACTTAGTTTGATTCTTTACCTTCCCTTTCAACTGTAGGATTTTCAAGGGTAGGGCCTGGTCTGTTTAGTGTGCTGCTGTACCCATTGCCCAGATAGAAGCACCAAAGTGGGGCTTAGTAAGGGTCTGGTATATACACCCACAGGAGCATACCTCCTATTCCTATCACAGACAAGGACAATGCCTCTCCTTCCTTCCTTCCTTCCTTCCTTCCTTCCTTCCTTCCTTCCTTCCTTCCTTCCTTCCTTCCTCCCTCCCTCCCTCCCTCCTTCCCTTCATTTCTTTCTTTCTTTCTATCTTTCTTCCTTTCTCAAAGAGCAGTTAGATTCACAGGAAAACAAAGTACAAAATTCTTATGTATCCCAGGATACCCACATGCATCTATTCTCAACATTCCACACCAGAACAGCATATTGGTTAGCATCCGGAAACCACATAGAGGCCATAATCAGTGTGAAGTTCACTCTTGGGGTGAATGCAAATGAAGACAAACAACCCACCATGATACTATCTATCACACAGAGTATTTTCTCTGGCCCGAAACCTTTACATTTTCAAAGCATTATGTATTTTGACTTGTGTTTAGCATCCTAAATGATTTCTTCCTGAGAAGAGAACATCCTTGATATCCATAAGCAATAAGCTTAAATGAACACAGGATGCCCCCAAACTGATCTATGTCAACATGCAAAAGATGGCAGGAAGGCTGGGGGTGTGGTTTACTGGTAGGGCACTTTCCTGGCACATACCAGTTTCTGGATTTGATTTTTTAGCACCCCTTAAAAGATGGCAGAGCCCCCACAGCAGATCCTATGTTGAGGATGAACCCGGAAGGAGCCAGGCTAACTCTGGAAGCTGGGTTTTGATTAAAACTCAGTGGTCATGGAAGCCTTGGGGCCCAATGTGTTTTGTGTTTCACTATGGGGTAAAGACAGGAAGCATGAAAAGAGCCAAGTTCTGGGGGCAAAGCTTTGGATGGCATGTGGAGGCCAAGATTGCCTTGTAAATGCTGGCAAAAGTGACTCCCTAAGCGTCTTATACAGTGATTTAATCCCCTGACAGAAGAAAAGGATGGAGGGCTTTTTCCATAGAGCGTTTTGCCGAGGTTAAGCACAGCCCAGGGGAGATTAGCCTTCTGCCAACATAGGAATGAGTCACAATTAATGTAGAGAAGTTAAAATGAAGGTTACAAGTTATGGGATAATTCGAAACACTTTAAGGGAACCAGGATGTTCTGTGATGTGTACCTGAAGTAGATTCCCCCCCCCTCCCATTAAGTCTTATATCAATGGAGATATGATTTTTATTGTTAGCATCCATTTCTGGAAGTAGTCTGCGTTTTATCTGCAGAGATGGTCATTTTAGTAAAGTTATAACACCCATAGAAAGAGGCATAGTGGGAACCTAGAGTTAGCCCTGAGAAGTTAGCTTCCTTATGTGAAGAACTTCTGACCTTGGGTCCCCTGATGAGCACCACCACCACCTGGTGGCCCTTGATGACGTTGCAGGCCTGAAGTCTCAGAGGAAGCCTTAACCTAGGAGAAGCAATTCTTGCTTCTTGTTCTGGTAAAAACCGATCAGTGCTTTGCTGCTAAAGAGAAGGGATCTGGTATTTTCTAGGCAACTGCTTTGCGACAGTAGCTTCTGCAGAGAGTGTGGAGATCTCATTTTCCCGATTGCCCAGTGTTGCCTATGATGTAAGCACTATTTGACTCATAAGGAAAGAGAGGCTTAGCATCATTGCGTGATTTGCCCCAGGTGAGAGGAAGCAGGGCTGCTGGAGCTGTGGGTTGAAATCAGATTAACTTTACCCCAGCGTCTGTGCTCTTTGTGATACTTGCTGCCTGAACGTTGCTTAACAAAGAGCAGGGAGATACTGGTTTATGATTAAAAGTATTTTAGTGTGAAATCCAAGGTTACAATGCTCATCTGGCTAGAGAAATAGCTCATCAATACAGTGACTGCTTAGCAAGTACAAGTCCTGGGTGCTAATCTCAGTGCCACCAAAAACAAACAAACAAACCCCCCAAATAAAAAACTAACCCCCCAACAAACCCCACAACATAATCATTTAGGAAGCATTTCAAAGTAAGCTGTTTTTTTTGTTTGTTTGCTTTTTTTGTGGTGCTAAATTGCTCAGGTGGTACTAAACATTTATGATCTACCACTTGAACAGCCCTTAGTTATTTTTCAGATAAAGTCTCCTCTTTAGCTTAGGACTAGCTCAGTCTGCTTTGTCTTTCAAGAAACTGCCCAGCTTGTTTTGTTGAGATAGATTCTTCTTAACAATTTTGCCTAAAAAAGCCTTAAACCTTAAACCTCTGATCCCTGCCTCCTTGAATAGCTGGATTATAGGCATGAATCAGTCACCCTGCTAATAATAAGTATTTTCACATATCAAGTCATCATTGCTTTTCTGTTTTGGAAAACAGAATGAGTTTTCTGATAAGGTAATAGGTATGTCTACAAGACGTGAGATTATGTCAAACTCTATAAATCAAGAAGTTTTATTTGTTTATCAAGAGTCTGTTTCATTCTAGGCCTGAGGATACATCTATGACTTGGACAGAATTCTGCCCACAAAGAACTTACAGGGTTGGCTACATATATACATACATACATACACACATCATACATGTATACATACAAATTTCTTACTTATACCCTTCTTCCAACACACAACTAATCTCCTGGAAAAGAAGAAAAACACCAACCAATGAAAACATGTTACCCTTTTCTCCGGACTTCCTTTTGTCTTACAGATCCTCACCTCCTATTTCTTCTTTCTTTTCTTAACATTAAGGTTCAGATTTTAGCTCTCTTTAGCTACTCAGCATCTCCTGATGACCCTACTTTCCTCTGGCCTTGACCTCCATCTACTTGAAGATTTCCTATATGAATACCCACCCAGGCTTCCCTCCTGAGCTCTAGACTCCACATGTCCAACACGCTATTTCTAGCAAGCTCCAACTGAAAATAGAGGTATTCCCAATTTCAGGTAAGAATACTCTCCTTTATCCAGTTTCCCAAGCCAGAAATTTTGAGCAACATTTTATTTCCCTTGCTCTTTTACTTTCACAATCAGCTGGTCACTGGACACGCAAGGGATATTTTCTTAAACAGCTCATAAATCGCTGCCTTTTCAAAATTCCTACCGGTTTGTTTGAATTCATGTCATTATTTTTTTTTTACCTGAAATACTAGGACAGCACCCTTCTCGCCAATTCAGCCTTTTAATGTTGTCTAGGTGGTTCACAGCTGTAATCCTAGCTATTCAGGGGGCTGAGGGCTGAGGATGCTCAGGCAGGAAAGTCCATGAGACTCTTTATTTTCCCATTAATCATCAAAAAGGCTGCAGTGGAGCTGTGGCCCAAGTGACAGAGTCCTGGCCTTGAGCACAAAAGCTAAGGGACAGTCGACAGTGTCCAGTTCCTTAGTTTAAATCCTGAGAGAAGCCCAGGGACCTCTGCTGGACCTCAAATTTAATAGGCTGCTGATCATACCTGATCTCGTCAATATGGGGGTTTGGGGGAGTGTTCATTGCTTATGATTTTGATTAAATAAATATTTTTATGACTAAATAAAATTCTTAAGGCACTTGAATCAGTATTTGACATGTATAACCATCTTTCCAGAATGATTTTTTTTGTGCCACTCCTGGGACTTGAACTTAGGGCCTGGGTGCTGTGCCTGAGCTTTTTTTGCTCTACCACTTAAACCACAGCTCTACTTCTGGCTTTTTTGGAGGTAGTTATCTGGAGATCAGAATCTCATAGGCTTTCTTGCCCAGGACTGGTTTTGAACCTTGCTTCTCAGATCTCAGCCTCCTGAGTATCTAGACTTACAGGCGTGATCTACCAGTGCCTAGCTCAGAATGATTTTTAAATTGAAGTTTAAATATATAATACATAAGACCTTCAGTGACCTCTTTCTTTCACAGCTACTTTTCCAGTTGCCCCTCTTTCCTTCCATGTGCTTATACTATATCTATATTGGATTGAAAACTCAGTGTACCTATGTCCAGTCCCTGGCATGGTCTGTATCTTCTTCATCTCTCATGAAGATCCCTTGTAGATACCAAGTCACGATGTAAAATTCATTCAGGAATCACTCTTTCCATGAAGACATTGCTGTGTTTCTACAACAGTATATAAATATTACTATGACCCAGTTTAGAAATAGCTCTAACCTGCTAGACTGTTGGACTCTCCAAGGGAAAAAAAACACACTTTGTTTTGTTCCCCACCCTCTACCCATGCATCTAACACAGTATCAGGCCCAGAAATTTGTTACAGTCATATTCATTATGGTTAGTATCTTTACTATAGTTCTATTGGAAGGAATTTGAAAAGCTTGCCTAACTTTATTCTGTTGAATATGGGAAAAAAGCCACAAGCTAAGGACAGGTAGAAAAAGAGATTTACCTCAGTTTTCTTGATATAGTATAGTAAAGGAAAAATTAGAACCTGGTTTCCTTTGTTCTCCATTACTATCCTCTGCATTAAAAATGGAAATCATGTTACTATGATTTCTAAGAGTTTGCAGAGACATTAACCAAATGATGGTCTGTAGATACTCATCTATGTTTGTCAGTTTAATATACTTGCAGAAGTTTGGGATTATATTGAGAAAAGTTAAAATTCATAGCCACACTCCACCTAGTGGCAGTTACCTAAACTGCAAGGCTTTCTTTAGGTGAGCCACCATTCTCCTGATAGTCTTGTTCTTATGGATTCCTCTTTCTTGGTTTCTTCTGAGTATTTTTCTTCTTGGCTTGTTCAGTAAATATCACAATGTCTTTGGGTTCTTGGATATCTCACTCATCACACCTTTTTTGTGGCTGGAGGAGGAACTTATTTATTCTTGAGTTTCAGATGCTAGCTAGTTCCATGCTGATAATCCTCAACTCCTTGTCTTGGATGCCTTTCTACTGAGCTCCAGCCCCACCAGGGCTTCCCTATGCATCAATACAGTTTGCCATTGGCCTTTGCTAGTCTGTGTGATTAACACTCACTGAGGTTGCCACAGCCTGTGGCAGAATGTAGCAGTATGCAGCAGTTTTCCTTTAGAAATTTCACACATGACCTGAGCCAAACCACAGTCTTTATCACTCCTCTGAACAATTATTGTTCTCTTGTGTTCTCATGTCGCGGTAGGACGCGTCCTTCCTTCCATTGTCATTGCTGGCTCTTCTCTTCCTGACCACCACTGCATTCATTCAGTTGTCAAGTCTTACCTATTCTGCTGCCTAGCGATACTTGTGACCACTTACCTACCTTGACCTCAGCCTTTTGCTCTTTAAAAACATTGTTTTGCTTTGTATATAATACAGTTGTATATATTTATGGAGTACAGTGTGATGTTTTGTTATGCATGTACATTGCGTATTGATCAAATCACAGTATTAAGCAGATCCTCACCTCAAATATTGATCGTGAGAATATTGGAAATCCTTTTGTTTTTAATTGTGAAAATACCGTACAGAGGGGTTACAATTACATGGGCAAGATAATGAGTACATTTCTTATCAAGCATTGTTGCCTCCTCCTTTGTTTCCCCTTCCCATCCCTTCCCATCCCCCCTGACCCCCCACTCGATCCTCCCCCCCACCAAAGTTGTAACTTTTTAATTTTTTTGCAATTTACCATTATAATATTGATTACCCTTGCCCTCATGTGCGATGACACTGGAACTCATTCCTCCTATCCAATCACAATTTTGTATCCTTTGACTGATCTTTCAAATGGCACTTGAAATGGTATTGCAGCTAGATTACAATCTCTGATCTCATCCTTGCCAACTCTAGTTGATATTCTCAGCTATTCTCTTTTTAAATTTATTTTTCTCTTTAAGTCATTGTCCAAAGATGGTTCAATTCAGCATGTCAGTTTGCGAGTACAATGCAACTAGATCAATGTCATCTCTTCTTCCCCCAGGCCACATCATCACTGGCCTGAATCACTGCCACATCCTACTAACTAATCTCCCTAGCTGTGCTTCATACATCTCCAATCTCCACATTGCTGCCAAAATGAATTTTCTGAATATAAGTTTGGTCATGTCGTTTTCTTATTGAAACCTCCACTTTTTGTTTCTTGTTGCTCTGGGGTTAAGGTTTAAATTGCTTACATAGCTTAAAAAGTCCTCCAAGACCTGGTCTTGAGTTCTCTTTCAGGTCTCTTTTTATCCCTTTCCTGTCACACTCACTCTTGTTTTACCTATTTTGAAAATTAGTTTAAAATACACCTTATTTGAATGGGTAATCTGCGGATCAGGTAGCACCTCATCCACAGAAGAAAAGAGCTGTTGTGGATCATAGTAGAACAGTTGGCTTTCGTAAGGTAGCTAAATAAGGAACAGGAAACAGAATAAAAAGAGGAAAAAGCAAGTTGATGACTACCAGGTTACTTTCTCTAAAAGAGTAAACCAGAGGGAAACTTTATTTTCTTGCTGGTTTGGGTTGACTAGATCCCTTCTTATTGGTTGTTGTAAATCTCTGTCTCTCCTTGAGACAGGGTCTTACTATGTAGCCCAGGCTGCCCTCAGCCTCCTGAGTACTGGGATTGAAGGCATGTACTGCCACATGACACTCAGCAAATCTCTTATTTATTTGGAAAAATATGTTCTGTTTGGGAGAATTTCCTGCTTCTTTACACCTTCAGTTTGATTGCATTGCACTTAGAACTTGTGACTATATTTTGTCTGGTTTGATGGGACCTAATGCAGAAATTCAATTAAAAACAATGGCCTCTGTTACATTTTATTTAATGCTCAGATTTGAAAGTGTTTCTCTCAGTAAGGCATGATCACTTTCAGCTCTGATCCATTGTTCAAAGACTCTGCTCAGCCTTTGTCTTTTCTGCCTTTCTGTCTAGCTAAACTCGATTGGTCTTTGGAGGTGGCAGCGGCGGTGGGGTGAGTCTGTTGAGTTATCACCTCCTACAGGAAGCCTGCCTTGACTTAAGTCCTCATCTCTGTGGGTTGTAGAAGATATTACTGTCCCCTCTACAAATCCTTTGTTTTATTTTCATTGTAACTGAGCTACTCACTTACCCCTTCCCACAGATTTAGCTTCCTTTAGTCAGGGACTATTTTTCACTCACAGCTATATTCATAACGTTTAGTATCTGTCCAAGAATATAGTAAGTGGTCAGTCAATTCTCTTTGGTGTAAGCAAACAAACAAAAGAAAAGAAAGTCTCACAAATAGCTTCCTTGTGATTAAAAAATCACCAGAGTGATTGATAGAGGCCAAGAGTGTTGTCAGAAGGAACAAGAATACCAGCAGGATCCTCAACCTAAAGGTAACAGGCTAGTGACCCTCCTTCCAGTTGCCTACAAGAAATAGTTTGATATGAGAGCCCACTTAGCCCAACAGCTGGAAGTCTTTTCCACACCACATGGAGACATCTTGTTCATTTGTACTCTGAAGTTTTTATATCAAAGAGCCTATGAAGACTTGCTTTCAGTTCAGATAAAATAGTGCCAGCTCCCATGATCCTTCTGAAAACCAAAATTAGATTCTAGTGTGAATTAATTTCAAATTTTCTTCCTAGAAGAAGTTATAACCTGGAGTAAGAACGAAATTAGTATGCATGTGGCTGAGGAAAGAAGGACTGTTTTAAAGTAAGAGGACAGGTTCAAAACTAAGAGGCCCAAACATAAAGCCAGGATATTTTTTTTCTTTCAAGCTGGGTATTGAACCCAGGGTCTTGTACATGCTAGGCAAGCATTCCACCAGTGAACCATATCTGCAGCCGATGATAAATTTTGAATATTTTATGATTTTGTATAGATTGGATATAATATATGCTTCCTTAGAAATTCATCAGCTCTTCTGCATGTCCTTGGCTGTTAGACAAATCAATTCTCCAGATCCCTAAAGAGACAGAGAGAGAGAAAGAGAGAGAGACACACACATACACACAGAGTTAGTGAATGTTCAAGATGGTATGCTTCTTAGTGTAAAAAATAGTCATAGACAAACAGAAAAGCTCAAAAGCTATATACATATGACCATATAAGATGATGATAAGTGAAATGAACCCCAAGATAGGGACACAAGTGGTTTTATGTTTCTTGCTATTGTTTTTAATGTATTTATAATATACATTAATGTAATGTGATTTTTTTTTGTTTCTTGTATATTCTTCCCCCATGGTATAACCCCTGTTTTCACTGTGCTTGATTCTGGTGCCCTGCATCTTGTATTTGGGGAGGGGAAGGGAAATAACAAAGTGCTGAACTAAGAATACAGGTTGACCTATTGTGACAATAAGATGTGCAATACACTATGTTGAAAACAAACTTTACAACTCTGAAGGGTGGGCGAGAGGAGTTAGTAGGGGAAAAATGAAGGAGGAGGTAACAATGCTTGATAGGAAATGTACTCATTACCTTACTCATGTAACTGTAACTCCTTTGTACAGTATTTTTACAATAAAACTATATACAGAAAACAAATGTACTCATTACCTTACTTATGTAACTGTAACCTCTCTGTCTATCACCTTTACAATAAAATTTAAATAAAAAAATAGTCATACAGCCAGGTGTTGGTAGCTCATGCCTGTAATCCTAGCTACTCAGGAGGTTGAGATCTGAGGATTGCAGTTCAAAACCAGCCCAGGCAGGAAAGTTCGTGAGACTCTTATCTCCAATAAATCACAGAAAATCAGAAGTGGCACTGTGGCTCAAGTGGTAGAGCACTAGTCTTGAGCTGAAGAGCTGATAGACAGCATCCAGGCCCAGAGTTCAAGCCTCACAACCACCAAGACCAACCAACCAACCAACCAACCAACAAAAAAGTATAATAGGGACTACATTTAATACTTTCTAAAAATTGTCACTGTAAAAATAGGACATCAGAATGATACATTAACAAGCAAGCTTCCAACTCCATTATTAAAATTTCACAATATTAAATATGTCATATAAATTATAGGGACAGAGCTCTTTTCATTGTTAAAAGTTGAACTCAGATTACTATTACTTTTGGTAATCTCCATATAAGTAAAAAAAAAAAACCCTAAATCAACTGTGAAAACAAACAATGGAGTGTCAAATGTTACAGCTTGACTGCTTCTGTGTTCTTATTATAATACTGAAACTTCAAAAACTAATTTTATAATGTTGGAAATGCCATGTAAGGTATTATTATTTATATATAAGACCTGAGCGTATTCCACAGCTCATGAAAGAGGAAAAGCAATAATTTTACATGTCTTCTTTCTATTAATTCTAGTCTAAGGCACAGGGAGGCATAACTCAATTATATAACAATAAAAAAGAAAGACGTATTTATATGGCTGGATGTCATCAGTCTATGCCTTTCGTTAAATAAGGCACAATTGATTTGAAGGACATACAGTTGAATGGGCCATTGAGTGGCCCAAGAATGGAAAAGAATGAAGAACTGTCAATATTCATTGAAGATGATTTCTCCCCTCCTTGTCTCCCTCTTTATTCTTCTTTAAGGGATATGAGTTATGAGGGGAGGCATATGTGGTAATGGGAGAGGAATGAAGGTACACTAGATAACAGAACTGTAGCTGGAGAAACAATAAAATAAGTTAATTTAAATGGAATGAGAAAACCAAAGTATGATTCCTGGGAATGACATAAAAGTAGAAAAGGGAAACATTTGAGGTCATGACAACAAAGGATGAAAAATAATTTTTGGAAGAAATTTGAAATAAAAAGCAAAATGATCTTTCTGGTGGCCACATACTTAAAGAATTACAATACTTGAAGTGTAGTAGCAGAAAAGAAGCATAATTGCATTGGCCAGCATTAAATGATTTATACAACAAAGCTAGTCAACAAATTATGGCTGAAACTTTAACCTACTGTCAAGTAGACAAATTTATGAAGTAGAACTTACAATATGGGAAAGTAGACTATTAAAAGCAGATGAGAATAATGGACCATTACATGTTCCATGAGATGTAGTTTCCTTAAAACAGCAACAACATGAAAGCTGCAGCAGCTGAAGTGTCACACTTGTACCAGCCCATCTTACTGTTTTAATTTTGACAAATCTTTTCATATGAAGTTAAAATGCTTGTGTGTTACTCCAAATAAATGTTTAACAGCAACACAAGATTTAGAAGTTGCTTATAAGCAGATGTCAGAAGGAAAACATGCATTTCAAATTGGAGACATGTGGTATATAATTACACAGAGGAATGTGTATGTCTATAAAAATACGTTTTGGAACACATTCTGTTTTGTTAAAGAAAAAAAACCAAACATTCATCCTTTAGGTCTGGAGCTGAAGAATGAGACACTTCTGGAAGAAGGGAAGAACTTATAATTTAGCATTTTAATTCCTGAATGAGGGCTTTACCTGGAATAGCAGGGTAGTTTTAGAAACAGTGGCTCCTCTTTAGAGTAGTAAAGTAGAGAATTACTGAGAAAAATGCACACAGTTGATGCTTAAGCTTTTAGTCACTGAGCGTTGGGGAAGGAAAAACAAAATCATAATGACATTGAAGAATGCAAATAATGGGGCTGGGAAGGTGGCTCAGTGGTAGAGTGCTTGCCTCACATGCATGAGGCCATGGGTTGGATTCCTCGGTACCACAAAAACAGAAGAAGCCAGAAGTGGCACTGTGACTCAAGTATTAGAGTGTTAGCCTTGAGCTGAAGAGCTGAGGGACAGCGCCCAGGCCCAGAGTTCAGGCCCCACAATCCACAAAAAATAAAAAATAAAAAAAGAATGTTAATAACATGAGTACATATAGGACCTAGTTTGGTTCAAGATTGCTATGTGTTTGGAGTAAAAATCCAGAGATGCTTAAAACAGGCAATTCACCCAGGCCTAACATAGCTGCCTGTCAGTTCCACCTTTCATTTTTAGTACTGGGCATAGCCTTCTCTTACAAACCTTTGTCTTCTGAATCAGGTCAATCAAGTCCCTGAAATCATAATCAGATCAATTACATCATCTTTCTCCCAAGTACCCAAGCTCAAAATGCCTAAGTCAGCTTTTTTTTTTTTTGGTCACTCGTGGGGCTTGAACTCTGGGCCTGGGCACTGTCCCTCAGCTCTTCAGCTCAAGTCTAGAGTTCTGCCACTTGAGGCACAGCACCACTTCTGGCTTTTTCTGCTTATGTGGTGCTGAAGAATCGAACCCAGGGCCTCATGCATGCAAGGCCAGCACTCTACCACTGAGCCACCTTCCCAGCCCCCTAAGTCAGTTTTGATAACCTCATCTCTTTTGTCTTGTATATCATTGTCCATTTGAAATATTTATAGGGATGTGTGAGCTTTGTCCCTTCTTTTCTGTGTCTAAAACCACACCGTTCTGAAACCAAATTATCTTATGCCTGAATTGCTTAAGTCACTTCCTATAGGCAGTCGGCTATGACAATGAAGTAGACATACTAATTTAAAGTTTTTATTATCTTCGATGGTAGGTCTAAAAATGCAAACAATTTTAGTGCAGTGTACAAAGGTATGTGTACAAAATCATATAAACGCATGATGAAATTTTGTAATTATTAGACATAAAATGTAAAAATTACTGAAGAAAAGTAAAGTTGCTTTCCCTCTATCATGTACAAATCCACAGATGAATGTTATTAGTCACTAGGATCTGAGTTTGTTTTCACTTTCTTCTTTCATTTCTTTCTTTTCCCCTTCCTCAGTTCCCTCTTTCCTTTCTTTGTTCTTTCTTTTATTCTTCCCTCCATTCCTCTTCCCCTCCCTATCTTTTTTCCTCCTACCACCCTTTATTTTCTCCCTTCCTCTCTTTGTACTTCTCTTCTTCCCCTGTCTTTCCTCCCTTGCTCTTCTTCTTTTCCTTCTCCCCTTCCTCCCTTCCTTTCTTCCTTTCTCTATTCCTTCTTTCCTTCCTTCCTTAATGAAGACTAGGCACTCAAAATGAACACACAAAATTTGGTGGGACTTTAAGCAGTTTTGACACAGGAAGATTGCCTAGTTATTTGAAGTTCCTCTAAATCATATGCTAAAAATGTATAGTAATCTATAATGAAAAATATTTAAAATTATTGAGCTTCTAATGACCCCATTTCATTATTGCAGAAGGCAGGTGTTCTAAAGCATCTGTTTTTTTTTTTAAAGGATTTTTTATCCAGTTTTTAAAATAATTTAACTTCTCAATAATTCAGAATTGTATTCAGATTTTCATATAATCTATCCAACTATTATTCCCATTTTTAAATGTAGAATCTTCTGTGTTGGAGCTAAAATTACACAAAATTGATTTAAAAATATAAAATTGGACATTTTGTGCTTTAGAAATTACCCATAATTTCTGAACAAGGATTTATATATTAATATCATATTTCAGTTACCATCTATGAAGTCATTTCAAAGGTCTTTGAAAGTTACACACCTGGGAATTGTTACATATATATGTAAAAATTCTAATTTTATGTTATAATGTGAAATGAATGAGAGTTATAATTATATATTTGACATAATTAGAACAGATTTGGACTTGCAAAACAGGAACCAATTCTAATTAAATGAAGTTGCTTTTCTAGCAGGTAGGTTAAGTATCTTGGATACAGTTTGGAAGTATTTGACAGCTGTGTAAGAGATGTTGTGAGTTTTTACTACAGGTTTCCATTTTTGTAAAAGTCAATTATCTGGCCATTATTAATTGTAGGGCTTGTAAAAGATTGACCAAACTACAGATGCACTAAATTAAAGTGTGAACTAAGTATCACTCATTGCATGACTAATGATAGAAATCTGTACCAAATTCCCTTTATTTTAATCTTAAACTTAAAATTACATAGTATATAAGTACCTAGGGTTAGTTGACAATACAGGCTAGGGGGAGATTTTTGACCAAATGATAAAGAGGCATTTGTAACATCTAATAATGTTTCAGAGGTTAGTTAATGTGGCAAAGGTTAGTTAAAACATTTCTCCTTCCTATGTAATAATACAGGAAAATATATGAAATAGATGTATCTACTGCGATATATTCAATTTACTAAAAGATAAAAGGTCATTACATAGAAATAATCATATAAAATTTGACCTTTTCTGAAATCATGCTAAGTAATGAATGCACCTGGGCACTGGGTTTGGGGTCCTCTCCTAGAGCAAACCTGAGACAAGGACTTGTGTAAGTGACTTGTTTTAAGAAGTGATTCTTGCTGGGTGTAGATGTCTTATGTCTATAACCCTAGCTACTCAGGAGGCTGAGACCTGAGAATCGTGGTCCAAAACCAGCCTGGGAAGACAAATCCATAAGACTTATATCCAACAAAAAGTCAGAAGTAGAAGTCTGGCTCAAATGAGTGCCAGCCTTGAATGAAAAAGCCAAGCTAAGGCCCTAAGTTCAAGCTCAAGTACCACTGCACACGTGCATGTGCATAAACAGACACAGACACACATACAATGGTAGCAGTAAAGAAACTCTGGGGTGGAAAATTAACGACAGGAAGTACAGCTAAAATCAGATCAGAAAGCTGCTGGTTAGAGTGTGCAAATGGGCTTAGAGCATGGGACATAGGGCCAAGAATATCAGATTGACAGATATTTCAAACACTGTTACTAATAAGACATTGGCTTTGCAGCACATCAGTGTTTGCCAGCATAGTTTCTGATTTCTTTCACAAATGTTTACTATCCTACAATATGTAGGTAAGGCCTGGGAATCTGGCTATATGTGTGGGATAAAGTGACATTCTCCCATTCCTTTCTTTGTTTTATTTTCAGACCCCTCCCTCAGAAGTTCCATATGCTTGGGACACTGCCCCTGAGCTCCTTTTGCTCAAGACAAGCACTCTACTATTGAGCCACAGCACCCCTTGCAACTTTTTTTGTGATTAATTGGAGATAAGAGTTTCACATACTTTCTTGCCTGGGCTGGCTTTGAACTGCCATCCTCAGATCTCAGCCTCCTCAGTAGCTAGGATTACAGGTGTGAGCCATATGGCCTTTCTGCCTTTTATAAAGACCCTTTTTTACTCCCTGCTGGCCATCTGAGGGCTGTATTGTGATTGCCAGGATTGCCTGTGTGGTGTTACTTCCTGCAGTCTGGGTCTCTAAGGCAATCACTCTGGTGTGCAGTGAATGCTCATGGAAAATTGGGTTGGGAAAAAAAGAGTTCTAAAGTTTGGAGGTTATTTTCTTTACAGATCTTCGTGTTCTGGAATTGGTGAGTGAATCAAAGCAAGTGTCCTTGTCTTCATGCTCAACGGCATCGCATTGAAATGCTTGTTCGTGTTCTCTCTTGGAACTTGTTTCTCAAACGATCACAGGAGGTTGTTCACCAAAGTCAATGAAACTGAAATGGCCTATGTCAGCAGGAGAATACGACTCGAAGTGCTCTCATTATATTCAATGGAAGCATTTCCCCCGAACCCCTAAATATATTATTACGTTTCTGATGACATTAAGAGATAAGTCTTTAGTCACAGAATCCTAATAGGATGGGGAAAAAGTAGTTTTGGTTATTTTCTTTATTATTGTCGTTAAAATGTGAATCATGCCCTTCAGTTGATGAATTCTCATTGAAGCTTCAATGGAAGGGGAAGATGAAATAACATAAATGATAGCTATAATTAATTTTATACTAAGCTTCCTTGATGAAATTAATATTGTCAGATGGAAATGTAATTTAAGCAAAATATGCTTATATGCTCATGTAAGCTGAGTTACACATTTGGACTTTAAGAAAAAAATCACTCTTGCATTTCATAGAACCGCTTACAAAATGATTTAGCTTAATTGTTTGTACAGCTTTCTAGACATTATAGCTCTTTAAAAGAAATAAGGGCACACAAGATGATAGGGAGAAAGACAAAGGTCATTTTAAATTTGCTTCTGTTATTTTGAAAAATAAAACAGTCATGCAGGATATTAGTAACTCTCAAAGAAATATTTTTTAACATACATCTTAATCTATTCTGACAGTTTTGTATTTGTAAAAAGGAAAAGATTCTGGCAACTTAAAACCATCTAGCCGGGTGCCAGTAGCTCACGCCTGTAATCCTAGCTACTCAGGAGGCTGAGATCTGAGGATCGTGGTTCAAAGCCAGCCTGAGCAGGAAAGTCCATGAAACTTATCTCCAATAAACCACCAGAAAACCGGAAGTAGCACTGTAGCTCAAGTGGTAGAGCACTCGCCTTGAGCTGAAGAGTGCAGGGACAGTGCCCAAGCCCAGAGTTCAAGCCCTATGACCAACCAAAAAACAAAACAAAACAAAACAAAAACAAACCATCTAAATCTCAACTGAAAGAAATGGTATTGACTTGTTAAGTAAACATCAAAACATATTGACCTAACAGATTGGCAAAGGTTAGTGAGAAATAGGCAAGTCAATACCCATTGCATGCCTGAATTCTTTGTCTTTATATGACATTT
This sequence comes from Dipodomys ordii, assembly GCF_000151885.1. Taxonomy (NCBI): domain Eukaryota; kingdom Metazoa; phylum Chordata; class Mammalia; order Rodentia; family Heteromyidae; genus Dipodomys; species Dipodomys ordii. The sequence goes on along the minus strand of NW_012267241.1, from coordinate 11,502,305 downwards.
CAACCCATTTTAGTAACTGGTCAGGAACAAGTAAGAAATAAAAAGCATTGATATAGCTCACTGATTTCAGATAAAATCTTTCAGATTTCTCAGAAATCCAGAACTTCATAACCTGGCATTGATTAGTCTGCAAATCCCCTGCAACTTGTTTCTTAATATAAACACAAATATTCCCTATAACATCTAATGAAGAGTCAAAGAGTTAATCCTTAATATCCCTTTCTTTAAAAATTTAGTTCCTATAGATATTCAATGGAATACCTATTAAATTAGCCAATTACAAGATTTAAAGGCTCATTTGAAAGACTGTGGCAACTTCTACTATTGTGTCGTTAAGTGCGATTGCTTACTGGTAAAGTCAACAGTCTCTTCTAAAGTATTCCCATGGGAATGCATAGCCTCTACAGAACGTAGTGAATGTCTGCAGTCATATTAAAGATACCATTTATATCAAGTTGCCTTTTTCTTTGTGATCAAAGACTAGGCTGTTATGGTGGAGTTTGAACGTAGGGCCTCATGTATGCTAGGCAAGTATGATCTACCACTATACCCTAGCACTTATGTCATCATTCTTTAAATCTATCACTCTCTTATAAATAGATCTCAACTTGAATTCCTTTTCATTGTGGATGCAGTGTCCTCTGTTACCCTCATGTGAAAAATTTCTATAGAAGTAGACTCCTGAATACCGTGGACATGTCACTAACAGGCTTGCATTGTCATTTGAGATCAGTAGTACATCTAGAATTACTTTTCTAAAGTAAAATGTCCAGTCATATCATTATTATTTTCAAATAAAAAACCATTGACTGGGTAGTTTAAACATTAGAAATTGTATTTCTTACAGTTCTAGAGGGTGGAAATCCAAGATAAAGGCTCTGGCCCATTTGGTTTTTGGTGAAGGCTTTCTTCCTCACTTGTAGACACCTATCTTCTTACTGTCCTTATTTGGCATTTTGTTCGTATATGCCTTAAAAAGAAAGAATAAGGAAAGATGGCCTGTTGTCCCTGTTTAATGAAGACTACAGTTGAACACCGATACAGTGTTGAAAATGAACTATACAACTTGTGGGGAGGGGGGTTGGGAGGGAAAAAAAACTGGGAGAAGAGGTGACACTATTCAAAAGAAATGTACTTATTATCTGACCTATGTAACTTTAACCCCTCTATACATCACCTTTACAATAATAATACACAAAGTTAAAAAAAAAAACTCTCCTCACATAGAGCATTTGGAAGGAACTGGGCTATGTGTCATGTGAATGGCCAGTAGCCATTCAGCTTCTGTGTTGAGAATCTGAATGAACACCCTTAGTAGATGCTTTTCATGCCCTGTAAGAGAATTGTCTTGTCTTAGACAAACAAGGGGCGTTTCTTTCAGTGGGCAACAGGCTAACCTCCCAATGCTGTCCTCTGCCTATTTCCGGAGAAGCATTCTCTCTATAAATAATGCCTTCAGTAACAATTTTCCTTTCAGTCTCTGTTTTAGGAAATCTGACCCAAGAGCTCAGAAAAGGGCTTTTAATTCACACTTAAATTTAGAACTATGTTGCAAGCATTTTCCAAATCAGAATCAAATCTCTAGAATATATTATCTGAATAAAAAATACACTGCTGCAGGGTATGAGATGTAGGAATCCTTAGTATTGACTGTCTAGTGATGGGCAGCAGAGAAGGGAAATCTTCTAGTAGATAGTCTTCCTCTTATGTTAGATTTAAAATAGTTCATTAGCCTGCTAAGGAAATAATAAAAAAGCAGATCAAGTTGAGGTTTGCTGAACTTGCCTTACATTTTAGCATAACGGGATCAAATTCACCTCTAGTGCTAGTATTAGATCCTAGTGCTACTACAAAAAGCTGTATGTAAGGTGTGGTGCCCATGGCAATTTCTTTTTGCTACCTTTAAGATGTGCTTTACCCTGGTGCAATGAAGTAGCCTTTTCCTTTTCCCCTTCTATCTTTTTTTTCTTTTGTAATTGTCCTATCTTTCTTCTGCCAATGTATATTTGGAATTAATTACTAAATCTGTTCAATCCAGTCATTGCAAAATTGTGAGATGTTACTGGAGGATAAGAGACTCCCAAGGAGGAGAAAAGCTCTTTGGCATCACCTCAGGACAAAATGGCTGGCTGTGACCTTGGATTGTCCTCAGCTGGGAGGAGTTAAAAATTACTAAAGAAAGGAAGGGACAAGGAGGATTCCTCAAGAGGAGACAAAAAGACTGAGTTGACTTTCCAATTTCCATGAAAATCATAGGAACTTGAAATCCATGATGGAACGCATTTGGAAGGATTTCACTAAACAAAATGAGCTAAGTAAAAACAAGTCAAACAAATACCACAAGCGGAAGTGCAGGAAGGACTTATTGAGCAAAGCAGAATAAAATAGGGTGAAACAGAAATGGGTAAGAGGAGCCCCTCCTTCTTCATGCATAGAAGGTGGGAGCAAAGAAGCTCAAAAATGGTGGCCTTTATCCTTGAGTGTATTTATACCTTTCAAGCCAGGGAATGCCATTTTGAATCAGTCTTGAAACTTGGGATCAAGCAGCTCCTGATCATTTTGATAAATTTCCAAGTATTGAAACAATAGGCTACAGTTGGTCTGTTGTTACAAAAAAAAAAAAACAACAACACTAGGGGCCTAGGATGAGTCTGTTGTTACCCCAAGCACAAGAACAATAAAGATGTAGGGCTGTTCCTTTGGTCAGAAGAATCCATTCATGAATCCACTGTTCTTTATCTCTATCATTCAAAGAGTTTGCAATTTACTTTACACCTCCTTAAGGGGAGGTGATGGCCAGGAAGGCCTACTATACTTTCAGCTATACTTCCTAGCTCTGTTTTAATTTCGGAACCTGGTTTCATTTGGGCTTTCACATTGGAATTTCCCAGTCATCTTTGGCAGTCATCGACCTGCTCTTTCTCAAAAGTGATTAGGGCTTTCATGTGAGTACTCAGACTGTTGGGTGGGTACTTATGCCTTCAGAATGGCAAATGTCGTGTTAGGAGATAAACCAGAGGAGTTCTGATTCAGAGAACTGATTGACAGGTCTGCTTTGGCTCTAGAGCCTACTGTGCTCACACACCTGACTCCTAGCAGCCCTCTGATTCCTATGCCACTCTCCTCTGCCATTCCCCATCATGGCTCCCTAAACCAGGCATACACTCACAAGTAAATGCAACTGACTCAATGCTGACCAGTAGCTAACCAGAATCCCTCCTGAGGCTGGAATTAAAAGGATTTGGTTTTTGATATTGGTAGCTAGTTCTGAACCCTGGAACGTTAAGCTGATGCAGAATCAGTGACAAGGAAATTACCACTGGGCCTCCACAAGAAAGGGCACCTGGCAGGAGAGAGAAAAATGAGTGAAATGATGGAGAGAGAATACTACGATAAGGAAATGAAGAGATGTTAGAGGGCATCCAGAGATAGCACAGGATAAAATAAAGAAATAAAAAGTAAACTAAAGTGAGGAAGACATTGTGGAGACATTGAGAGTCATTTTTCTGCCTCAAATCTCAATTTCTGGCTCCTCTTCCCCTTGGTGTATGCATTTGACTCTGGAGCCCATTTATAATAACAAATATCATCTCTGCTGTCTAAAAGCTTATAATTTTAAAGAAACAGTACTCAGATATACTTTCATATGTAAATGATTGAGGCATAGAGGGCTCAAAGAAAGCTAAGCAGAAGCATAAAATACTAGAAATAACATCCCATGTTACTTGTGGTCCTTAAAAAGTGTGAGGTTCACATTCTCTGAACAAACCCCTCTTACTTTCTTGATCCAGCAGGAGAGAATTTATGTTCCATGTAAGTAAAAGAGCCTTGACTACAACACGTTAACTAATGACAGATATTTTCCAAAGCTGGGCAGAACAAACTCATCAGGTTTCTACATCCTTGGGGAGTGAGACTACAGTGACCCTATTAATTGGGAGAAGAGATTAGAAACATGGACAATGAAAAGTAGTGTGATTTTGCAGGGGAAATGGAAACATTGTTTCAAAATCACGTATTATTTGGCAGAAAGGGTAGAGAGACTGGTTAGGCACAGGGTAGAGCTGGTGGTTTAAAAGTAGTCAGCTTAGTGATCAACACAAGCAAAACATATTAATATTGGACACTTTTTGGTTATTCTTAAAAGCTGTAAAATCCAGTTCCATAAAGTGCATTATACATAAATGCATATTTGCTTATATTACCCACTGTTTTCCAGTGACTTAGAAGGTAAAAGAGAACATTCAGATTAGCTTCAACATAAAGAAAACTTTAAAAGTTAATGGAGAAAATTAAGCATACATAAAGCATGGTGATACTTTAGAGAATAGTGTTTTGCTAATTCTAAAAACACTTTCATTATTGCTTATGTTTTTAACGTAAGAGTAGACATGATAGAGCTGAGTTCAGCAGCGTCTTTCTGTTCTACTCGTCTACTGGGACCTATGGGTTGGCCATGTAGTTACTTGGATGTATAGTTTCTTGACTGAAATAATGGTGTGAGGGTGATAATCACCATCCTGCAGAATTGCAACCTTTGGACTGGGCATGTGTGATTCCATTGGCCAGTTATTGCCACTGACACTCCTAGTTCACTACTTTAGTACTCTTAGACTTCATGGCCAGGTGCTTTGGTACATGAAGGTTTGGAATCACCTTGATCAAGGTTGCTACTAAGAGATTCCCTGTTGAAAATTAAAACTCACATCTGTAATCTTAGTTATTGAGGAGGCTAAAATCTGGAGCAGTGAAGTTTGGAACTAATCTAGGCAGAAAAGTCCATGAAGCTTTGTCTGTAAAAGAATCAGGAAAGGGGCTGGGAAGGTGGTTCAGTTGTACAGTGAGTGCTTGCCTTGCATGCATGAAGCCCTGGGTTCGATTCCTCAGCACCACATAAGCAGAAAAAAACAGAAGTGGAGCTGTGGCTCAAGTGGTAGAGCACTAGCCTTAAACTGAAGAGCTGAGGGACAGCGCCCAGGCCTTACAACCAACCCCAAAAAAAGAACCAGAAAAAAAGCTGGGTGGAGGTGTGGCTCAAGTGGTAGAGTACCAGCAGAGCAAACAAGCTAAGAGTGAGACCTAGTACCAAGAAAGGAAGAAAGCAAGCAAGCAAGCAAGCAAGCAAGAAAGAAAGAAAGAAAGAAAGAAAGAAAGAAAGAAAGAAAGAAAGAAAGAAGGAAGGAAGGAAGGAAGGAAAGAAAGAACGAAAAGAACAGAAAGGAAGGAAGGAAGAGAAAGAGGGAGAAAGAAAAGAAAAATATACAAGGACATGTTAAAGGTATGAGGGGAAGTAAAGCTTGGTTAGCTTTACT
>NW_012267241.1:11469355-11496943 GCF_000151885.1 Dipodomys ordii | reverse complement strand
GGGTTCGATTCCTCAGCACCACATAAGCAGAAAAAACCAGAAGTGGAGCTGTGGCTCAAGTGGTAGAGCACTAGCCTTGAACTGAAGAGCTGAGGGACAGTGCCCAGGCCTTACAACCAACCCCCAAAAAAGAACCAGGAAAAAAGCTGGGTGGAGATGTGGCTCAAGTGGTAGAGTACCAGCAGAGCAAACAAGCTAAGAGTGAGACCTACTACCAAGAAAGGAAGAAAGCAAGCAAGCAAGCAAGAAAGAAAGAAGGAAGGAAGGAAGGAAAAGAAAAGAAAGGAAGGAAGGAAGGAAGGAAGGAAGAGAAAGAGGGAGAAAGAAAAGAAAAATATACAAGGACATGTTAAAGGTATGAGGGGAAGTAAAGCTTGGTTAGCTTTACTGTGTGTCTTTGGGCAAGTCACCAAATCTCAAAGGACTTCAGTTTCTTCATAATTGAAGTTATGAGTGTTAGGGAGGATAGAATGAAAACAGGAGCATAGTGACTTGAGCTAATTTCTCACATCACTTCCAGCTATAAAATTTGATGATTCTCTCAAACCAGGAACACATTTAATTTGTCTTTGATTCTAAGGGCTCTTACATAACAGACAATGGCTGGCATTTGTATATCTTCTCTGTGGATAGAAGAAATTGACTGAACAAAACTCCCTAGATTTAGGTTAGAGATAGGGAAGACTTTCCAGGCTGTGAGAATTATTTATTGGTGTGAGTTAACAAGGGAAATGGGACATGGAAGCAGGAGAGATGGAAATCTCTCTCTCTCTGTCTCTCTGTCTTTCTCTCTGTCTCTCTGTCTCCGTCTCTGACTCTCTCTGTCTCTGTCTCTGACTCTCTCTGTCTCTGTCTCTCTCTCACTCAGTCTGGACAAAACGAGGCTCTGAACTGAAGACTGCATATGGAAGTGGGGGTTTGTCAGGAGGATATTTCTAAAGCCAGCACCACAGTCCTAGGTAGAACTGCCAATTTATTAGTCCTGAGTTTTACAAGTTTATGTCCCTGATGAGTAGAGCAACTTTGGTATAAGTGAGTCACTGACTCTCAGGATGCTTTGTGTTTTGATCCAACACATCTTGGAAAGAATGAATGAATTTGCTTACCCAATGCAACAAGACAAATGATCTCAATCTCCAGTTCGTTTTTAAACACAGTTATTGAAAAGATAGTAAAATTAACATTTCAGTGTTGTAAAAGTGGCAAATGTTGGGGCTAACAAAGCAATAACTCTTCTTCCTCTATTCTGTCTCCTCCTTAAGTTTCCAAATTGAACAAGCAACTTGTCTAGTGAGGTGATACCACAGGAGTCACAGCCTCACACAGAGAGCCAGGTTCCTGTGGAAGCATTAGCTGTATTTCTCAGCATTCCAGACTGTGAAGACAGTACTGGGGGAAGTGACCATCATCCTTTCAGAATGAGAGCAGTTTGTCTGGTATCTGTAGACTTCCTGGACACTTTGATGTTGCCTTTTCAATCTTTATTTATTTGTATTTATTTTTGTGCCAGTCCTGAGGTTTGAGCTCAGGGCCTGGGCTCTGTCCTTAAGCTTCTTTTGCTCAAGTTTAGCATTCTATTACTTGAGCCACAGCACCACTGCCAGCTTTTTTGGGAAGTTTAGTGGAGATAAGAGTTTTACACACTTTCCTGCCTGGGCTGGCTTCGATCCATGACCCTCAGATCTTAGTTTCCTGAAAAGTTGGGATTACAGGCGTGAGCCACCAGCCCATGGCTTCAATCTCTCTCTCTCTCTCTCTCTCTCTCTTTATTTATGTATTTATATAGCATTTTTATTGTCTTTAAGTTCAATTTCTTTGGAGCTTTAGTTTTGTTGTTCGTTTGTCTTCTTCCATGATGAGATTTAATTTTTTTTTTTACAGAAAGTATTGCATTATATACCGCAGGATATTCTTACATTTGCCTATTGTGATTTATTATTTCATTTGCATGTATTCCCAGCCAATCTTGTTTCAATTTGGAACTCCAGTGGGCCCACTAGGGGGCTACTAGTGCTGCAGTCAGAGCCTGCTGCTGACGACTCTCCAGGCAGAATTCTAGAAAGGTAAGACCCACTCACAGGGTTGGAAAAGACAAAGAAGGCGCTGCTGTGATCTCAGGGAACTTCAGAGTTCTTTGTTTCCATGCCAAAGCTGATTGCATCTTCAAATAAAGAGAAGGCAATTAAAAACAAAACCCTTGTAAGCCAGGTTTCCTTTGTTAAGTGATACTGGAACTTGGGAACATTGTGTTCTTTCTGAGGTAGAGAGGGAATGTCAGGATACAAAGATGTACATGTACGTGCATGACCTGTGATGCTTGGGAGGAATTGTTCCAGGCTTTGCTGATTGGCTTGTCTGCTTCTTTGCTGCCTCTGGTCTCTGCTCATTGCCATTTATTGTTTCTGCTCCTGACAGTTGAACCCTCTAAAAATATGCAGTCATCATGCCTAACTCAGAAATTATTGATGATTCCACAGCATTTAGATTTTTTAACTTCCTGTCCTTCAGCGTTAAGGTTCTTCTTTTGAAGTTAAGCATAAGAAAAAAAGAAAAATACACGTAGACAGTAGAACGAATTCACTACTAGGTGAATTTGGTCTGTGTATTCACCACAGCATTCTATTTCATAGGCCCAGAAAGGCAAATATAACCATTTGAGGCTCACACCTGGAATCCTAGTTTGCTCAGGAAGCTGAGATCTGAGGATTGAGGTTCAAACCAGCCCATACAGAAGTCTTTAAAACCATACCACTCTATGGGCTGGCAAACCCAATTTGTTGAAGCCTTATGCCCATTTCTGTCTCTAGCCCCTGCCTTTCTTTGGAGACTCAACATTTCACACCAATTGTACAGATTTAAATTAGTGTGTAACTGATTCTTAAATAGATGAAACAGATTAGAATTGTGCTAATAAGGTTTTTTTTTGTTGTTGTTAGCTTTAGTAGTGATATAATTTGTAGGACTAGGGAAAAAAAAGAGCTCTCTTGGTTTGTGGCTCTTCTCCATTGGGGGTTTATGGGTAGCACTTCCTGCATGGGGTTACTATGGTTTATTTTGATCTATGCTTTCCCCAAACCTGGTTTGTCTTCAGCATTCCAAAGATGATTATCTTGGAGAGGCTTAAAATGCTTAACAGCTACAAACTAGTAAATGAGTCATAAGGGCACATTTCTTATAGTATCATTTTATTTGGAAAGAGAATAAAAAGGATTATCATCATTATCCTTTAACTAGTGAACTCAGCATTGCTATCAAGCTTGCACAAAGTAGACACACACATTGAAGAACAGCAATTCATAACAATGATCCTTTCAGTTCCTACATGATTTTTCTATTTGTACCTTTGGTTATTGAACTAATGAATGGCAACTAATGAATATCACACTATGTGACAGATGTCGTACAACACACTTAAGGAAATAAAGGGAATAATAGTGAACATGTTGTGGCCTTCAGAGTCCAATCTTCTGAAGGGTGAGACCGATGAACATTATAGTTCATCTCATTGTATGATACTTTCCTGTGCTCTGGGGGCACCCTGGAAAACTTTCTGAAGTGAAGGAGAGTGCAGACTCAAGTAAGAATTCCTGGAAGAAGGAATATAAAGGCTTAAACATGACAGAAGAATATAATACAGCCATTTATATTTAATCTAGAATAGCAGACTCTAAGGAGTTACTGTGGCTTTGAGTCATAGGATGCCCGATTAGAGATTTTGAGATATTTTTTCTAGCTGTAGGGAGAGAAGATTATGTTGGAAGTGACCCAAGATTGCATTTAAGGGATGAGTAATATTGATTCTGATGTTAGTGCTTTGGATATCTTCAATTAACACATGAAATGAAATTTAAAAGTTTAACTGCTGAGAGTATGAGGAAATTTTTTTACCTTCTGAATAACGTCAAGATCTTTTTTTCTCCCTTATTCATGAAATGTGTGAATTAAAAGGAGTTTAAAACTGTTCAATAACTATTTGTTGAACGGCCACATCCTCTCTTGTCTACCACATCCTTAAAAATGTTCATGTCCATAAATCCATTTCGTCCCTTTCACATTTTGTGTAGAATTATTCTAAAAGACCAGGCGTTGTTTTTCTAGTCACATGGAAGCAGCAATGAAGAATCACCACTCCACACACCTCTCCAGCACCCTTGCTATCTGCTAAAGATTCTTCCTGCTTTCTTGACTTAGGATATTGCATGCAATACTGCATGGACTTCCTCCTTATTATGCCTGCTTCTTCCCCCTTCAGTCTGTACCCACTTCTTGAAGGCAACTTTAGAAGAGTCATAAACCATCCTGAGTATGGATCTTACTATTTTTTTTCCTTTCGTGAGCACTGTTTCTCCTCATTCTCACCATATGTGATACTTATGAGAATGACTCCACACCCAACTCCAAAAGCCCAAATCTAGACAAAGAGTGCTTCATTGCCCTATCGGTTCAGGAATGGATTTATTACTCAAGCTGAGTCATTAAGAGTCATAAGAAACTTTTGCTGGAGCCCTTAGGGAAGAAGAGTTCTGTTTCTGATAAAGCTATTCTGTAGAGAATACATGAGCCTGGAGGTGACTGGTGTCTGCCCATGGGAGAGCCCACACTTAAGAATGAACACACATGGGGGGAGGCTGGGAAGGGATGTGAAGGGTAAACAAAGGAGGAGGCTGCAATGCCTGGTAAGAAATGTGCGCATTATCCTGCCCATGTAATTGTAACTCCTCTGTACAGTATGTTCACAAAAAAATTAAATTAAATTAAAAAAAAGAAAAAAAAAGAAGTATACAGTAGTTCCAAATTAAAAAAAAAAAAGAATGAACACACATGGAATGCAAGGGCGGAGGTGGGAAACACGGACCTACATAGGCAGCTGAGCCCTTCGATTTCTCAGCTACAGTAGGCAACAATGAATTGCTTTCCATGTCTAACTTCTATGTCATTCTAAATTTCAAGTCTTGTTATAAAATTTTCTAACCTTGGGGCTGGGAAGGTGGCTCAGTGGTAGAGTGCTTGCCTTGCATGCCTGAGTCCCTGGGTTCGATTCCTCAGCACCACATAAGCAAAAAGAAAAAAGCCGGAAGTGGCGCTGTGGTTCAAGGGGTAGAGTGCTAGCCTTGAGCTGAAGAGCTGAGGGACAGTGCCCAGGCCCAGAGTTCAGACCCCACGACCGGACCCAAAAAAATTTTTTTTCTAACCTTTTTATTGGTGTGAAAAGTGTTTATTTGATAAACTTACAGCACAAGACATTAAACAGCACAATACATATGTTTAACTTTGTGGGTTTAAATGTAAATATAACGTTTCTCAAAATTATCTGAGTAAGTAAAAAATTCAACTAAAGTCTTTTTTTTTTTGTCAGTCCTGAGGCTTGAACTCAAGGCCTGGACACTGTCCCTGAGCCTCTCTGTGCTCAAGCACTCTAGCACTTGAGCCACAGTGCCACTTCAGACTTTTTCTGTTTATGTGATTCTGAGGAATCAAATCCAGGGCTTCATGCATGCTAGGCAAGCACTCTACCACTAAGCCACATTCCCAGCCCTAAAGTCATCTTTATATAACTTTTTCTTAGAGGAATTATGTGTTTGTTTCTTCTGTATCTAGTTACCTGCCATTAGATCATAAACCTTCTGAGGACAGGTGCTATGACTTTCACTTCCATCTCTAGCAACCAATAAAAACAGCACTGAAAATACAATATTTGTGAACATTTAGTATGTGTGTTAGACACAAATATATAGATATTGTCACAGTAAATCTTGGAAGTGCTTATCTTTTTATAGATGAAGAAAGGCTCTTTTTGTTGTTGGTGGTGGTGGTGGCGGTGGTGGTGGTGGGACTTGAACTCTGGGCTTGGGCGCTGTCCCTCAGCTCTTCAGCTCAAGGCTAGTTCGCTATCACTTGAGCCACAACACCACTTCCAGTTTTCTGGTGGTTAATTGGAGATAAGAGTCTCATGGACTTTCCTGCCTGGGCTGGCTTTGAACTGTGATCTTCAGATCTCAGCCTTCTGAGTAGCTGGGATTACAGGCATGATCCACTAGCGCCCAGCCAAGGTGCTTCTTTTCTAGATGAAAGTAGGCACCTTCGTAGCTCATCAGTGATGGAGTGGGGTCCAGACCTGCACAGGCTGTCTCTTGACAAATGTTCTATAACTTCCCCTGACTTATAATTTTTCTCAGTGATTGCTTGCTAAATGAAAGGGTACATATCTTGCTGATTGGTGTGGAAGCTTTTATTTTTGAAGGCAAAATGTTGTTCTACAGTCTGGGTTGGCCTCAAACCCAAGATATTCCTACTTTAGCCTCCTGAGTGGCTGGGGATAGGAAATGTTTTGAACTAGGCCCTGAGAGGAGACTGGAGCTGGGACTGCTTCCTTACAGGTCTTGTTTTTGTTTTAGGGATTATAGGAAAAACAAGAACCTTGGCTCCAACCAGCCCAGTTCTTGGAACGAAAAGAATGCCTCTAGGTCCCCCTCTCCTTAACGACTTGACCCACCTTCATTGTTCTGTTAAGGACTGACCAACTAAACAGGTAGCCAGTAATCCAGCTCATGCTGGCCTGCTGGCGACATCCTGAGTTTACTATAAACTCCGCCTTTTCACATGTATATGTTAAACTCCACTAAACAACTTTGTGTATGTTTACCTTAAGCCCGCTTTACCATTGAATTTGTGAGTCAATTAAACCCAAAATGATAGGCTGGTTTAAACGGCCATTATGTGACAAAGTGTAACCTCACTGGCCACCTGCGTGTGGTCTGGTATGACTGTGCAATCTTTTGGGTGTGTGACAATCTCATTGGTCGCCTATGTGACCAGGCTTCACCTTCTGATTTTTGCCTTTAAAAACCTAAGCATGTGGGCCGCTCGGGGTCGCAGTATCAGCTCCGGAGCCTGTGCTGCGGCCCTGGCCGGTCAGTGTAGGGACCTTCTCAATAAAGTTGCTTCTTTAATATCAACTTTGTTGTGGTGGGCTCTGTCACTCCGGATGACTAGGTGGGCTTGCCTGCCTGAGTAGGGGTCTTCCTACTACAGTTCATGAGGCTAATTTTACATTTGGGGAACCTGAATCAGAATTAAGAAAAACTAGAGGCTGCATCTCTTGACTACTTCTGTGTTACTCTTTCCACTGTACAGTGTAGACCAATGAATCAGAAATATAGGTCAATCTTTTCATTTGAAGTTCCAAATAAGATTTGTGGTTCATCACTACCAATTTACATTTTCTCAAAAGACTATTTTCTACCTTGCAACATTTTATTATTTTTTTAAAAATTATTATTATTATTATTTGCCAGTCCTGAGGCTTGAACTCAGGGCCTGGGTACTGTCCCTGAGTTTCTTTTGCTCAAGGCTAGCACTCTACCACTTGAGAGACACAGTGCTACTTCCGGCTTTTTCTGTTTATGTTGTACTGAGATATGGAATGCAGGGCTTCTTGCATGCTAGGTAAGCACTCTGCTACTAAGCCTCATTTCCAGCCTAAATTTAAATTTTATTGTAAAGGTGCTTGCAACATTTCAGAAAACTGTCTTTTTATTTAATGCATAAGAATATAACAATGAAAAAGCTATCTAAAATGAAGAATTTTTTTCTAAGCATTTTGCCCAAGAATGAAGGGAATATATAATGTGGCTGAAGGCTGATCTGTTCTACATAAATATAGCAGGTGGCATTATTTACATGGCTATATATCATGTTAATAACTTGAAAACAAGAGTAACTGAATATAAACTATTTCTTTTAGTTGTAATTTAGAAAGCCTAGATAAAGGGGCTTGAAGACAAAGACAGGCCATGTTCTCCATGAAAGATTCCTGGAAACTGAAAAATAAGGTCTTTTAACATTTTGTGATATAACTGTTTTTCTTGGCTTAAGCGTAGGTTTTAAAAAATGGTGCTCATTGTTTTGCTTGTAGTTCTTTTATGCATGGACAACCGTGCTGATGATGCATTCAGTTTGGGAGAATTTTCCAATTGAAAAAGTGCTCTGGAGAAGTTTAAGCGCCATGAATCACCCAGACCTCATCTAAGTCTCGTGAAGGCAAAGGCTGTGAAAGGCAGTCACAGGGCGAAGACATATTGTACTTGTGCTGCCTGATTCAACTAAATAGAAAAATATTTTGTAAAGACATGAGGATTTCAGGCATCTGGCAGAGTGGTAAGGATGAATGTCACATTCCATCAGAAAGGCAAAAATGAGTGACCTGCTGCTCACCCTCCCTCCTTCTCTTCCTTTCAGGAGGGCCAGACCTGGAATTGCAGCTTCATTTGCAAGTAAAATGCCAACCTAAAGTCTCTTGTTTATAGTTAGGAAGGAAAGCACCAGAAATGTCATGGGGCATTCCCCTCCCCGCCCCCCCCAATTCTTTCCTAGTAGCTATGGACATCCAAAGACAGTTTTGATCGGGTAAGTCAGTCAATACATTTTCCAATATGGAAAATAATAAAGGATGGCTCATAATAACATACAGTACCTTCTGCTCAAAGCAATTGGCTGTCTACCCACATCTGCACAGGTCAGGCCCAGAGGATGAGTAGAGTTTTTCCATTTCCCTTTCCTTTAATCTAGCACTAATTCTAAATGGGGTGTTTTCTATCTCAATTGTTAAGACATCGTAAATATGGCTGATGCCTAGTCTACCTCTTGTTATCTTTCCTAGTCATTAATATTTCCTTAAAATATTCTCTTTGTATATGTTTAGGACAAGCAGAAAAGGTAAAAAGTTATGGACATATGACCACATAAGATGATGCTAAGGGAAATGAACCCCAAGATAGGGACACAAGATATTTTATCTTTTGTTGCTGTTGTTTTTAATGTGCTTATAATGTGCTATGTGATTTTTTTTTCTCTTGTATGTTCTTCTTCCATGGTACAACCCCTGTTTTCACTGTATTTGATTCTGGTACCCTGCATCTTGTATATACATTTTTCTAGTTTGGGGAGGGGAAGGGAACTTAAAAAATGCTGAGATAAGGATAAAGGTTGACCCATTGTAGCAATGAAATGTACATGATACTATGTTGTAAATGAACTTTACAACTTGGGTCAGGGAGGGAAGAGTTGAGGAGGTGGGGAGGGAAGGGATGGTAGGGGAAAAACAAAGGAGGGCTAACAATGCTCGGTAAGAAATGGACTCATTACCTTACTCATGTAACTGTGACCCCTCTGTACAGTATCTTTACAATGAAATATATATATATATATATATATATATATATATATATATAGAGAGAGAGAGAGAGAGAGAGAGAGAGAGTCTTTTGGAGGCTTTGAAATCTTTCCCTTTGTGGTGGGAAGTTTCAGCTTCAGCCCAGGAAAGGATCTGGTTAGTATGGGTGCCCTGGTGGCCATCTGGAGTTCGTAATCTATTTGTCAGCAGAAGGGAATAGGTAGTGTGGGGCTTTATTATCTGTCCAACTACCTTGTTCCAAGCTAAAAAAAGATGTAGGCAAAATGATCTGTTATTCAGATACCTTAGGAGGTTTTTGTGGTAATAATTCTTTTATATGTATTCCACTTTGACCTCTACTTCCTTTTTCCCAATTCCCTTTAAGGAAGTGACCCTGAAGATATGCTTTTCCAAAGTGGCCTCTGTACTCTGCAGAATAGGAAAAGTTTCTCTGCAGGACACACATGTCAAAGAAGTATGCATGAGCACTGGGCCAGTGGGCAGGCAGAACTCAGGGCTTTTGAAATCCCTACAGCAGTTAGAGCCTTATCTCCACTGGAGCCAGTGGAACAACTCAGGAGTGAAATCTACAACTTGGCCTTCCTCGGTTTGATAATTTCATGGAGCTCTTTATTAAGCAGTGTATAGCTTATTTCTTATCATAGTCTCTTAATTCATAGCCAATAATTCTATTGTTTCTCAGAGGCTAAATGAAAATGACATTGTTTTAAATTAACGACCACAAATTTGACTGGCAGTAGGTGATCAGGGGCCAGGGAAATTTGGTCATGAGTCTGCCTAGGTAACTAGATTTCTTAGGCCTGTTTGTGCACATCATCAGAATGGTTCTAAAAGCTACAGAGAAGCTGGGAACTGGTAGCACTATAGTCTCATCTACTTAGGAGGCTGAGTTCTCAGGATCACAGTCGGAAGCCAGCCCAGGCATAAAAATTCCTGAGACTCTTATCTCCAATGAACTGGCAAAATGTTGGAAGTGGAAATGTGGTTCAGGTGCTAGCCTTGAGCAAAAAAAAAAAACTAAGGGGTAGGCTGTGAGTCTAAGCCCCAGGACTATCACTAAACAAACAACAGACAAATAAAGTAAAAGCTATAGAGAGATGTGAATATCAGCTACAAATCCCTTAGGTGAGTTGTAGTTGTAGGTTGTGGTCATAGGTAACGGAAAAGATGATGGGACTGCGTCTCTGAAGGATCTCTGTTGATTCGTGTAACCTCTGCGTCCTTTGGAGTGTATGGTCAGCACTTCACCAAGGCATGGCCTTATTACTTAGTATAATAGTACGTGCAGCTATAGTTTGAACTAAAAGCATAATATCCTTTGCCAAACAAACAAAATCACTACTCTCTCCAAATTGCACTACCAGTGTGCTCCAACTGTGACATGATTTAAGAGGCAAGGGTTTGATTACACAGCACTAATGTACTGGTTTATGTAGGCCTATTTTGTTTTCCCACACAAGCAATACTTCCTCTTCCTTCTGCTTTTTTATTGTCTACAGTTATACAGGCTGCCTGCTCTTATGAGAAGGTCATTAGACAATGATGTGGTTTCAATGGCTATATATGCCACCAAGACTTGTATATTTTTCTTTGACAGCTTGCATTTTAAAAATATTGTACATTAACAAGTTATGAGATGAAAGGCCCACCATGATGGTAAAGAAGGGGAGGAGCAAACAAAAAAAAAAAACAGGAGAACCACAGGATGCCTGGAAAACGTGGGAAAGGCAGGAATAAGTTGCATGAAAGGGTTTGGGTTAGGTTTTCAGTTATGCTATAGATAAACAATGATGCTTGATCAACTTGCATCTTCATTAAAGCCTTAGTACCTCATTTAAAATAGGGTTAATACCATTATGAATTTTGCAGTATGACTGTAATACTAATTATGTCTATAAAAATACTTAGGAAAATTCAAAGTATACATAAGTTGTTATGATGATTATGTTGCAATGATCTTAATTTTATTTGTTCTTAGATTTAAAAAATATATATTGAGGGCTGGGAAGGTGGCTCAGTGGTAGAGTGCTTGCCTTGCCTGCATGAGACCCTGGGTTCAATTCCTCAGCACCACGTAAGCAGAAAAAGCCGGAAGTGGTGCTGTGGCTCAAGTGGGAGAGCACTAGTCTTGAGCTAGAAAGCTAAGGGACAGTTCGCAGGCCCCACAACTGATTCCCCCCCCAAATAATAAAAAATAAATACTGAGAGAGGACCCTGTATTTCTAATATGAACTTGGAAAGATCCAAAGACAATTTCTATCCATGCCTTTTTCCATCCACCTACTTCTTTTCCCTTCTCTCTCTAAAAAGTCTTTTTGACTATCCAGTGAATTATATTATGTGCAAATTATATATATTATATATAAATATATTATTATATTTCTTTATGCTCGCATAAAGAAATACTGTTGATATACTCAGTCTGACTCATAGAATTGAAATTCCTTTGTACACTAAATAATGATAATAATAGTAATAATACTAATAATGAAGCATAGTTGTTGCTAGCGCTGAATTAGCAAATGCTGAACTGTTTATTGCTCCAAGAGAAAAATAAGGATTAGGTCAAAACATTTTTTTAAGGCTGGGTGCAGTGACTTGTGCCTGTAATTCCAGCTATAGTGAGGTAAAGATCAACATGACTGTTTAGAGGCTAGCTTGGGCAAGATGTTAGTGAGACCCCATTTCAACCAAGAAGCTAGGTGAACTCCTTTCATCCCAGCGATATGAGCAGTCTCCACAGGAGAATCACAGTCCAGGCTAGCCCCTAGACAAAAACTGAAGACTTTATTTGAGAAAGAAAACTTTAAAAACTTTCTTCATAAGAAGCCTCAAAGCCTTCTTGTGCTATGGAACACTAGAAAATGCGTGAACATGATGCTCAGGGGCCATTTTAAGGAGCAAAGTCACCAATAGAAAGCACAAAAATGCTAAAAGAAAGAATAAAGTGCACTAGATGGATTACAAAACGTATATCATATTGAAGCAGAAATAGGAAGGCTGGGAGTGTCATTGTGTTCAACTTCAGCCAAAAATGTGCATGTTGGGTGGCTTGGATTTTTTTCTCTCTCTCTATTTTTTTGATTTATTTTATTTTAATGTATTTATTTTAGTATTCTACACGTGCAAATATGGTCACAAGATTTGTGTATCACTTTGCTATTCACAAATCCAGACTCTTTAATTCAAAAGGATTGTGATGATATATCTGAAGAACAAGCTGAATTCTAAGAAGAAATTTTTAGATGACATAAGCAACAAAAAAGGGGCTTTCCTTGCCAGCAAAGAAATTGTTCAGCAGAGAGCAGACTTGCTGATAAGCCTCTATTATTGCCTGTCTCCTTAAAGAATGAGTAGAGTCTACACTGACTTGGGAAAAGAATATAGATCCCGGGAGAAGGACCTAGAGGAGATGAGTAAAGAAAGGGGAAGGGAAAAAACAAATCATTTAAATAGGGATACAGATGGACCCATTGCAACAATGAGATGTACAAGTGTCTTTATGTCAAAAAACGAATTTTACAGCTTTGGCAGGGGGGAGAAAGGAGAACGACAAAGGAGGAGGCAACAATGATTGATAAGAAATGTACTCATTATCTTGCCCATGTAATTGTAACCTCTCTATACAGTATTTTCACACACACACAAAGAATAACTAGGAGATGAGTAAAGAAAGAATAGATAAAAGCCAAAGACAGTTACCATTATTATTGATTGTTCTGGAAAATCAATCTCCATTTTCTTATACCTCAAATAGAATTTCAATCTGGCCAATATCTAGCACAGTAAAAAAAAAAAGTAAGAATGAGAATGTGAGCTTAAGTGTCCTTTATTCTCACAAGCTTATAGACATTAGAAGCCACAAGCAGCACTTAGTAGATTATAGAACAGTGAGGAGGAAAATGCTACTAGATGAGAAAAGTTCATTGAACCGGAAGAATAAGCTCTCCAGTAAATCATTCGAACATAAAAGACAGGAAGTTCTCTGGGAAGAAAGTCACTTTCAGAACTGCATAAGCAAAGCAGGAGTAGAGGATCTATTCCAATGAAGGTTTGAACAATATGGAGCTAACCTGTACCCTTGGCTTCTGAATACAAGACAGAAGAGCCCCCAAATAAACCTGGCTGTTTAATCATTCTGCCCCTAATTTAAGGACACACAGGAAGATTTGATGCTTAAGTTTAAAATGTGTTTTCAGAGTATGGGTTGGGGAAAAGTTTGCAGTCACTTTGAAAATATCTTTACTCTTAAAGTCCTCAATTAAATGGAAGAGGTATTCCAGGAACAGTTGATACTGATTGTTTTAAAAAAAGAAAAACAAAATAAATAGCTACAATTTCTTTTATTTCCATTCTGAGATGTCTTGTATCCTTGAATGGGATTGTGGCAATGTTGTTTCTGTGGGAAGCCTTTCTGTTTGCATTGCTAAGAATTTATAGATTCTGCAGCCGTGGAGAGTAGGCTCGCTTCCACACATGGGGCCAACTGGATTCTGATCTCTCCTCTTTTCCTATTCACATTTCTGCGCAGGCAGCAGGCAGTCCAATCGGCCTCTGGAAGACTGAGGTTCCTTGAAGTTTATATATGAGAGAATCGTCCCTGTGTTCGAAGCAGGGGTGTGGTCCAGCTCCCCACTTACCAGACACTTGGGCCTCTGTCTCTCTAGCCCCTCAAACCATTTTTTCCCCCATTCCTGGGGCTTGAACTCAGGGCTTGAGTCTGTCCTTTAGCATTTTTGCTCTGGATTGGCACTTGAGCACTTAATCCACAGCTCCACTTCCAGCTTTTTGGTGGTTAATTGGAGATAAGAGTCTCACAACTGGGCACTGGTGGCTCACACCTGTAATCCTAGCTATTCAGGAGGTTTGGGATTCGAGGATCACAGTTCAAAGCCAGTCTGGGCAGGAAAATCCGAAACTCTTCTCTAATTAACCACCCCCAAATCAGAAGTAGAACTGTAGCTCAAAGTGATAGAGGTTCTATACTTGAGCAAACGGCTAAGGGACAACACCCAGGTCCTGAGTTCAAGCCCTAGGACTGGTTAAAAAAACAACTCTCATGAACTTCCTATTTGGGTTGGCTTTGAACTATGATCCTCAGATCTCAGATTCCTAAGTAGCTAGAATTACAGGCATGAGTCAGGGGTGCCCAGCTCTCAAACCTATTCTTAATTTGACTGATTCCAGGCTGTTCAGCTTTTATTCACATTGCCTTTCAATTTTGTCCATTTCTGTGACTTGAGTTTTCTCATTCTTGTTTTCAACTCACCAAATATTAAGGATAGAAATTATCTAGATTTTTTTTATTGGTTGGTTGTGGGACTTGAACTCAGGGCTAGATCAAGGCTAGTGCTCTGCCACTTTGAGCCACAACACCACTTCTGGTTTTCTGGTGGTTAATTGGAGATAAAAGTCTCATGAATTTTCCTGCCCTGGCTAGCCTTGAATCTCGATCCTTAGATCTCAGCCTCCTGAGTAAACCACTGGAGTGAACCACTGGTGCCCAGCCAAGAATTATTTTATGGATTAGAATGATTTTCTGCTCCTGCTCAATCTTTTTTAATGAAGAGAACAACACTCTTCAAATCAATTTTTTTTTCATACAAAGTAGTCATTTAATCAGCTTAATTGAACCTAAGTGACTTTTGAAGTGAGTACATTTTCTTAACTTCATTATGTATGAATCTTGGAATTTTATCATAAACATTTGAATGTACAAACATTTAGGAGAAGTTTGGCATATATAACAGAATTTTTAATTAAAACCCTCATTTTTAATGATACTAGTTACATTTTTATGTCCTTTCTCCTCCCCTCCCAACAAATATTCCATTCAGACCTCAGACAGTATAATCTTTTAGAAAGACCAGGTTAAAGCCCAACACAATCAGCACCAAGAAATAAGTACATGCAAAAGGCTGGTGGGGGATGGGGGAGAGATATAGAATAATGAAGGGGGTAGGAGTAGGGTACAATGAAGAATTCATTGTATATGCCATCAAATTATGATAAGGGAAGGGATGGATTGGAGAGGGCTGAAAATATTGGAGGGGGTGACACTGATCAAGATACATCATATTCATAAACTACCTCATTACATGGCACCTCTTTTCCACAACTAAAGACAATAAAAATTAAAAAGAAAGAATTTTAAACAGTAAGAGGCCACAAATCCTAAAGGATCAGAATATATTGATGTTTGGTGACTTCCCTTGTATTTGAGTTGCCTAAACCTATGTAAAAGGCCTATAAGAAAATCAGATAAACCCAAATCAAATTTTTATTGTTATTATAAAGGTGGTGTACAGAGGGGTTATGGTTTTATGGTTACATAAGAAAGAAAAGATTACTTTTCTTTCTGGACAATATTGTCCCTTCCCTTGCTCCCAAATCAAAATTTAAATCTTGAAAAATCCCATACTTTTAAAAAAGATGAAGAAATAAATTAATTACAACCCAAATACCCTTCAAGTAGGTTCCATAATTGTAAATATACAGTAAATTTGTTTGATTATTCTGTGCTTCACTCCCATCACAGGGCACCGAATTTATTAGCTTAAGTTTATAATTATGGTGCTTTATTATATAAAAAATAAAACAAGTAATTTAATATATCTCTATTTTCTCCTTATTACCTACTATATGCTGTTTCATATCTTGCTTCTTCCTGAAATTCATAATGAAAAATAACTGCAAAACTCATCAGAAGGTTACATTCTGTTTTTTTTTTGTCAGTCGTGGGGCTTGAACTCTTGGCTTGGGCACTGTCCCTGCACTCTTCAGCTCAAGGTGAGCACTCTACCACTTGAGCCATAGCACCATTTCCGGTATTCTGGTGATTTATTGGAGATAAGAGTTTTACAGACTTTCCTGACCTGCTGGATTTGAACTGTGATCCTCAGATCTCAGCCTCCTAAGTAGCTAGGATTACAGGTGTGAGCCACCAGTGCCCGGCTCAGAAGGTTACATTATCGAATTCTGACTGAATATTGTCACTCAGGGTTTTAAGAAGGAAACATTACGTCTTGCCTTCAAATTGAGATATATTTACTTATTCTTGATCTTATTCTATAAAAAATGAAGACTTCTAACCTCATGGGAAAGCAATATAGAGAAAGACAATACCCTTTAACTATTGGGGTATTCTTTGCTGATAAAAGATTTCATTTCAAACCTGCAAATGAGTTTTATATCATTTTGACTTTCATTGTTTAAAAAATATCCTAGTGTCCCCTGGCCCCAAATGTTCAGGCATATTCTTTAGCCTACAATGGTTTTCATTTGTGTTTAATTTGCGTCTGTGCCAGTAGCTATTCCTAAACGGTGAAATCTTTCCTTTCATCCCAAACTGATCTCAAAACTTCTTTTCAGGGCCTGCAGCTCTACTCTGGAGACTTCAGGCAGAATTGGCTCTCAGGAGCTTCTATAAACAACAACCTCCTGGGACAACTTCACACTTCTCACAGTTGGGATGGTTAGGAAAACAGTGGTGAAACTCGTGGAGAATCAGTTTGGGATGTGCTTACAAAAGAATCTGAATTTACCAATTGGGAGAAACTAACAGAACTGTATACATCTATCATAATTTGCTTAGGGAATCCTTGTGCAAATCAATGCATCTATTTAACAAAAGGAAGTGTCCAGAAACACCCCCTTGCATTTAGAGCCAAAAGTGCCAAAAACCATGTTGAAGAAAGGGCAGCCTCTTTAATAAACGGTTCTGGAAAACTGGATAGTCTCATGCAGTGAACTCAAAACTTGATCTCTAGCTCTCCTTTAGGTAAAAATAAATTTAAAATGGATCAAAAACCCTAATGTAAGACCTGAAGCTATTAGAAGGACATAAAGGGGAAGCATTTGAGGGCATTGGTTCAAGCCATTATTTCTGGATAAACACCCTGAAGCATCAAAAATAAAAGCAAAAATAGATGAGAATGAGGTAAAACTAAGAAATATGTGTATAGAAAAGGAAACAACAAAAGAACATATTTACATTCCATGCAGCAAGTAGTCATTTCCCTCTATTTTGGTCACACTTGATCCGGTCATAGTTACGGTTATAGAACAATACCTTGTAGTTATTATAATGTAATATTCAAGTCCTCTCTTATATTGTGACTTTAAAAAATTTCCATCTTTTTTATTATCTTTAAGTGACTTACAGAGGACTTTTAATTTAACATAACAATTGATCAGTATAATACATGTTGAACATTGAATATTATGACATTATTTCATGACGATAATGAATGGATAAGAACTTGAGACACACACACAAAGATACCTCTTATAGGCGAGATCTTCTGCATGGGGAAAAGAGGAGTGGACTCAGTGGTTGACAGAAAATACAGCCAAGAGCATGAAGTTATTATAAGTAGTAGCCAGCCATAGGACAGCAGATATTAGTTCTCAAAGTTGGACTCTACGAGAGTAGTTTAGAGAGGGTCATGGAAATTAGAGAAACATGAAGTCAAGAATTGTTTTGATACCATCTAGGTGCAGGCTGATTTTCCTCCACCAATTAAAGAACCAAAAGGCAGGAAGGTAAATCGAATACATTTCTTGGAAAGTGGATGGAAAGGAAGAAAGTGGAAAGATATTTCCTGAGGAAATATCTGTCACTTCTTTTTTTAATTTTAATTTTTTTGTGAACATACTGTACAGAGGGTTTACAATTACATGGGCAAGATAATGAGTACATTTCTTATCAAGCATTGCAGCCTCCTCCTTTGTTTACCCTTCACATCCCTTCCCAGCCTCCCCCCACTCAATCCTCCCCGCCTTCCCCCCTCCCCCCCCACCAACGTTGTAAAGCTCGTTTTCGACATAACAACTTGTACTTCTCATTGTTGCAACAGGTCCACCTGTATCCTGTTTATCCCCATCTCCTCCACAAATTATACCCACATCAAATACAGTGAAAGCAGGGGTTATACTGTGGGGGAGGGACATACAAAGCAACAAAGAAATCATCTTATAAATGCGTTTATCTGTCACTTCTTTGTCTAGTCTGCTAGATATTTGGTCCCTAGTCCTCTCCCTCTTAGGCGAATGTAGCGCTTTGGTTTGATTTGTTAAGCTGCGGCCACAGCTGGCTGCTGGTGGTGGGTAGAGCACGTTCTGATTGGATCCTCTCCTCTTGGTAACCAGAGTATGTTCCTTGCTGATTGGATCTTCTCCCATCTTGGAATGTGAGGGCAGCATGGCCTCCCCCCCCCACCCGGGAGTGGGAGAGCATTAGTGTAAGATTATGGATCATGAAAGGTGTGGTTAATAGTGTTAAAAACTCGAAGAAAACCGGGAGAGAACGAGGGAAGGGCGGACATTTCCCAAAAGGTACTCTTTATCTGACTTATGTAACTTATGTAACCCCTCGCCTTTATAATCACAGTAAATTTTTTTAATCCTAAAAAAACCCTCACAGAAAGATGAACAATAGTGACAGCTAAGGATAACCTAATGCATTTGATAGTTAGGAAGTCATTATTACTGTAAGAAAAGACAGAACGGAAACATTGGGAGAAGTGTGTGAACTCAGAGTGCAGCAGAAAGCAGATTATAATCTTTCTTGCATCCTTCACTACCATCATGAGTTCAAGGGACAGATATGAGGGAACTGTTTGGAGCATATGAATACAGGGACCAGTTCAAGAAGCCTTGAGGATGTAGATACATATTGTGAGAGGGAAGGGATTCAGGCAGAGGGGAACCAAATAATGGCTTGATAGTGGATCTGGAGAACAAGAATATTTTGGAATTAAAGTCTAGTGGCCCAGGCCCAAGGAGCTGGAAAGACAAGAAGTAAGGGTGTTTCAGCGCAGAAGCATTTTAACTTTGCCATCAAATGGCCCGAATCCTACAGATAAAGATAAAATTGTCACCAGCATCCTGGACATTCTGAGTATGCAACTTTATAGTGAAAGAAATCAGTGATTGAGCAGATCAGGGATTCAGGAAGTGCATAATCAGAAGGAGGAATTTATGGGCTCAAAGCCTGGTAAGGCTGCCTGTGTGATCTGAGATCTGAAGTCAGCACTTTCAGAACTCAGAAGGGAGATACAGGGCCATTGCCCTTTGTATTTTACCACTACTACTAGTCTTCCCCTGTTATCATGTGATCATTTGGAAGTCTCAGGAAAAAAAAAAAACCTGGAGAGTTTTACTCTAAAGACTCCTAAGGGGAAATCAAGAAAGACATACTATAGGTTTGGGGGCTATTCACTAAAGTACTCCTAACAACACAAGCCCAAAGAAACTCAGCTGGAATCATTTTATGAATTGTAGGCAAATTGCAAGATTGAATTCAGTCAAGATAATTGGTTTTTAAGTATGTCCTTTTCTCTTTCTCCTATTTGATATTATTAACATGAAGGCTTTTTAAGTGTCAATAATTTAAATGTAATTTAATTTCTTTAATGAAATTGTTTAATAATTTGAGAATATAGAAGAGCTTTTGAACAGCCTAGGGAGGGGGGTGGAATATGGGAGGGATGCATTCAGGCTTGGAGGGGAAGGAAAGTGGCTTAAATCTCTCCAGGGTGACTCTAGTTGTAGAGTCTAGTTGTGGGTAGAGTTCCTTTGCAAGACCTTCTGTTTCAAATTCTCCCTGCCAAATGCCAGGGGTCTGCATGCCAAATGTCACTCAAGAAATGTAAGGTGAATTAGAATAGGCAGCAATTCAATTGTATTGGATATGATTTCTCTGCCAACAAAAATTTTAGAATTTAAGTAAAATTGGAGCCTGGAAAACAGTTTGGACTCTCCCCACCCCATAGCATGGAATTAGCATTGAAGCATAGAGCCAAGTAAAAGGCCTTTCATTTATCTCTAATGTTACCTTATGATTTTGAACTTGAACTAGTGTTATATGGGAATTCTTTTTTTTTTTTCTCCCCTCCATCTTCCCGCCCAGGTCAGGCCAGGATCTGCCTCTCTTCTCCCTGGCCCTGTCCCTGTTCCCTAAAGGAGTGACAGGAGAAACTGTCGGTCTGTGTTTGTGATTGTGATTAACATCACAAAAACCTTCAAAGAATCTCACATGGGTTAGAAGCCCATTGGGTTTCACTTCTCAGGCTGCTCCATATAGTGGCTTCCATTTCCATTTTTGTCGGGCCTGAGGGGTTGTTATCTCCCCCTCCCTCTCTCTTTTGATTTTTACAAATTGTTAGGGAAATGGTGATGTACAGAATGGTTACAGTATGCCAGCCCACACCAGTGGCTCGTGCCTGTAATCCTAGCTGCTCAGGAGGCTGAGATCTGAAGATCGTGGTTCAAAGCCAGCCAGGGCAGGAAAGTCACCAGACTCTTATCAATATATATACATATATATATGTAACTTTCTTGATCCATTCATCCATTGAGAGGCACCTGAGTTGGTCCCATATCTTGGTTATTATCTTTTTAAATAGGATCTCACTTCCTGTCCAAATGTGTATCCGAACCATGATCCACTTATTTTAGGCTTCCCGTCATAGCTGAATGACAGGTACACCACCATGCTGGGCTGCTTTTGTGGAGAGGAAGTTTTACTGACATTTTCTGCTTATGCTGCTTAGAACCATAATCCTCCCAATCTCAGTCTCCCAAGTGTCTAGGATGACAGGGCCTGCTACCAAACCCAGTTCCTTGCTCTGAAATGGAGTCTTGCAGATATTTCTACCTAGATTGGCCTGGAACAATGATTCTCCTTATATCTCACATAGCTGGGATGACAGGTTCACACCATCCTGTCTTGCTGTCATTGAAAAGGGATCTACCTGGAGGCCTTAGAGAAGAATTTAGATTTTCTCTGAGCTTGGTGGGGAAGAATGCGACTGCAACAGGTATGTAAGCTGCTTTTTGCCGAAAAGCACTGATCCTTTACTTAGGCTAAAGACAGGAGAAAGCCTTAGACTTCTAACTTCTATTTTGTTTCTGTCTTTGCTCTAAGCCATTCTCTATGACATTATCACCTTGGAAACCAGGAAGGATAGGACTGATCAATAACATGTTCACAAGGAGGGATGGGGGGCACTCCCTCCAAGGAAAAGAACAACACAACCTCCTCAGGACAGACTGCTAGCCAGGTAACTTGTTTATACTGACCAAAACTGTCATCCTGTCAATGGATGACAGCAATAGGGACCTCTCTGAAATTCCTCTATAATGATCAATGATGCCATACGTTAAATGAGATCGTTTAATAATTATGCATAGTTCTCTTCTTCTTGCCCATTTTTCGTTCTATTGAAACCTAAAGCTCATGTCTATACACTGAAGTTTGTTAAAGACAGGCTGCACTCTTTCTATCCCCATGATTGTCTGTATGATGTCATATACCTCTTTTCTGTCTGTCACCATTACTCTGTGTTTGGCATGTTAGGGTGTTTGGTAGGATCTGACATGTAGAACACCAGGAGCTGGGTGTTTCACCACTGGTTTCACCACTGCCAGTTATGTCTGGGGTGGGGGGTGACTCACTGGAAACACGGCATCATGGATATCCCATACTGGTGTGTATATCTCAGGCTGGCAGACTTTGGTCTTTGTTTTAGTGTGGTGTAGTGAAAGGAGAGCTCAAGCAGTTTGATAGTGAAGTATCAAAAATTGTTGAAATATTGATATAGGAATTAGAGGAGCTTTTATTATTTTCTTCTGAGCCTCCATTTCCTTAATTGCAGGAGTAATATAGATCATTAGTATATGCCATTGTTAAGCTACAAAGGAACTTCAGAAGTGGGGTTGTGGCGTTAACTGCAATGGAAAAGAGTGTGGTGAGGAGACAGGAGAGCCAGGCAGAACATATCTGCTGCCTTTACACTCACTAACCTCATTTGCTTACTTTTGCTGCCTAAATCTGATCTGTAGAACGGTAGCATGTTTATTTCTCAAGACATTGCTGCTTGAGTTACATAGCTTGGACTACCAATAAGTTACATGATGCCATTATAAGTGAACTGCTACTATTTTTTGTTATTTAATAAAGCAGCTTATGAATATATCTTGATCAGTATCACTCCTTCCAATTTTCCCACCCATCTTTTCCCTATCCACCGTTTTCCCTCTTTTTCTAATTTTGTAGGATATGCATTGGATTCTTTTTTTAATAAGTTTTTATATTGTGAAAATACAGTACAAAGGGATTACAATTACATGAGCAAGGTAATGAGTACATTTGTTATCAAGCATTGTTGCCTCCTCCTTATGCAGTGGATTCTTGACTGAATTCTCTTCCTCTTCTCTTCCTTTGTCTACCTCATCCTCAAAGAACAGTTAAAAATATTGGAAGATGGACAAGAGGATGTTTTCTGTGTGGTAAATGCATATGGATCACAAGGGTAGAAATTATGCAAGGAGAAATTATTACACTGAGGACAAGGAAGGCCCATCTGAAAAGCAAGAAACAAACAGTGCAATGGGCTTGTGTGTGATGCAGAAAGTGCCCTAACTCAGAAAATATTCAGACCCTGCATGGTTTTGGCTAGATGTTGTAGAAAGATAACTGTGTAGATGAGAGGGCAGAATCAGTGTTACTGGAAATTCCTTATACTCAGTTATCCTGTAAGTTCATATCAATGAGTTTCAGAAAATCACCCACTTTCCCCTTGTTTTACATAATCCTTAGTTTCAATGAAATGCAAAAGCTTTAGATTTATGTAAGGACTAGGGAAGTTAAGCAATTCTCATGCGGGAAACTCTAGTAAGCTCAATATTTATTTATTTTTTAATTTGGATATTAAAGATTGGACCCAGGGACTCACCTATGTTAGGCAGGTGCTGTGACTTACTCCTCTTGGCCCCAAACCCAGTATTAAAACAAAGGAATGAAGCAAATAACAGATATACATCCTGTTTCTTTGTTTGAAGCACAGTTGGAGGTGCTTTGCTTACCCAAGGGCTCAAGCACTGCATATACCCATTTAACCAGCCTGGGGTTGGTGATACTAACAAGAGGACATTCTGAAATGTGCATCAGGACACGGCAATTGAGCCTGGCAGCCCCAGGAAGAAGCATATTACTGTGGCTGGATGTTTCTGGTACAGTGATCAGCAGTGAAATGATTAACAGTGTTGGCATTTAAGTGATCATAATTAGGTTTCAAAGTTAACAGCCCATTGAGATAAATAGTGGAAGTTCACACCTCTTTCAGTGCTATTGTTTATCAGACTGTCAACTTGCAGATTCAGGAAGACAACGTTAATGTGGCTTTGGACACTAATTGCCTAAAGCCAAGTTACATCCACCTGGGAGGGTCCTTTGGGTATTTGCTCAACTAAAATGTCAGGGAATGTGCAGGATGGGAATTCTGCATTGCCTAATAGCACACAACAGTGCACGGATACTTTGATACACAGAAGGCAAACGATGGCAGAGCGTGTTACATCATTTTAATAGTGTATTTGCCTCAGTTTCTCCTTTCAAATGGTAATGAAATTCTTCTGAGAGAAATGAGGAATGACATAATTTAAATCACAGCAACAACAACAACAATAAGCCTTTTGCTTATAGGAATTAGATTTCATTACCCATGTTATTGTCCTAAAGGAGTTACACACACATTCTGTCAATAGGAAAACACCGAGAGCATAATTAAATTAATTTTCATGGAATTCTGATTTATTTTTTTCACAATTAGGTTTACATGCATGATTGCCTGCTGCCTGATGCTCAATAAGGGTAGCAACTGTAGTTTCAATTTGCAAGGTTATTGATTGTCTTTTTTCAAAAGACATTCAATAATTCAGGGCAGAAAAAGTGGGAGGAAACAAAATCCTAAACCTTAAAAAGAAGACTGCAAACTTTACAGAAGTGGTTGTCTTTTCCAAAAAGTTTCTTAAAAATTTAAGGTCATGGACAATTCATGAATATCATCCTCATGAAATAATGAACAGAAATCCCTTGAAGAATTATACCAACAAATTATATAAACAAACTGAAGGAAAATTGAGTTTTTGCATCTGTACAGTTGATTTATCAGTACATGGGTAGATGATCCTGGCATCTTATTTAGCTCTAACCACAGGGCTAAAGGATGAACAAAGAAGGCAATGAAGAATCAAAGAAAGGAAAACCAGAAGAGAAGAAGAGGAATAAAAGAAGAGCAAGAGCAAGAATAAAGGAGGGGATTAAAAGCAGAAGAACTAGAGAATAAAGGATCCCTGGGGCACTGGAGGACCACTGTTTTCTTAAATACAGTTAGTTACAATTTCAGCTGCTTTGCAAGTTCGAAGCTCTGTCTTAAAGCTTTATCATGAGAAAAAAATTATACTAGAGAGAAATATATCTTTTTGAAAGAATGAGTAATATTTTAACTTTAAAAAAGTTTCTAATCTGGAACTTTCAAGTTATTTTTTATTATTTCTCATTACAATTTTTTAACTGATACGTTAAAAACAAAAATATATATGCTAGTGGAACACCCATTCATGCGATAATTTGATACATATATACATTGTGCAATATTTAAATCAAATAAAATATGCCTATTTTCTAAAATAATGCATCTACTTTGTAAAGTTTTTTTTTAAATTTTGGTGGGGATGGGCAATGGGTTTATTGGGAAATTGAATCAGGGCCTCACAGATGCTAGGAAAAGATTTTACTAGTGAGTTATATTCCCAGCTTTCCCCTCACCTTTTATTTATAGTTTTGAAAGAAAGTCTCAGTATATTTCCCAGGCTGGATTTGAACTCACTAGGGAGCCCAGGTAGGCTGGGATTATAGGCAAGTGCCACTTCTTGACATACAGGTTAATAACATTTACAAGCACCCCACTGTTTTAATTTTTTGTTTTGAGTTTATTAATGTACCCTGACTCTTGAAGTTCTGAAGGCAGTAAATGGAAGCTTTAACATGGATATTTGAGACACGTGGACTATAGGGCAGAGTCAAGTGGTTAGTGGAGTTTATCTAGTGGTTTATCTAATGCCACTATAAACATAGTTGTGCTGGTAGCTTTAGTATGGCCTTGTTTGTGATCATTTGGGTAAATGCCCAAAAGTGGGATTGTTGGGTAATAGGGGAGCTCTATGTGGAGTCTTTTGAGGAACCTCCTTCATGCTGCTTTCCAAAGTGGTTGAGCAAGTTCACACTCCCACCAACAATGTAGTAGGGTTCCTTTTTGGCCACACCCCCTCCAGCATCTGTTGTTATTAGTTTTCTTGCTTATAGCCATTCTGATGGGGGTAAGGTAGAATCTCAATGTTGTTTTGATTTGCATTTATTTTATGGCTAGAGAGGTTGAGCATTTCTTCATGTGTCTATTGGACATTCTTTTTAAAATATATATTGTTATTGTAAAAATATTGTACAGAGGGGTTACAGAGCATTGTTACCTCCTCCTTTGTTTTCCCCCTACCATCACTTCCCTTCCCACCTCCCCAACTCCTCCCACCTCCCCACCCCGACATTGTAAAGTTCATTTCAACAGTGTCCTGTACTTCTTGTCATCCAGTGGGTCAAGCTGCATCCTCATTTAAGCATTCTGCTATATCCATTCTCATCCCCAAATTGCAAAAAGGTATATACAAGATGCAGAACACCATCATCAACTACAGTGAAAACAGGTGTTATACCATGGGGGAAGAACATACAGAAGAAACAGAAGAATCACATAGTGCATTATAAGTACATTAAAAACAATAGCAAGAAAGGAAAAACCACTTGTGTCCCTGTCTTGGGGTACATTTTGCTTGACATTATCTCATGTGGTCAGATGTACATAGCCTCTGACCTTCTCTGCTTGTCCTAGACATGTACTAGTCATTGCAAACAAGGGAAATGATGGGACCTATGTTTCTTTGGGCTTGGCTTACTTCACTTAATATAATTTTTTCCAAGTCTTTCCATTACCTAACAAATGGGACAATGCCATTCTTTCTGATGGAGGCATAGAATTCCATTCCATACCACATTTTCTTGATCCATTCATCTACTGAGGGGCATTGGGGTTCATTGGGGTTCGTTCCATATCTTAGCTATGGTAAATAATGCTGCGATAAACATGGCTGTGCTGGTAGCTTTAGTATGGCCTTGTTTGTTATCGTTTGGGTAAATGCCCAAAAGTGGGATTGCTGGGTCATAAGGGAGCTCTGTGTGGAGTCTTTTGAAGAACCTCCATACTATTTTCCAGTGTATTTGAACAAGTTTACACTCCCACCAACAATGCAGTAGGGTTCCCTTTTGGCCACATCCCCTCCAGCATCTGTTGTTATTAGATTTCTTGATTATAGCCATTGTAACTGAGGTGAGGTGGAATCTCAATGTTGTTTTGATTTGCATTTTTTTTATGGCTAGAGAGGGTGAGCATTTCTTCATTTCCTCTTCAGACAAGTCTCTCTTTAAGTTTTTAGCCCACTTATTTATCGAGCAGTTGTTTCTTTGAGGATTTGTTGTTGGGGATTTAATTTTTTGAGTTCAAAGTATATTTCGGATATGAGACCCATGACTTGTGAAGATCTTCTCCCAATCCATGGGCTTTCTGCTGATCTTGCGAGCTTTGTCCTTTGCCATGCAAAAGCTCTTCAGTTTCATGCACTTCCATTTGTCCAACCTTTCTTTGATTTGCTGTTTCTTGGTCTCTATTAAGAAAATTTCGGCCTGTGCCAAGGAGACCTAAGATTTCTCCTATTCCTTCCTGTAATGTATTCAGGTGCCTGGTTTGTCTTCGAGGTCTTTGATCCATTTGGAGTTGATTCTGGTGCAGGGTGATATTTAAGGATCTAGCTTCGATTTTCAATAGGTGTTTAACCAATTTTGCCAGCACCATTTGCTGAAGAGACTGTCTTTCTTCCATTCTATTTTTTTAGCTCCCTTGTCAAAGATTACATGGCTATAGGTCTATGGGTTCATTTCTGGGTTTTCAGTTCTATTCCATTGGTCCTAAGGTCTGTTCTTGTGCCAGTACCAAGATGTTTTGATTACTATAGCTTTGTAGGAGCGTTTGAAGTTTGGTATTGATATTCTTTCAGCACTGTTCTTTCTGCTAAGGATTTTGTTTTTGCTATTTGGGGTCTCTTATTATTCATAGGAATTTTTGGATTGCTTTTTCTATTTCATTGAAAAATGAAGTTGGACTATTGATAAGTATCACATTGAATTTGTAGATATCCTTTGGCAGTATTGCCATTTTTATGATATTAGTCCTTCCAATCCAGGAGCATAGGAGGGTTTTCTATTTCCTTACTTCTGCTTTAATTTCCTTTTTCAGGAATTTTTAAAAGATGTGAAGGGTAAACAAAGGAGGAGGCTGCAATGCTTGGTAAGAAATGTACGCATTATCCTGCCCATGTAATTGTAACTCCTCTGTACAGCATGTTCACAAATAAAATAAAATTAAAAAAAATCTAAATGTAAGAGTAAACACATGAAGAAATGTTCAACATCCCTAGCCATAAAAGAAATGCAAATCAAAACA
>NW_012267241.1:11420251-11468613 GCF_000151885.1 Dipodomys ordii | reverse complement strand
GGGGAAAGGGGGAAAGGAGAAAGATTGGGATTGGGGGGGAGGGGGGAGGCTAGGAAGGGATGTGAAGGGTAAACAAAAGGAGGAGGCTGCAATGCTTGGTAAGAAATGTACGCATTATCCTGCCCATGTAATTGTAACCCCTCTCTACAGTATTTTCACAAATAAAATAAAATAAAAAAAAATTTAAAAAAAGTTTTCATCATAGAGGTCCTTCACTTCTTTAGGTAACTCCTAGGTATTCTATTTTTTTGTGGAGCTATTACAAAAGGAATTGCTTTCCTGTTTTCAGCCAGGCTCTTCTTGTTATTGACATATGGAAAAGCCATTGATTAGTAAGGGTTAGTTTTATACCCTGCTACTTGTCAAAGTTTCAGATCAGCTTGAGTAACTTAGGAGTAGAGTCTGGGGTTCTTTAAATACAAGATCATGTCATCTGCAAAGAGGGAGAGCTTTATTTCATCGTTCCCTATTTGAATCTTCTTTATGTTTGCTTTATTGCTCTAGGTAGGTGTAAACTGAAGAGAAGTGGAGGGGCTGGGGGGTTTAGCTCAGCAGAAGGGCGTCCGCCTGGCAAGCGCAAGGCCCTGGGTTCGGTCTTCAGCGCTGGGGGAAAAAAAAGAGAAGTGGAGAGAGTGGACATCTTTGTCTTGTTCTTGAATTTGGAGGAAATGGCCTTAGCTTTTTGCCATTAAGTATAATGCTGGCCGTGGCTTTGTCATATACAGCCTTTATTGTATTGAGGAATGTGCCATGGATTCCTAGTTTTTCCAGAGCCTTCCTCATAAAGGGGTGTTGGATCTTGTCAAATGCTTTTTTTTTTCTGCATCTATCATGTGGTTCTTATCCTTGCTCTTGTCTATGTGATGAATTATATTGATTTGTGTATATTGAACCAGCTTTGTATCCTTGAAATGAATCCTGTTTGATTATAGTATATGATTTTTTTTGATGAGTTGTTGGAGTTGATTGGCCAAAATTTTGTTGAAAAGTTTTGTATAGATATTCATCAAAGAAATGGGTATAGTTCTCTTTCTTTGATGAATTCCTGCCTGGTTTTGGGATGAGGGTTATGATGTCTTCATAGAAAGAGTTTGGTAGTGAACTTTCACTTTCAATTTCATTGAAGAATTAGAGGAGTATTGGTGTGAGTTCTGCTTTGAAGGCTTTGTAGAATTCCTCTGTAAATCCATCCGGTCCAGGGTTTTTCTTTGGTGGGAAGTCTCATTTTGCTGTTTCTATTTAGATGCTTGATATGGGTCGGTTAAGTTGGTATAAATAATCTTGGTTTAGTTTGGGCATGTCAATATTTGCTAGAAATTTATCCATTTCTTTCAGATTCTCAAGCCTGTTATCATAAAGGTTTGAGAGTATTCCCTTATATGTTCTGAATCTTGGTTGTTTCTGTGATGTTTCCATTCTCATCTCTGAGTTTGTTTATTTGGTTGTGTTCTCTTCTTTTTCTGATGAGATTTGCTAAAGGTCTGTCAATTTTGCTAATTTTTTTCAATGAATCAGCTCTTTGTTTTGTTGATTCTTTCTTTTTTAAAAAAATTACTTTAATTCATTTAATTCTGATTTAATTTTAATTATTTCTTTCCATCTATTGGATTGGGGTTTAGCTGGTTGTACTTTTTCAGAGAGCTTCAAGTGCCTCGTTAAATTGCTGGTTTCAGATCTCTCCAATATGTTGATGCAGGAACTCAGAGCTATAAACTTCCTCCTGAGTACTGCCTTTTCTGTGTTCCACAGGAGCTGGTAATTTGTGTGTTGAGTTTTGTTAAATACTATGAACATTTGAATTTTCTTCCTTATCTCTTCCATGACCCACTGGTGGTTCAACATTGTGTTGTTCAGCCTCCATGTGTTACAGGGTTTTCTTTGTTTGCTTTTGGTGTTGAATTCTAATTTTATTCCCTTGTGGTCTGAGAGAATGCAGGACATGATTTCAATGTTTATTTAATTAGACAAATTTGCTTTGTGACCTAAAATGTGGTCTATGTTGGAGAATGTTCCTTATGCTGCCGAGAAGAATGTTTATTCTGATGTTGTTGGATGAAATATTTGGTAGGTGTCTGTTAAGTCTAGTTGATTTATGCACTTGTTTAGATTCGAGGTTTCTTTGTTGTGTTTTTGTTGGGTTAATCTTTCCAGTGGGGATAGTGGAGTGTTAAAGTCCCCAACAACTAATGTCTTTGGATTTATGTGAGATTTTAGAGAAACTAGTGTTTCTTGGATAAATTTGGGTACTCTGTTATTTGGTGAATAGATGTTTAGAATTGTAATATTCTCCTGAAGGAGAGATTTCTTAATTAGTAGTTAATGACCTTCTTTATATCTCTTCTCACTAATTTTAATTTGAAGTCTATTTTATCTGATATTAAGATTGCAACTCCCTCCTGTTTATGGGGAACATTTGCTTGGTAGATTTTATTCCAGCCTTTTACTTTCAGAACACGTTTGTTTTTGTGGGCAAGGTGTGTTTCTTGAGGGCAGCAGATAGAAGGATTTTGCTTTTTGATCCAACTAGACAATCTATGTCGCTTAATTGGAGAGTTAAGTCTCTTAATATTGAGAGTTAAGACTGAGAGGTGTTTGGTACTCTCTGCCATGTTATCCACCTTCTTGGGGACTGTGCCAGCTGGGTTCTTCTTATGATTCTTGGATTCTCTGCTTGGGGGCTGTTTCTTGTCCTTTATTGTGGTCTTGTTGGTTTTCTATGTGTAGGACATCTTTAAATATCTTTTGTAGGGCTGGTTTGGTGGAGATATATTGTTTCAATTTTTCTTTGCTGTGGAAGATTTTTATTTGACTTTCCATTATGAAGGAGAGTTTAGCTGGCTACACTATTCTTGGTTGATAGCTGTTTGTCTTTAAGGTGTGGCATACATGATTCCAGGCTCTTCTTGCTTTCATTGTCTCTGCTGAGAAATCTGAAGTTATTCTGATTGTTTTCCCTTTATAGATGATTGATCTTTTCTTTCTGACAGCTTTCCACATCCTTTCATTGGTCTCATTTGATCCTGTGTTGATTACAACGTGATAGTGGGATGTCCTGTACTGGTCTGGTCTATTTGGGGTTCTAATGGATTCTTGTATCTGAATGGGCCTATCTTTTTGCATGTTTGGGAAGTTCTCTGTTAGGATCCTGTTAAATAAATTTCCTAGACCTTTCATTTTGTCTCTAGGCCTTCCTCTACACCCATTAGCCTTAAATTAGGCCTTCTGATGGTATTTTCTTTTCTTCTTTCCTTTTTTTTGGGGGTCCAGTCATGGGGCCTGAACTCTGGGCCTAGGTGCTATCCCTCAGCTCTTCAGTTCAAGGCTAGCGCTCTACCACTTGAGCCACAGCGCCACTTCCGGCTTTTTTCTTTTTATTTATGTGGTGCTGAGGAATCGAACCCAGGGCCTCATGCATGCAAGGCAAGCGCTCTACCACTGAGCCACCTTCCCAGCCCTTGATGGTGTTTTCTAAATGTTGAATAGATTTATTGTATTTGTTGGATTTGTCTGGAATACTTACCTATTCTTTCTCTATAATGCCAAGGCTGTCTTCAATCCCAGAGATTCTGGCTTCTGCATTGTCTAACCTACCATCAAGACTTTCTACTTTATTTTTTATTTCTTTTTGTTTTAATTAGTCAGATTTGATGGCTTCAAATTCTTTGTTGGAGCTTTGTTTTAAATTTGGTATGAACTTCTTTACCTCCTTAGTTTTTTTTTGGGGGGGGTAATGGTCATGGGG
The DNA here is from genome assembly GCF_000151885.1 of Dipodomys ordii. Taxonomy (NCBI): domain Eukaryota; kingdom Metazoa; phylum Chordata; class Mammalia; order Rodentia; family Heteromyidae; genus Dipodomys; species Dipodomys ordii. Next base: position 11,464,871 of record NW_012267241.1, on the reverse strand, counting down.
CCTGAACTCTGGGCCTGGGCGCTGCTCCTCAGCACTTCAGCTCAAGGCTAGCACTCTACCACTTGAGCCACAGTGCCACTTCTGGCTTTTTTTCCTGCTTATGTGGCACAGAATCAAACCCTGGTTTGTGGTGAGGAATCAAACCCAGGGCCTCATGCATGCAAGGCAAGCACTCTACCACTGAACCACCTTCCCTGCCCCTTAGTTTGGTTTTTGATGTTAATTCTCAAATCCTTTAGTTGATTGGTTATAGTTTCACTGGACTCCCTTTCCATTGAGTTTCATTCAGCATTCTCTTTTTGGCTTCCATGGATTGTTCCAGCTTTCTATTTGTAGATTCCATGAAGGCCTCTATTAATCTTTGTTTAGTCTCATCCTGCTCACACAATTTCTTTATTAACCTTTGATTAGCCTCCTCATCCTCACAAAATTCTCATATCATTATTTTGTTAGCCTCATCACACTCACGGATTTCCCTATCATGCTCACACAAAATCCTTTGCAGGCTTTCAATATTTTCATTCAGCATGTTTACCAGTAGTGTTTGTAGAGCATTTTGGGAAATCTCCTCTGGATTATTCGTTAACTGCTCTGTTGCCTGATTATCGTGAGCAGGAATTGAAATACCTGGACTTGCCATTTTTCCTATGTTTCTCTCGCTTTTTCTGCCCATTTGGGTGTCAAAGCAAAACCAATTTCGTGCTAGAACACTATTTTAAGGCACACATGAACCAGGGCTCTGTAGTTACACAAATTCTTTGATGCAGTCAAAATGAGAACATGTGCAATCTGCTCAACAGATACAATCTAGTTCAACAACAAACAACTAGGGATCAATGGACTAAGAAAATCAAAGAAGGAGTCAGCAGACCAGAAATTAATAGGTTTTGGGAGAATTGTGAGGAGAAAATAAGATTAGAGGAATGTGGGGAGGGAAAGGGAGAGAGGGAATATAACTAAGACCTAAATTCAGAGGGAGGAAAAGGATAGAAGGAAAGAAGAGAGATAAAGGAAAAGGAAAAAAGGAAAATAAAAAATTAAAAATGAAATACTTAAAAATTACATTAATATAAAGAAATAATACTACAATTAAGGTAATTAAGATTGAGAGTTTGTGAATTAAGTAATGGATATCTGAGTTAAGTATGCACACAATGATGGATAAGGTCTAATGATTGGGTATAAATCTAGGGATGAACAGAAGGACAATTAAGTAAAGCAAAATAACCCAAAAAGAACCAAAAGTAAAAAAAGTAAAAAGAGAATTTTAAAAAACAAACCTAAAATAAAAGTGATGAAAAAAATAGAAAGCATTTTTTTAATTAGGTAGAAAAAAGACCTCTTGATTTTGTGTGTGTGTGTGTGGGGGGGGAATCTGTGTCTCCCCTGTGTCCATAACCAGTCTCTTGGTTGAGTCTCTGGTTTGCTTGTGGTATTTGGTTTTCCTGTGGCTTGATTGGTTTCTTAAATCAGTTTGTTTGAGCAGGGAGAATGAAGCTCTACCTCACAAGGGACTTTATCTCCCTCCTTCAGCAATCAGTAGCTTTATCCTGAGGGGCTAGCTCCTGAGACACTACCACAGCCTAGCCTTGACCCATTCTCAGGATTTATGTTTACTGAATTTCCAATTCTTTTTCTTTTACCCTCCAGCAGCTGGGTCTGCTGTCTATGTTATAGTGTGGTGGGGCAGCCTCTGGTTGTGTTTACCCAGTGAAGAAAGTCACTCCTCCTTGGGCTGAGCTTTCTCTGCCTGGGCAGGGCAACTTTCTCCTGGGGTGGAGTGGAGCCCCACAGTCAAGGTTCCTTTGACCTGTTGAATGGCTCCTATTGTCTTCTTCCAAGGCTTGAGTTATGGTCTACCTCCTCTGGCCCAGTCTTTGTGTGTATCAAAGGTGGAATTCTTCTCTGGTGGTGGGGGAGGGGCTGCCTTCCCACTGTGCTCCATGAAAAGGAGTGAGGATGTCTTGTGTGGTACTCATGCTTTTCCCTTGGTTTCCGGGCTGTCCATGGTCTGTGACCTCTACCTTCTAATTCCCATACCCTACTCTCCCTCTTCTAGGACTATTGCACATCTGGTGTGTAGCTTTCTACTGCGTGCTTAAATATTTTCAATATATGTAAATACATAGTATTATGTTTTGAGTTTTGGAAATTTATATAGTACTTCATTTTTCCCACCCCACCTTTTACTACTATAATTTATCATGCTTTTTTTTTTTTTTTGGGTCCGGTTGTGGGGCTTGAACTCTGGGCCTGGGCACTGTCCCTCAGCTCTTCAGGTCAAGGCTAGCGCTCTACCACTTGAACCACAGCACCACTTCTGGCTTTTTTCTTTTTGCTTATGTGGTGCTGAGGAATTGAACCCAAGGCCTTATGCATGCAAGGCAAGCGCTCTATCACTGAACCACCTTCCCAGCCCTTATCATGCTTTTATATAAACTTTTTATGTGTGAATATAGTTTCTTGTTTTAACTTATGAATATCTTTCCATTGTAAAATTACATCTTCCCTTTTTTTTTTTTTTGCTGGTCCTGTGGCTTGAACTCAGAGCCTGAGGACTGTCTTAAACTTATTTATTTATGTAGTTATGTATGGTCTTTTAAAATTTTTTTTCTCAAAGCAAGCTCTCTACCACTTGAGCTCTACTTCCAGCTTCTTTTTTTCTTTTGTAGTTTATTGGAAATAAGAGTCTCATAGACTTTCTTGCCTGGGCTGGTTTTGAGTTGCAATCTTCATATCTCAACCTCCTAAGTCTCTAAGATTGCAAGCATAAGCCTCTGGCCCCTGCTCTACCTACCCTTACTTTTTATACACTTCCTTTCTGATTCTAATGTTTCTGTCTCTATTTCAAAACTGCTGCAATGAATTTTTTCTGGAAGCTTTAGATGAAGATGTATAAAAATCCAAAATTTAAAGTTGTTCTAAAGTTGATGATACTGAAAGAAAGTTACTCTTGCCAGATCTAGATAGAAATAAAATGATGTAATAATGAAATATCTGCAGTAAGTAAAACAGATTCCTTACAGAAGCATATACACCATGCTTCACATGCTGTATGGAGGTCCCAATTCCCTTACTGCTTGCTTTTCTGCTATCTCGTATCAAAAGGTTGCAAGTTAAATTGGAATAACTCCACTGTGTGTGGGGGTGGGGTTGGTCAGTTGTGGGGCTTGAACTCTGGGTGTGGGTGCTGTCTCTCAGCTCTTCAACTCAAGGCAAGCACTCTACCACTTGACCCACAGTGCCACTTCTGGTTTTCTAGTGGTTAATTGGAGATAAGAGTCTCATGGATTTTCCTGCCTGGGCTGGGTTTGAACCATGATCCTCAAATCTCAGTTTCTTGAATAGCTAAGATTACAGGCGTGAGCCACTAGTGCCTGGCAACCCCACTTTTTTTGGGGGGGGTCCGGTCGTGGGGCCTGAACTCTGGGCCTGGGCGCTGTCCCTCAGTTCTTCAGCTCAAGGCTAGCGCTCTACCATTTGAGCTACAGCACCACTTCCAACTTTTTTCTTTTTGCTTATGTGGTGCTGAGGAATCGAACCCAGGGCCTCTTGCATGCAAGGCAAGTGTTCTACCACTGAGCCACCTTCCCAGCTCACAACCCACTTTTTAATGACCTATTTAAAGGCCATATCTACAAGTAAACTCACTGTCTCAGATACTGAATTTCCTGTGTATAAGCACAATGAATCTGATATTAAAGAAATGGTACAATCGAATTTTGTGGTTCTGGAATGAGTATGTATGGCACACTTAGGTGCCTGGGATATAATAACTACTATGAGTGCCTAGATAAGAAGAAAATCTTCAGACACACAAAGGAAGTACTTGCCTAATTCAAAAAGGAAATAGAGAGAAAAGCCTGAGATATGTTTCCTGTGTTGCTTTTCCTGCAACCATTTCCTGGCCAAGAACATCTCCTACAGGCATATCTGCTCTTTGTGCTGGTCATGTCTGCCTACTTCTACTATTCAGTTCTTCCCCGATTGTCTTTCCCCTCAATGAAGGGTTCTTTAATGTTTGAAATCACAACTTCCCTCTCCAGATCATTAGAATAGAAGCATTGTTGAATGCAGCATGAATGTCGACATTTTTCTGTGATAATTTAGACTCATTTTTCCTCATTATTTTACAGTAAAGGTGTACATGAAATGATTATTTTAAAATGCTAATAGCATTGCTATGAATCGTATCAATGAAGTTGCTGTTTAGGTTTCCATTTTTGAATACAGGAAACCTGACAAGTTTGTGTGGCATGGAATCCATACAGTGTCTCAATATATAACTAACTTTCTCTTTTTCCTCCATTGCCCTGGAGCAAATGTTGAAATTTAGTTTAGCAATTTTGTATCTAAATTGTAGTCATTGCCTTTTCAGAGTTATGAATATGTAGATCCTTCCTCCTACCAAGGAAAAAAAAACCCACATCAAGACTCAAACAAGCCTTATGTAAATTTGCCTTCTTGACTTTACAGACCTGAGTTAAATGAGGCTCAGAAGAACATTTGCAATTTGGTTAATGTTTTCCTCCTGACACAGAATTTTAATTTGGAATTGTATTTTTGTAAAGGTAGCATAGTCTAGTTGGCTGGCAATTTAGAGGTCATATAAAACAATGACTTCTCTGGTAAAGGTAGGAAGACAGCTTTTTCTAGGGTATTAGCTAAGACAGAAGCTCCTGAAGGTCAGGGAAAGAAGATATCCTGGACACTGGAAAAGGAGAAATGAAATATTTTGAACCTGAGTTGTTTGTTGTTTTGCTGTTTGTTTTTCTTTGGCTTGAAATTAGGGCCTGGACACTTTCTTTGATTTTTTTTTCTTAAGGCTAGCACTCTACTACTTGAATCACAGCTTCACTTTGGGCTTATTTGGTGCTTAATTGGAAGAGTCCCATAGACTTGAACTATGATCCTCATATCTCAATCTCCAGAGTTGCTAGGATTACAGATGTAAGCTACTGATGCCTGGCTGTCAGTTGTTTTTAAGGCTATTAATGGTCAGCAAGAGTGCTAATTAGCCGAACAATACCTCTTCTCAAAAAGAAGGGTCTGTTTGGAGATACCAAATGAGAACCTAAAGGCAACTAACCAGCCATACTATTCTTGGAAGATAATTAGGAACTATTATACAGTTCAAATAGGAAGTAGATTGTTTTGTATATTTGAATGTGTGTTATGAAAGTATGTGTGAATATCTGCTTCTGTGTAAATGTATATATGTGCAACAGTAGTTTTGTATTTAGAGTCTAATCTAACAAGCCTTTAAATCCTAAACTAAAGCTACATCGCTAAGATGTATGACCAGATCAATGTATTCTTTGCATGAAATCTGTCCTTATTATTTGTTCAAAATAAAAATCTCAATTTAGAATTAAAGTTTATAAATATGGGAGTGTTTGTAACTACAGGGACCAGAATATGGGAGGCAGGTTCTGAGGCAGGGCTGTGTCTTGAATGTGGGAACTAAAGGTTCATCCACTTTCTTGAGAAGGAGTATTAAAAGAGTTCAGGTCAGGTAAAAGCCTGTATCTCTGCTTTTATTTTGTATCTGTGTCCTTTATCTTGAACTCTGGGTCAGATTGCTGCTCAATACAGCACATAGCTTTGTTACAGGATAACGAGTGTCTATATAAAAGCTGTGAATTCACGGATCTCCTCTCTTTTTTCCTTCAAGGCTAAAGACACCAAGATGAGAACAGTTAATGTACTTTCAAGATTTGTAGAAGTTTGTCCAAGATTGTCACTGCCTTTTTTTGACTTTTAAAATATTTTTACAATGACTTGTTTCAGACTGCAGGAATGGCATGTAGGAAGTCTCTAGCCACTGCCTTCCACCAGCAAGCCTTGCAGACAGATTGTCCCATGATGAACGAGACTGTCCTGTTTCTGCAAGACATTTACCTCCTAACTGGAACTTAGGCTGCAACTCCCCTAAACAAGAGAAACAATTTCCTGGTGGGAACCAAACTTCAGCCTCAAGCAATAATGACTTCTTTAAGATCTTATAGAACCAGATTTGAGAGAATAGTTAATGAGACTACAGTTTGACCTAGACTACTTAATTATGCATGCTTTTTATACCTTGCACCAAGTCGTCCCCTATACAAACCTGAAACCCAGTCAGTTCCTGAAGATGGCTGAGGAAGCTAGTCTTCTGGTCTTCCTGGTGTAGTTATACTAATTAAAATTCCTTCTACTTCACCATTACATTTTTTCTCACTTTTGGATGTAGTAGTTTTGCTAGGAGTAAAATGGTGGTATGTACTGTGGGAGAGTGTGTTAAGGAAGGAGAAAGTATGTGTTATGACATAGCATGGCCCTGAATATCTTGGGGTTACTTGTAACAGGAGAAAAAAAATATCAGCCTACCTGGAAATGCAAGTATACCTGTGTTGGCACAATTGGGGACTGTAAACAAATTTTTAAAAAACAAAGCCAATTTGACTTATGGATACTTTTTATTTGATGGTGCCATAAGAAGTAACCTGAAGATGTTCAGGGCATGCTAAGTCATATGTAGGCAATGAGGAGACATAATATTGAAAGAGGATCGGACACATCCATCTCAGGGGACCACACAGAGGCAGGCAGGCAGGCAGGCACAGGTGAAAGATGATTATAAGGTTTATTAGAGGAGCCATATTTCCCCCAAGATGGAGCACATGGCCTCCTTCACCATCCAGTAGCAGGAGGGTCTGGGGGATGGGAAGTGAGGTAGATGGGAGTTCAGGTGGGTCTGGGTAGAGAGAGGGAGGGGCCAGTTGTATGGAGGGAACTCCAGGAATGGGAGGAGGCCCAGGTGTGGGTAGAGCTGATGACTAAAGGTGAGCATAATACTAACAAATATAGAATTAACTGGAGTCACACTCAACATTACTTTTGAGCAAAATGATACATTCCTGTTTTGGAAAGATTATTTCTAGCACCCAGCAAAATTAGAGAGGAAGAAGCAGGTAATACTTGAATGAGAGAGACTGTTTAGGAACTGTTGATTTAACACTGCCTGGGTTACACCCAGTAAAGCAATGTCACTCCAAGAGAGATTGCTTTCACAGCAGAACAAACACCTCTGGTGAGCTTATTAGAAGTGTAAATTCATAGGCTTTGCCCTAGTGAATTTTAAGCTCTGGGGATGTGATCCAGGATACTGTGTGTTCTTGTGTTATTCAGGAACTTCTTACACATAAAGTTTAATGTTGACGATGCTGCTGAACAGAACTACTTGCTTTCTTCTTTGGTCACCTGCTGTATACCTGTGTTTGTCCCTGAGCTCCTGCTTTGGGTTGTGAACTTTTCAGGGTTAACTTTCCTTCCTAAGACAATGAGGGAATGCTTTTCAGAGATCTGAGTTCCACTTGGAAAACCACAACTTCCAGGAAATAAATCAGGCCACCTGGGAATAGTTTAGTCTCTTTACTTGAGAGGAGTGTTTCATCAGCTCCGATTCATCAGAAGATCTGCCCTGCATAGTAATAATAATAATGTGATGACAACCAGCATTTGTTTAAGGGGGAATGGATGATGGCAGGGTATGGTGGTCTCTGGTGTTCAGCAGCAATAAATCCTTTCTCTTTGTCTTTGTGGGTTAGGATAAAACAAATCATTCTCTGCTTTATTTTCTCTCACATCTATGCCAGGGCAGACAGAAAGCAGGCAGCAGCCTAATAGGGATAGTTTTGAGTCTACCACAAAAAAATGTCCAGGAAGGCCCCAACTCCTTCCTGTCTGACAGGGTTCCTTCATGTTCTGGATATTTTGAATTTTATTATTTTCATCTGTTAATTAAGTTTTAGTCACGTCAAATGAATTTCTTCCAAATCAATAAAAACTAAAATAGTACTCAGTGAATTTTAGGAGGACCCCAGCTTACCTAATTGTATATAACTTTAAATATCTATATTGTATAAAACTTTGTATATCTATATTCCGTTGCTAATATTTTGTACATTATGGTATTATGTTATATATATTATAGTAAAGCAAAAATCATAATAAAAATATTTATGTGTACAAATTATATGCTTTTCTTGGTTCTTTGTGGGTTGTGAAGCAAATTATTCTTCATAGATTGCTACTCTAGACTGCCTCAACTTGAGAAATTGGTGAATTGGTCCTTTGGCCAACGCTTTTTTTTTTTTGTTGGTCATGGGGCTTGAACTTTGGGCCTGGGCCCTTGCCCCTCAGCTCTTCAGCGCAAGGTGAGCACTCTACCACTTGAGCCACAGTGCCACTTCCAGTTTTCTGATGGTTAATTGGAGATAAAAGTCCCATGGACTTTCCTGCCCGGGCTGGCTATCCTCAGATCTCAGCCTCCTGAGTAGCTAGGATTACAGGTGTGAGCCACTGGTGCCTAGTTGGCCAACACTTTATAAGATATTCCAAATAGCTATTTGCCTGGACAGAAGGTATATCTATAACTTTCTAGGCTTTTTAAAAGTTTAAGACTCACAAGTAATAAAAGAAAAGTAGTAAAAGAAAGACCTTCACAGAGAATTGTGCAGGGGGTTGTACTACTTCTATAACTAGGAAAATTCTGATTCAGTGAAATTAGATAATTGCCTTTGGTTTTCTCAGGAGAAACAGGTGGATTCCAAAGGGAAGAACAATGGGTTCCTGTAGCCCAGGAATTAAAGTGCTTAGAAATGAGACATCGGAGACATTAAAGAGACATGTCATATTCCTTCTTCTGTTCTCTGAGCAAGGTGAAGCATTCACCTTACACATGACTAACTCTTCTACTTATGTCATGGGTTTCCTTCTTTCTTTTCTGTGACCATCTCTATCAACTATTCCTTTTCTCATTTGTAATTTTTGTCCCCTCTCCTACTGTACATGGTGTGGGGCAGAGTTGGAAGGCATGTCATATATAATAAAAAAAACCACCCCTAAACCTCTCTAGTTCATTTTATTCTTTAATTCTCTCCTTCTAGTCCTCTATATTTATTGTCTACTTTCTTGCCTGTCAACTTATTCATAGTTCCTTATTATAGACATATAAATTCTTTGAATTCTCTTTTGGTCTTTATCCTCTTAATGCACAGTGATGATCCTATACTTTTTACTAGGTACAGGAATACATTCTAAAATACATATAGATAAAGTAGCTTGCTGACTGCCGGTCTTTCTCTTTCAGTTGGCCATGAAGGTCATGTCACAAATCAAACTCCAGACTTAAATGATGAGTTATTACCCTGCCTTGGCTAGTGATGACAGATTTTGCAGGCCCTGGAACTTTTCATGCTAAAACTGGGAAGATTTTTGTGGCTCTACTCTTCAATGTAATATTCCAGGGCCTTCTGGGTAATCTGTCCCCAAGAAATTTTTACCAGAAACAACTTGTATTACACCCTCTTGGGCATCCTATGTTCCACAAAGAAAATAAAACATGCCTTTAAAGTTGCCCAAAAGTGAAGCATTTGTTAGATGCATGATTGGAAAGTAGGGCCTGAAGCTGAGTGTCACAAAGATAAAGTGCTATTGTGGGATTATTTGGTCCAATTTGTTACTGCTGGTTGTGTAAGTAGAGCCAACCTGGACTATACAGGAACAGATAGATGAGTTTGGATGGAGGATGATTAAGAAGCAAGACAGCAGCATGCTGTAGTATAGGATTTCTCAAAGTATAATCCTTGGCCCAGCATCATAAATCTGACCTGAAAAGTTACTCCAAATGCAAAATCTTCACACCCTTCAGCTGATGGGCTTGCCTACACAGACCTATTGAATCAGCCCCATCCGTTGTGGGGTCCAGCAGTCTGTGTTGTAATAAGCCATGAGGGGAGAGGGGGTGTGAGGCAGTGAACTTTGATTGTGACACTGCAGTTCATTAGGGGTCAGTGTGACTACCTAGTGGCTGAAAATTGAAAGGACTCAATTTGTCCATTAATTGAAAGGATTGTCCTCTCCTGAAAACTTTTATTAATGTGTTCAACAACAGATTAACTAAACATTCTTAAATGGAAGGGCAGGATATAATTACATAGTGTGATTTCTGTTCAGGCTTGGAGCTTGTACCAGGGACCTCACAGAGAAGAGCTGACTATTCTTGTTGATGTCTACTTAGAAAGTACCTTTGACAAATATCTATAACTTCCTCTTATTAGCCTACTGTATGTATAATCCTATAATTTCAGTCTATGGTAAAACATGAAATAAATTAAAGATTTATCTTCCTACTGTATGGCTAACGCTGTGCCTAGAGGGATGTTGTAAAATGTCAAAAGTCAGTTTGATTATCTGCATTAGTTTGTTGGGGAAAATATCACTGGCCTTCAATATTTGGCAAGGGTGATCTATCTATTTGGGGCCAAGCTTATCAGCAGGTTTTAATGACAGGAAGGTTCAGCCACATATGTGAACATTTTAAGCAAAAAAGCACAAAGGGAGTCAGTATCCTGTCTTACAAACTTCCATAAAGGCCTACTCCTAGGTGCCATTGAGTACTCTTCCAGCTTCTTGCACGAATGATTCACTAAAGACAAAGAAATAGAAGGTTAGCAGTGGCATTCAGCTAAACTCCCAGCCAAATTCAGACAAGGAGAAGCTTGAGTCAGCAGCTGGATGGAGGACAATTTCTGAATTAAGCCTCAGGCACTCTCCTAGTTGTTCAGGTTATTGGGCTTGCTGGATTCGTATCCACTGTTCATGCACGAATGGGAATGTCTGCACACGTCCTCATCACCACTCATCTCACCATTGAAAAGTCATTTCTCACATCCGTGATGTTAACTGAGAAAAATCTCTGGAGTTGACCAGTTATAAAGATAGTTGGAGCATCAGTTGGGCCTCCTGTGGAGGGTAGTTTCTCTTAGTATCTTCTTGGAGTGAGGGTTCTCAACTAGGGCAGCTGCCCCATCTCCTTCCAGCTAAATAAAAACTATGTAGCAAATATCCTCTTAGGAAGCATAGTTAATTACTGGGAAATAACAAAGAAAGATATTGTGTGAAAAACAAATAGCTTTAGGCTAGAAATTTTGGGCTAAGAGTGTCCAACCACAGCTCCAATTTGACCTTAATTTTCTGCCTGAGATAGGATCCATCCTAATCCTTGTCCTGCAAAAAGCTACTCATCTGTTTTTTTTTGTCCCACCTTAGTTATGGTTTTGTTGAGGGATCTCTGTCTCTAGTGTCCTCAAACATTTTCAACCTTCTGTGTTCACTCTCCTCTGAGCTCCGCCTTAACATTGTGGTACCTTATTTGTTGTGGTCATTGGATTGTGAGACCACTGATCACCAAAACTGGACTTCCTAATTGTTGGGACAGAGCTGGAGACAGCAGACAGTGCCATAGCACTGTGATCTATATCAGTATACTAGGAAGACGAGTGAACTTCACTTACTGGAGAATAAGCTCGCTCCCGAGTGAATAATACAAGTCATATTGCAATTAGGTGATAAATCTTGAGATGTAATCTGTCAGTGCCCCCAAATGGTTAGGGCTAGCAAACTGAACGTGAGGGTGAGAGCCAACTAAAGACATTTAAGAGACAGGGCTGTGAGCCTGTGTCCTAATTCTTCTACTAGCTGGAGACAATAGAAAGTACAGACCACTCACTTCACCGACTGCAGGGCAGCAAGGTTCTGATTAACTGGGGAGAGCTCTGGCACCACCACATCTGTGCAAGGATGCCAAACAGAAGGATGAGGAAGGAATAACAATGGCAGCTACACCCGTTAAAATAGAAATGATATCATCTGGGATCACTCAACCAATTAGCAGACAATTGAGTGTAATAAGAAATCAGAGAAAAGGAGAAAGAGAGAATGGGAATACGTACACATGTGCATACCAAGAATAAGAGGAAGCAAAAGACTGAAACTGCAGGATTTCAGTGCTGGGTAGATCTTTCTCATTTGCCGGGAAGAATTGTGCCCAAGAAGCAACAACAGCAACAGCAACAGCAACAATGACAACAAACAGCTATGTCTCTGTCATTTTGGAGTCCAACACATTATCTATTGAGGATTTTGACATCTTACTTAGCCCCATGCCAGTCTGATTTTAGGAAGAGTGTACATTATTTACATGAAAACAAATATGAGCATTAGGAGCCATTTTTCCCCTGCGTGCAATTCTGACTAAAGAATTTACATTCTTCTAATTTGCTGCTTTACTGCACCACTTAGTATCTGCTTGAGATGTGCACAGTGTCCTCCCAGTCAGGAAGGCACTAAGGAAATTTACCCTTTTTGCACTGAATCATTTGCTTGTCTCTTTGAAGCTACCAAACTCTTACTTCTTTGAAATTTTTCCTTTCTGAGCATCTGTTTAGTGTTATAAGGTTATCAGCTGATCCCCAATCACAAAGGCAGGCTGGGGAAGATGTGTGACCTTAACATTGAATTCTGAGTGTATTGCTATAGTATTTCTATCCTGAACATAGCCTTTTCAATAACAAATCCAGAGGCCTGTGTTTTATTTACATCGCCATTGGTGGATTCTTCTTTTGAATGGGGCTTCTGAACATATTTTAGCAACACACAAACATGGATACCATATGGTAGGGCTGCCTCCTGCAGAGAGTAAGGCTAAACATCATGAATAGCATTAATGTAAACTGCATGGGTTAGTGGTACCCGGCCTAGCAGCTCAGAAGACTCAGCCAGACACTGAAACTGAATCTGAAGTGTCTTAGAAAACCAAGCACTGAATTTCTGTGATGTCAGGAAATATGTATGTGTGTGTGTGTGTGTGTGTGTGTGTATTTACCCTCGAAGATAGATGTAAAAACTTTAAAAAACAAAACAAGACAAAATCCCAAATACTTTCATTTATTTATTATAATTAGATTTTTAGACTAATAATGTCCCAAGAAGTCAACTTTCAAGCTTTTGATCTGATTGTGGACATCTGTCACCTTCAAATTTCTATTCAAGTGGGAAGAATCATGGTAAAACTATGGAAGGCCTTTGAGCCACCACAAGAACATAGATTTGCAGCCATGTCCATTTAATCTGAAAGAGTAGCTCGCTGGGTCATGGATAATTGTTGTGCCTATACTGAGGACAATCAGCCTCACACTGACTTTTCAGTGGGCGGGGCTGGGGGGGGAGACCTCAGGGCCCTGGCCCTTTTGTTCGTATTTTGTTTTTGAGATTGAATCTCACTAATTTTGGCTGTGGTTGATCTAATTCACGATCCTTCTTCCTCTTTCCCAGTAGCTGGGCTTGCAGAGCTGTTCCACCATGCCTGGCTAGGTGAGCTGATCTTCATTAAGATGAGGCAAAGGGCTATGGAGGGCCAGTGGGAATCACATTAATGGAAATTGATCTTTGTAGCATGTTTTATTTTCAAATATCCACAGGGAGCAAACCTCTCTGCTGTGTTGTTTTTGTTCAACATTTTGTTGACATAATGTAGCATGGTTGGATTATTATGATTATGATCTGTCTATGCATTACTGCCACCCAGACTTTAAAAATTTGAAGACTTTCCCGAAGTGTCTGGTTCCTGATGTTTAAATTCCACTCAGATAAAGAAAGCTGGAACTATTCCTTGCTCTCCACTGTCTATCCCTCCCTGTGTTCTTATTTATTGAGTTTTTCCTATATGCTAGATGTTTGTGTGGGTTGCTTTTCTCAGCTCCTGCATTAGCATTCTTTCTCTCTTGAATTTCATTTCTTCTACTGCCTGAGAGAGAAGGACTTTCCATCCCTTTTCTGTCTTTACCCCATTCCTTCTACCCCTGCTCCACACCAAGCTCTTCAATGTCTTCGCTGGTGACAGTGAAGTCCATGTATAAGATTTGACATAGGTCTGGAAAGGTGGCTCAGTGGTAGAGTGCTTGCCTTGCATGCATGAGGCCCTGGGTTCGATTCCTCAGCACCACACGAGCAGAAAAGAGCTAGAAGTGCTGAAAAGATTTGACATAAGTTATAATTGTTGATACTGGGTATAAAGTGTATAAAGTGCATTAGGTTTAACTATGCTATTTTTCTATCTCTTTTGGTGTCAGTCTTCAGGCATGAACTCAGGGCCTGGGCCAGGTCTCTTAGCTTTCTTGCTCAAAGCTGGTGCTCTACTCTACTCTACTTGAGCCATCACTCCACTTTTGGCCTTTTTGCTGCTTAATTGGTGATAAGAGTTTCACAGACTTTCTGGCTTTGAATGGTGATCCTCAGATCTGAGCCTCCCAAGTAGCTAGGATTATAGATTTATGGCTTATTTTATTTTGTAATACAAAGTTAAAACAATCCATGTTGATGATTCTTCCAAAATACTAGTTCTTGAATGAAATCTTCATTTTCTTTCAGCTACCCTGGCACAGTGGTATAGGTTCTGCCATCATTTTCCTAGGCCTGGCAGTGTCTTGTGGATGAGTCTCTACAGTCTGTTCTTCACACGACAGGTAGAATGAATGTTATCAAATGAAATACAGACCTCTTCTCTTCTTCATACTTGACACTTTCTGCTAGAACATTCTTTCCTTTTTGCTTAGCTAACCTATCATCCCTTAAATTTTAGAGAGGATCTCTCTGACCAGTCTAAAGAATACCTTTATCTCACTGTGTGACTCTAAGAACCTCTTTTTGTCCTTTGGTGACATTTGTTGTAATATGAAAATACTTCATTTGTTTCATTTGTCTTCTACAAACTGGTCATTCCATGAAAACCAAGAACACAGTAGTTTTTGCTTTCTTTCCATCAGATCTGTAGTATTTAGCATGTGCTAGAAATTCAATAAAGAATACTCCTAAATGGAGTATTCAGTCAAGTCTATCTTGTTTCTAATAGCTGATACTCATCTGAGAAAGATCAGCTTACTAGCCTGAGAAGCAGACAAAACAATTCCTGTTTCCTCACTATACCTGGACATCAATTTAGTCTTTTTCCTTCTGATTTTTCAGCACATGCAGAGATGAGTATTTTCATCCTCTTTCTCAAAGAAATTTCTGAGTTCTCTTTCTATCTATCTTCCTCCCTGTCTGACTAAAGATAAACTTCACCTCCTCTTCAGCTACCCTGTCAAGGCTGAACAGACAAGGATAGTGTTCTCTCAGCTGATGTGACTTCACTCATTTTTTAAGCCATTATCATAATGGAGAAAGCACATTTGAGCTTGCAGGCCAAAGTCATCTTCTGCTCCTTAGTTTAGTGGACAGCCTTTCTGAGTCTCAAGAATTGACTCAATTGTAAATATCTTTATTGTCGTCCCTTGGCTTTATGAGTGATATTTTATTCAACAAAAGAGTTGTAGCCATCTCTGTGTTCCCTTTTTGGTCCCTGTGCCCCTATTCCATTTGTATGGACAGCAGCATAGACTCTTGGCCTTTTATAAGAAATATAGTATATTAGACCCTAATTAGATTCATCTAAGTGCAACCTATGTACCAGAGAATGAGTTGTAATATGTTGCCCTTGAAGAATGTCTGAAAGTGAGAATTTCCTGCGATCATCCTTTGTGTTGTATCACAGGCTCCAAATGCCTCTGGGATCTGGGGCACTAGTAGTGGTTCTTGCTTCTTGAGGGAAGTAAGACTTTTTGTTTAATAATGAACATATTCAAAGTCCCCTAATCGGGGCTGGGAAAGTGGCTCAGTGGTAGAGTGCTTGCCTCACATACATGAGGCCCTGAGTTTGATTCCTCAGCACCACATAAGCAGAAAAAATCTGGAAGTGGCGCTGTGACTCAAGTGGTAGGGTACTAGCTTTGAGCTGAAGAGCTGAGGGACAGTGCACAGGCCCAGAGTTCAGGCCCCACAACAGAAGAAAAAAAAAGACTCCATGGCTCAAAGTCTCCTAATCATTCCCTAGAAGTAAAGCATGTATTATCATGTCCTAGTGTTAGCTGTGTGGGATACTCTGAGGCTGGACTGCAGTGCTGACCACAGAATTCTATGTTGAAATCCTTACTAGGTGCTTACAAGCTGTATAAGATAGGCCATTGTATTATTCAGGGCTCTCCAGATATACAGTGCCAACAAGACAAAGCAATATATCTGAGTATATATATATATATATATATATATATATATATATATACACATACATACATACATACATGTATATATATCTATAGTTACACTATAAGGGATCTATTATGGGAATGGGTCCACATGAGTATGGAAGTTGAAAAGCCCCATGCTGTATCACTTTCAGAATCAGAAAAGCTGGTAGTGCAATTCATTCTCAGTCCTAGGGCCTGAGAATGGAAACAAGAGTGGGAGCATGTGGGCCAGGGCTGGTGAAAACATCAAACGTGGAAGATGTGAATCAGGTGTCCTATCTGAAGACGGATGTCTCTGCTCTAGATAATAAAAGAAAACTCTCTCTCTCTCTCTGACACATCTGTTTTATCCAGATCCTCAATGGATTGAATGATCTTCTTTCAGCCAGTTACTGATGTAACTTCATGTAATTATACAAAGGGGTTTCAATTCAATAGGCTAGTTTATGAGTACCATGCATCTTGATCATTGTCACCCTTTCCACTAAGTTGTATTTCAAATCCTGATCTGCCTGTCTGTAGACTCCTATTCTGTGGTGCCACACAACACAGCTGTGGATGATAGCACTTGGGATTCTGATTATATTAAAATGAAATGAGTGTCCATCCCAGGGACAAAGCAACCTGCCATAATTTTGGGTAAAGATAGTGAGGCCTTTCTTCATCTAGCTATCTTGCATATATGGTCTGTGGGTGGCTTGATTGTACTATATCTCTTATTATCTACAGATCTCAATGTCCCTTTGGGAAGACACAGCCTGGTAAGGCATCAAGGTCTCTTCCTGGGCTATTGAAATGATGTTGATGAGAAGCAGAGATCTTTACAGGATTAGAGAGGTCCTGTCCATCTACACCTTTCAAGTGGGAGGAGAGGAGCTAGTCTTGGCAACCAAAGCAAAGCACACCAGAGAGTTCCCAAAGGTTCATTTGTATCTCAGTCCATGCACTTTCATCACCTCCGGAAGCAATACAAAACAGAACATTCATCCCCCTCTCCCCTGGAGAGGCACATGTGGAAAAAGGTGAAATCATCTGCCTAAGGTCACAGACTTAATGAACACATACGAGGAACTTAAACATTTCTTTATTCCATGTTTTTATTTTATAGAGGCATCTGCCTAAGAAGCTGGTGTTCAGCTCTTTTATGCTGAGCTCTATTTCAGTATTTCTTCTGATGTATGGTCCAAATTCTGCTTCAGTGGGTCTTGCTCAAAACTCATTTCTTTGGTGAACCATCCTCTAATCTCATATGACCACAGGCTCTCCTTAGACCGAGCTTGCGGACATGGTCTTTGAAAAATGACATCATAATCCTAAAAAGAAATGAAGGAAATTGAAACCAATCTTTGCGACGTACTATTTTTATTTGGTTGCTTGTGCTATTTAGATGGAGGGAGCACTGGATAGGGACTATATCTTTTCCGTGTTTTATACCATGCCTAATAAGTTCTCAGAATATAATAAATGTTTCACAGGCCAATGAAAAATTCCAAAGCACATAACCTACTGAGGGGGTTGTAAAATTATTCATGGCTGACAGTGAAGCAAAGATCAGAGTTTTACTCTACATAGAGAAGATACCCAGAGAAGCCAAGAGTTATTCTTGGGAAACCGAATGTAAGGAGTATGTTTTAAAGAACCTATTCCCACAATGAATGCTAATAATGTATTTACAAAGGTATGTAATAACAATGTGCAAATATATATCATTCTAGGATAAGACTAAAACTTGATACAGGTTACCTAGAAAATGGTACATTGCTGATTGAGAAACCACACATATAGAAGCTCATATACACATATTTGGTCATGTATATGTGTGCATATACAGAGAATGTTATATATACCAATTTTTATTATTAATTATGGGATCATGCCAGATGGTGAACATGTGAATGGGTCTTGTGCAATTCCTGGAAAATGAAAGTGCAAAGATAATGGGCAAAGAAAACTGGCATCAAATCATCCGCATTGCAATCATATGACATTTACCTGGGTTGTTGTAAGGAAAAAGTACCTATAATAAAAGGAAAAGAAAAGATTATCTGGGACCAGAGAGGGAAGGAAGTACTTTAGTAATATGCAAAGAAGTTGAGAGCAACATTCTTGAACATTTGCCTCTGTAATTTATTGGTTGTAATGTCCTGGTATGAATTTTCATTGCAAATGAAACTATTTACTAATGTGTTTCTGTGTTTTGGAAAGGTTTATTTATCCTCATATAGTCTGTAACAATTCAAGCACATCTCTACAGTAAGGTGAATCAAAGACATTTTGGGGTTGGTGAAAAGGTAGGACATAGACCCATTGGAAAGAAGAGGCTGCAAGGGCCACAAGTCTGGTCTTGAGTCAAGGCTGGTAAGAGTAGCAGGAGGGCAGAGTGACCTGGGGTAAGGGCCTTGAGCGAGAACGAGGCAGAGAAAGGGGTTATGTCAGACCCTTATGCCTGAGATGCTAGTTTTAGGATAGTTACAGGGAACACAATTCACTGTTTTAAAAGATTATGAAAATGGAAGAGTGTTACAGTTCATTCATTTAGTCACCATTCATTCAAGGCAAATCCTTGTATACTTAATACATGGTAACCTTCATCCTGGTTGTTGTACCTTCAAAGGTGAATCCATCACTGTTCTTGAGTTCGAAGAACTGCCTATCTCGTGAGAGAAACTGCTGAAACCAGAGATATAAACTATAGATGCCAGGATGATGAAAACATTTTTAAAAAAATAAAACATTTGCTAGATGTCAAGTACATATTTTTACATGTATCAAAACGGTGTTATTCAGCTTTAAGTTATGGTGACAGAATATCTGGGATAGTCAGCTTAAAACGAAGAAGCTTTTAGTCCAGGTTTGGCCCTGTTGCTCTGGGCTTGTGGTAGCACAGTATGTCATAGTGGGAGCTCATAGTAGAGGAATTCTATTCACTTCATTGTGTCCCAGAAGCAGGGAGTGAAGAAAAACATGGGGTCCCCTATTTCCTTTAAGGGCACACCTTCAGTAACCTAACTGCCTTCTATACAAGACCACACCTCTGGAAAGGTTCCCCCCCCTCCCATTGGCACCCCAGGTAGGGGCCAAACTAAATACACAGACCTCTGAGGGGCGGTCAACAAACTGTACATTAAAACATCTGGTTTTTATTTGAATGCTGATAGATAAGCATAACTGCAGGATTCTACAAACTCTCATAAAAGATGTACATAATCCAGTATAGGACTAATTTAGTTTTACAGAAGATGAATATATTTCTTTGTCTCAGCCTTAGGACTTGAACTCAGGACTTGGGTGATGTCCCTGAGCTTTTGTGCTCAAGGCTAGCACTCTGCCACTTGGGCCATACCTCTGCTTTGATTTTTTTTGTTAATTGCAGATGAGAATTTCATAGCTTTCCTGCTTGGGCTGGCTTTGAACCATGATCCTCAGATCTCAGCCTCCTGAGTCCCTAGAGAAGATGCGTATTTTAAAAGAAAGTGGAGGTGAGATACCAGCATCAGAGAGGCAATATTATGGCATGGTTAAGAATTCCATCCTCCAAATTAGAGTGACTTTCCAGAACAGATTCATTTTTCACTCAAAAGTTGCCATAGATGATGGATGGAAGGGGGGATGAATAAGAGAGGAAGGAAGTGAGAATATAGTCATACTATTCAATGCATAGCCTATGAAACTAGGAGATTAGAGAACATTTAAATGATGGAATAGAAGAAGATACAATGGACCTTTATTCAGACTTTAGCAATACTCAACAGTATGGCCATTCCATACACTTTTGGAAAAATCAGGTCTCTCCTCTTCCCCCTTCCCACCACCAACTGCTTGCTTTTTTTGGTGGTAGATAATTGCTTTTTGTTTACCTACATAGCTGATCCCATCTCCAGTTATATAGAGAATAAAATTTCCCTTCCTCCTGAAGAGATCAGCAGGGAATTCTGCTTCTGGACATAACAAATGAGGGGAAGTGATAGGTGAATTGGGTAGAGGCAGGAGAATGTAGCTTTGCATTCTCATTTTCTTGTTTGTTCTGCAGATGCAGGAGGTCATCATGTCCTCCAGATGGATGGCTGCTGGAGGGAGGGACTTTGTGAACTGGCTTCGTACAATGTCCTCACTCAGTGTCTAAGTGAAACTCTACAAGCTCACCCTCACCCATAGCAACTTTTTTATTCCATGGTAAATACTTGTGTGTTTTATTTAGTATTTTTATTTTCAATTTTTCATTTTTAATTGTATGATTACTTATCTTTAAGTAGTTATACAAATGGGTTATCTTTCACCATGTCAGCTTATGAGTACACTGTATCCTTTTTATCTACAAGGTATCTCGATCAATATCATGCCTTTTATCATTCTTTCCCACCTCTACCAACTCTACCCCATCCCCTCAGTTTTCCTAGTTTCATATGCATTGAATATTAGACTGTATTATCACCTCCTTCCTATCTTCATTCATCTCCCTCCTCCCCTTGAATCCTTCCAAGTAGCTATGGCAACTTTTGAGTGAGAAATGAGTGCTCTGGAAAGCTTCTCAGATTTGGAGGGTGGACTTCTTCACTGTACCATAATACTCCCTGTTGTGTTTCCAGGGAAATCCTTTTCATGTTTAGAATCCCATCTTGTTTGTATTTCTAGACTCACTTTATAAAAGTTTTCACACATGGCCCCTAGTGACATTGACACAAGAATAACATGACTTTCAAAAATGTTACTGCTATCATAATTCTCTATTACAATGTTATATGGATAGTATTCTGTAAGGCATACTTAATGCTGTATTTCTTTCAGTGCCTTGACATTTGTTCATTTCTTTTTATGGCTTGATACATGCTATAGTTTTCTTATATGTATTAATTAAAATGAACTTCATTTTCAGGTAATATGAAATTTTTATATTCATTGGGAATAAGCTCCTTAAAAATATGTATGTTTAATCCATATATCCTTTTAGAATTTCTCTTTCCACTACTCTGGTTGTCCTTACAGTTTGCCTTAATTAAAAAACGCACTAATACACTTCGCTGAAGCTAGAATTTCGATGGGTATGAGAAGGATGGACTGAAACATATCCATTTGGGCCATATTCTTGCTTAGATTCACAGCAAAGATAAAACCGTATTAATAGAAATTAATGTGCAAATATGTCATCAGCAGGTACCTAAGATAAGAAGCTAATGAGGAACAAAAACATAATTTCCAAAGAAATTCTGTTTATCATGTAATTTTCAATAGGTGAGGGGAATAAAGGGTATTGCTTCTTTTGTGTTTGTTTTCTTTTAATCCACTAAATTTTCCTATGGAAGATCTTCCTTCCCACCAAACAAATAGGTCATAACTTGGTTCTGATAGACTGGTTGATCATAAATTGTTTCCAGAAGTTTTAAAAATTTGTTTTATTCTCTTTAACATGATTAAACACTGTGCAAGGCTCCATACGCAACAGCGGAAATGAATGTGGACATTTCCTAGAAGGCGAAGGGACTGTTTATCTAATGGACCACACTCTGGTGATACTTCCTTCTTGTTTATGTTATTTTTCTGTGTTTAAAATTCTTTCTGTTTCCCTCTCACGACTTTTCCTACCTCCTGTTTCTCCCCTTTCCTTTCTTCCTGATGCAACTTTCTGTGACTTCCATTTTTATATGATCTCTACTTCTTAGTTCTTGAGATGAAATAGGAAGAGGTGATTCAAACTTCCTTTGAAGGAAGAAGACTATTACTGAGCATCTTTCTCCAGTTGTGTGACTTAGCAGCTTGTCGGGGTTCATAGTAGTATTTCTACAACCATTATTATGCTACTATCCTTCTGTTTTGCTAACCAGTATTCTTAAAAGAGATGTAGCCAGACACCATGGCTCATACCTGTAATCCTAGCCACTCAGGAGCCTGAGATCTGAGGACTTAGGTTTGATATCAACTCAGGCAGGAAAGTCCATGAGACTTTTATCTTCAATTAAGCACCAAAAATGCTAGAAGTGGAGCTGCACATCAACTGGCAGAGAGCTAGCTAGCATTGAGCAAAAAAGCAGGGATAGCTCCCAGGCCTTGAGTTCAAGCCCCAGGACCAATCAACTCTTACACACACACTCTCTCTCTCCCCCTCTCTCCCCCCTCTCTCCCCTTCTCTCTCCTTTCTCTCTTTCACACACACACACACACACACACACACACACACACACACACGAAGTGTAAATAACTGGGAATGACAAGATATCTCAGCAAAACAATTTAGCACCAGACTTTTGTATGATGCATATCTTACTGCTAGATACAAAGGTCTAAATTGTGTAGCAAGATAATTATAGATTAAATATTGTGCCTTAGAGATGGTATGTGCAAAATAAAGTGGAATAAAGAGTTATTCACTGGAGATCAGAATTATGCCATTACTAGAAAAATTAACTTGGAAAGCTCAAATTTAACTTTCCCTTGTGGGGTTCATTCTGAGTACACTGTTTCAGTTTCAGTTTCTCCTTTCTGCTCAAGATCCTCTGAGAAATCTGTGTCTTCAGGTAGTTGCTAACAGAGGCATTGGCATTCTAAGCAGAAACCCAAAAGCAAGCACAGAAATTCAATTGTCAAGCATGGAGATAGTTGGTGGCCACTCAGAGTCAACTTTAGTGTTTTTCCTAGTACAGTGTTCTTCTAAATTATCTACTTGGATTTAGAATATAGTCAAAAGCTTTAGGGCTTTTCTACCAATAAAAGTTCATAGATAAACCATTGAGAGCAATCTTTGACATAAAAATGCATATATTTCATTAATTCAGGTATATATTTACTTTTCTGATTTTCTTTTATATATTATACACAATATTCTGCTACCACAACTATACATGGTTGTACATGGTTTTACATGGTTGGGTTACACGGGACAGGTGTGCCCAGGTGCTCATGAATACCAATTCTATCGAATACCATCAGCTATTTCATGACCCTGAATGATCTCACCAATAAAGAATATCTTGTACATTCTCATTTTATTTTCACCTTTGCAGAGTGATTGTTTTATGAAGAACTATCTTTACCAGTTTAATAAACACCAGGACAATGGGATCACAGTTTCAAATAGCTTATATCTGTTTTAGACTATAATGTGGCAGAACAGCTATTTTGTAAAATGCATTCTACTTACAGATGTTTTAACTGATGGTGAAAATAAATTAGTATTTCCTGAGCACAAGCACTAGGTGAAGTTGGAGGAAGGTGGCTCATGGTGACAAGGCATAATGGGATTGATGGGATAGATACAAAGTTTGCTGCCACTTTTGATGGAAGTGGAATGGATGCCAAGAAAGACTGGGAACTCTGATAATTTCTTCTTTATTGCAAAAGCAGGAATCTATGTGATTTATTCTCATTATTAACTTTATTTCCCACCCATGTAACAAATACTTTCTATATGGAAAAAGTACAGTAAAGCCAACAATGTACCTCAGCTCAAAAATACACCAAGATGAGACCAACATCCCATGTTAGTGTAGTTATCCTAGGAGAGGGATTGCTAGAACAATAATTTTTATGATTCCCTTGGAGAAAAGTAGAGAGTTGTTTAAAAAAATACTGTTGAAAGAGGCCTGTGTGTGAGATAACTCTAAACTACTTAAAATGGAAATACTAATCTAGAAAAGGAAACAATTAATATAAAAAATCCTAATTTTCTTTTCCCATTAACAAATCTATCTGTATGGGGCCAGGCATGTTGGATCACACTTGTAGTTTCAGCAACTAGGGATATAGAGAGAGGAGGATTACAGTCTGGGCTTGCATGAGCAAAAAAAAAAGCTAAACCAAAACAAAAACAAACATCTGGGGGGAAAAGCTGAAAGCAAAACGCCTAGGAGGGTGGCTCAAATGGTGAAGCACTTACTAGCAAATAAAAGGTTCTGAGTTTAACCTCCAGTATAGCAAAACAAAACAAAAAGTAACGCAACTTCAGATCCCAGACCAATTTTGACCATCAGTTATTTGTCACACATCATGTGCATTGGCTTTAAGCAATCTGTACTTAGAGCCATTAAATAATCAAACATTGAGGACTAATAGAATATTATCTTCAAATAATAAGAGTGTTAACAATACTCATTAATTGTCCTCAGTACCTTTGAGTCCCGAGATCTTCAATGAGTTCTTTACAGCCATTAATGTCTTCAAAGTGATTTGTAAATGCCAAGAATTTATGTTCCTTCAAAATACACAATAAGCTAGGATTAGAGACTACTAAATTTACTTCTTTAATTGGGAGAATACTATGTGTTTAGATTTTTCAGGCTATTACCTATATTATCTCATTATTCCTGACAATCACTTTCAGGGGCAAAAATGTTTCTCATTTATGGATAAGGAAATGAGGTTTACAGAAATGAAATAGCCTACTTGCATTCATAGCCACATGGCAATCACATCTGTGCATTTCTCAGACTGCACTAACCTGCCTGGTCACAGAGGGATCTGTGGTGAAGAAGGTGTGTCTGTCAACTGAGCTCCAGGTTTTCCAACCAGAAGTCCATCTCCTTTCCACCTCCAGGCTTCCCAGGTGAATTGAGGGCATTGTTCTCTTGGTCTTCTAACTCAGGGGAGTCTATTAGGTTCTTTTGTTGTTAGCTCTTTAAACAGGACTGGGTGTGCCCAGTATTCTGTATCAAGCATGTAACTGGTGCATATGTTAAAAATCCCAGCCTCCCACTCAGCCAATCAGGTGGGTTCTAGGGCATGTGTTTTGTGGGAAAGGAGAGATGCCCCAGCATCCTCCTACAAATTTCCTTTGGAGAGCTCCTAATTCACAGTCTTTGCCTTTAGAAGTACTTGAAGGTTATCATTATGGGATTTGTTTGCCTGCTTCTTCAGTTAAGTCCTCTGGGCTTACTAAACTCATACATGGAAAATGTGGATTGGTACGCATGAAAAAATGTACTCAGATCTGCACCAAGCTATTCTCTGAATCCACCACTGTGTTTGCCCAACTACACTTCCCATGGAGTGGAGTGCTCACAGCTAATGATGTCTATTGGAGACTCTGTGATAGATTATTTCTACCAAGCACAAAAATTTTGTCAAGAGTGATTTGGACTCAAGGATTTCCCATTGACTTACCTCAAATCACAGAGTTTTTGAAGGCTGTCTTCTCCCCAGCCCGCCTTTCTCTGCCCTCTCTTCCACAGGGGGCAGAGAATTGCATCCTCACAGTTTTCCTGTTTCCGCTGGTACTGTGCCCTTCACCCTAATAGGAAGGCCCTTCTCCAATATGCTTGTTGCACATGCATGTCTACACCTGTCTTGTTTGAGACACTAAAGTCACACATATTCCTGGTTAAATACCTACTGTCTCCAATTCTAAAGACATAGTCCAAATTTTAGCTTAAGAAAACAGGAAAAATACCATTTAACATTGTGCTTTAGTTGCTGTGGATGCAGACTTTAGAATACAGAATCAATGGCAGATATCTGAAGTCACAACATTTTTGGGGGGAAAGGGGAGATGTAGACTTGAATAACAGAATATGTGAAAAAAGTATTTTATTCTATATTCCTTGGATAATGATTGAGGTTTTTGGGTTATTCTACATGATTAAATGGAAATCATACAGGAGTAAAAGAAGATTTACTTGGGGACAGGGCAGCTATCTTCATTACTCTTGGATTTATTGTCTTTAGTAATGATAGCTTAGTAGATACCCCTATATCTCTCCACATTATAAATTTTTCATTGAAAAATGTAAAGTTATTTCCTATATCCAAGAGCAATGTCTTACTATCCCTGATTCTCAGTTAATGAAACCAAATCTGAGACAAGAGACTTAATCTTGCCCAAGGTAATTTAAGTGGGACACAAAGAAATCCAAATTTGGAAACAAGCATTGGTGGCTAACCTTGCTCTTTCCATCTGTTTAGGACTGCATCAAGTAATATTTACATTGTTTCCAATTTTTAATCATATATACATATATATAAATTTAGAAATAAAAAGTAATCTTTTGAAAACAAGAATATCCATAGCAGAACTATTCTTCACTGCAAAATGGGAAGGCTGAAATATAACCAACACAAGTATCCATAAACAGAAAGAAATAATATCAATATTCATACAATAGAATTTCATAAAATAATGGCAATATAAAAGAGTTGGCTACTTGAAATGACATGGTTGAATCTCATATATAATGTTTACTAAAAGCAGCTAAATATATAAAAGTACATGCTATATTATTTTATTCATATGGAATTAATATAAGGTGTTAGAAGTTAAGATAGGGAATGCCTAGATGATTGAAGAGACCATAAGAGGGTCCATGGGGTACCGGCAGTCACTGGCAATATTCAGTTTCCTGTTCTGCAATTAGTTACATTAGTGTACTCACTGTATGTAAATTCATCACATATGTGCACTTAGTAGTTTCCTGTCTAGACATCATGTTTTAACTTAAAATTACAATAGAAAAGCAAACAGAAATACTTTTTTCCACACACACACACAAAATAACACTTTTTCAAAATCCATCTTTTAACTGTTCATGGATATTTCCTTAGTGAAGGGAACACCTTATTGGGCAAATTTCGTTTATTTTTCATTGGCTGCTTTACTGAGCCTCATCAAATGTATTTGCTTTGCAGAGCTACAGTGGATTAATCCTGAATAAGTAATTTGGAAATGGTTTTATTCATTTCTATGGAAACCATCTATTTGGATTTTCAAATATCAAGATCATAGAGATTTGTCCCAGTCCAATTGCAATCTTAGTTACAGCAGTATCGGCTTACATATTAAGGGCATAGTTTTGCTCTGATAGCCCTTCAGAAATCTGTAATTGGTGTGGAACACTGACACTCAGAGAATGTGTCTTATGAGGTCTTCTGAGTTAGGCTTGTGCAGATTAGTGGAATCTTTCTTGATGCAACAAGCCCCTTGGAATGTATTAACACTCTCGCCTCTCCCATTAACCCACTCACTGCTCATACTCCATCTGATCTGCCTATGTTGTCTCTTTGAAGGATCAAACGTGAACCTGATAGTCTGATATCTAAGGTAGCACAGACCCTATATTTCCTACTGCCCAATACAGCTCTTAAAAAAAAAAAGAACAATGCTACTTGATGAATAGATGAAAAAAAATATGGTACATATACACAATGGAATTTTACTCATCTATGAACAAGAATAAGTTTTGCAGGGAAATGGATGGGCCTAGAACAAATCATGCTAAGTGAGGTGAGTCAAGCTCAGGGAGAAAAATGGCACATATTTTCTCTCATGTGTGGACGCTAGTTCTAAAATATAACTGGACATAACTTATACAGAACTGTATATAGATACAACAGTCAGACTAAAGGAGGATGCCCTGAAGGGAGGAAGCCAAAGGCATTACTCCTTTGAACATTTAAAATATTATTTATTGAAACAAATTCCAGGAAAAATGAACAAAGCCTTTGTGCCACTGCTTAATAATAAAATGAAATAAAAAGTTACCCAATGCTTTCTTTCTATAGATAAGCCCCTACCTTTTCAATTCTCAAATACAAGAAAATAAAATTTAAAAAATATATCTTCCTATGGAACCAACCCAGATACCCCTCAGTAGATGAATGGATGAAAAAATGCAGTATATATATATATATATATATATATATACACACACACACACACACACACACATATGTATATATGTATAGATACGCATATCTATCTATCTATACATATATATAAACAATGGAAGTCTATGCCTTTATCAGAAAGAATGACACTGCCCCATTTGTTAGGAAATGGAAAGACTTGGAAAAAATTATATTAAGTGAAGTTAGCTAGACCCAAAGAAACAGAGGTCCTATGGTTTCCCTTATTTGCAAAAACTAGTATATTTCTAAGATAATCTTACCAGACTAGCAGAAAAGGTCAAAAGTTATGTACATATGACCATATAAGATGCTGCTAAGTGAAATGAACCCCAAGATAGGGACCCAAGAGGTTTTATCTTTGTTGCTGTTGTTTTTAATGTACTATGTGATTTTTTTTCCTCTTATATGTTCTTCTGTCATGGTATAACCCCTGTTTTCACTGTATTTGATTCCAGTGCTCTGCATCTTGTATATACATTTTTTTCTAATTTGGAGAGGGGAAGGGAAATAACAAAATGCTGAAACAAGGATACAGATTGACCCATTGTAACAATGAGATGTACAAGACACCATGTTGAAAACAAACTTTACAACTTGGGAGGGGAGGGAGAAGTTGGGGAGGTTAGGGGAGAGAAGAGATGCTGAGGAAAAAACAAAGGAAGGGATAACAATGCTCAATAGGAAATGTACTCATCACCTTACTGAAGTAATTGTAACCCTTCTGTACAGTATCTTTACAATAAAAAATATATATAAAGAAAAAATACATCTTCTGTCTCTAACTTGTCTTTTTACTTTCTTACCCCTCCTCCAAGTTTTCAGATGCTTCAATCTGTGTTGGCTATTCTCTCCTCATGAATGCTAAGAGGCATGAATGTCCGTGGGAGGATAGGTATGGGGGGTGGCAGGGTGGAAAGAAGTCTAGTCTCCTAGACTTCTAGGAGACTACAGATCAGGTTTAAAGACAAACACTATAGTGGATGGTCTGCAAGTACAAGCATCATGTTAGATATTTATACCACAAGCATGAATCCTATCAATTATAATAACATAACCATGTCTTTTCTTCTTTCTTGAGACAAATACTATTTCTGTGCAAAATCATATCTTAAAACAGAGGTTAGATACATACTATTTAAAATAACATGTAATATGCTGAATATTCTGTAATGTCCTTATAAATGTCAATCCAGTGGCTTGATTTTCCAGTAGGAAAATCATACCAATTTTGATAAGTTTTGCTTATTCTGTCTGCATACTCTGTCTAATGATATAACTACAACAGCTTGCTTGCTCATTCATTCATCCATCCATTCATTCGTACTGAGGATTAAAACCAGGGCCTCGGGCATGCTAGACAAGTGCTCCTCCACCTCAGCCATATCCCCAGTTCTGTTTGTATGTTTTTGTTTTTGATATGGGTCTTGAAGACTTTGCCAGGGTTGATCTCAAACTCATGATCCTCCTGACTCCACCCCCTGCATAGCTGGGATTTCAGGTCTGCATCATCACACTTGGCTTATACATATTTTCTTTCATTGAACTCTTATATTTAAGTTTTGTCTCCTATACAGACACATATAGTGAGTCTTTAAAAATCAGACTGGTAATCTTCTTCCTTTACTTGGAATGTTTAGTCTATTTATCTTTAATAAAATTATTGATCTACTTGGGGGTTTACTACCTTACTATTTACTTTTTCTTTAAAGGGTTTGATATTTTTCCTCTTGCTTTTACTTGAAGTAATTAAATAATTATACTACTACTGTTTCCTCCTGTTCATTTATTAATTTCACATTTTTATTATTGTTACTGGTTTACCTAGACACATGAGTCTTATCACAAATGATTAGTTTTGCCTTTTCCCTAATATTGCTACAAACAGAGCATTTGCAACTCCATTTACCACTATTCATGATTTTTGAACAAATCATGTCACAAAAATTCACTATTCATTTTTTATATGACTAACATACAGAAACACATGTTTTTATTTCCTGAATTCTTGTTCTGTTTCTTTCCATGTTTCCCATCTGTGACCATTTGTCTTTTGTTTGGTACTTCTTTTGGTACAGCTCTACTGTTAGTACATTGACTCAGTTTTTCTTTGCCTTAAATTGCCTTTTGTTGCTTTTTTTGTTGTGAAAGATTTTCACCAGATATGGAATTCTGGGATGGCTTTTCTTTCAGTGTTTTAACAGTATTGTTCCAGTGTATCTGGCTTCCATCATTTTTGTTGAGAACTAAGTTGAAAGTCCACATTGTTGCTCCTTTGAAAATTATGGGTTTTCTTTCTTTCTTTCCTTTTTCTCTCTAGCTATTTTAAGTTTCTTTTCTTAAGTTTTCAGGAATTTTACACAGGGCCCTTGTGGAGTATAATGTTATGCTATGTGGTTTTCTTGGTCATTGTTCTGTTCTGAGCTTCTTGAGGCGATTTGTTGATACCATTCAATAGCCTTGTGAATTCTTGGCCAATATCTTTTTGAATGCAATTTTCCTATTCTCTCTCAGTTCTTTCTCATACTGTAATGATACACTCTGAGTATATCTCAGAAATATTTCACTTTAATATAATTTTCTATTCTATGTTCTGTGCTCCAATTTTAAATATTATCTACTACTATCATTCCAGTTTACCAATCCTGTGTATCCACTCTGTAGTTAATGTCACTCATTGACATTTTAATTTGAGATATTACACTGTTTTATTCTAGAATAATGATGTGATTTCTTTTAAAATAGATTCGAATCCCAAGGTGTGATTGTTCAGTGATTTCATTGATTTTGCCCACTTGTTCTGTGTTATATTATCATCTTAGTCATATTTATTTATTGCAAACTTACAACCTGGTCTGTTTCTAGTCTCTGCTGATTTTAAATAAGATTTTTTTTCTCATGAGTGTGGGCTGAGTGAACTGGTTTTGGATTTACACAACTACTAGGCTCCATATGATTTGACCTTCCAACAGAGCTAATGCTCGCTATCTTCTTTTATTCAGGTAGAAGGAAAAAGTGATCACCTCAGTTAAATCAAGGATGTGGAGTATAGAAGTTCCGTTCAACTGTCCTATATAATTCTATATCTGGTATATTCCTTGACTTTGTTTGAGAGTCTGGTTTTTGGTCTCAGTCCTGAAGTCTGTAGGAAATTCCAGACTTTTTCTTTAGAGGTTTTCAGCTTAACTATGATCTGTCCAACTTATAGAGCTTATAGACAGTGATCAGTCTCATTTTTGAAGCAATTATTTCCATTTGACAATTCTTTAATTCCTAAGCATTGGGGGATAGTGAAGGGCCCCTCTCTGTTTCTGCCTACTGGGAATTTCAGGTTTAGGTCCTATCTGGAGGGGAACCATAAAAGTCCAAAAGTTTCCTTAGAAGGAAACTGGCTATATTTTTAGGGCTCTGTAAGTTTTCATTTTTATCACTGTAGCTATGTGTGACATCCGAGTTTTGCTGGTTTCTTTTTTCCAATAACAAATGTTCTCTGCCTGAGCCATGGTTCATCAACCTGTGGCTAGAACTGGAAAATATTCTCAGAGGAAAAAAAATTACTAGCTATCATTAACTACCAAAGGGACATTGTTTTCCTCAGGAATTTTGACACATCTCATTCAAGGTGCTTTCATAATTCTCTAAAGCCTTAAGTATTTTAAAAGTAATATATCTTGGCCTATTGTGGACTACTTTATTCCATCTGGACATGAAAGTCCTGGCTTTGACAACGAACTACTTTCTTTGTCATTTATACCACCATTCAAATATAATAATCTGGCCAAGATTAAAGTAATGTTTCTTTGATCTAGCAATTAGTTGTTGTTTATTGAGCTTTTAAAGATTAATTTATACATATCAAGAGAAGGGGGAAAATCCTCTAGTTATTTTATACCTATTTGCAGAATTCCATTTACTTTTACCTATTTTTAGAACTGGTGTTGTATACTCCTTTGCTCAGTCTTTTCCAATTCCCATATTGGACATAAACTTCCTCTTCAGAACTCCCACAGCACCTATTTGTATATTTTTATTGCATTTGTACCTTGCATTATGGTTACTCACATTTATTTATATTCTTCATAGGGTATATCAAAGCTTTGTCCATAGGGGGAAGGAATAAGTAAATAAAAGGCTGACACCATAATACTGGTAATATCAAGAGAATTACTATGTACTCAAACACTGTTTGGAGGAGGACACGTAAAGGACAATATTTTCTGGGCTGGGGCCAGAACTCTGACAGTACTATATCCATTTGTATACCAAGGCAAAGATTTTCTTAGTATGAGAAACATAGTTAATGCGACAAAGACTGCTCACTTCCATATGGCTTGCAAACTTTTGTATCAAAGGCTATTTGATTTGTAGGACTTGTTACATTGATGACAGTCATAATTGAGAAAATCCAAGTTTAACATGCATGTTTAAGATGGAAGGTATAAAATTTCTGAGTCAGAAAGATTCTGATATTCTAGGGAATCCTTTTATTGTGTATCACTGTGTTCAGGGACACACACACACACACACACACACACACACATTTTAGGTATTGCCCAATCAACACCCAGAGGTTGTTAAAACAAGCATAAATATGAATCAGCATGAATATAAGGAGGCATATACTCAGAACTATATGAATACAGCATATGATAGATATTAGTATTTTGGGATATGACCATCCTCGGGTGGTCTGGTGAGAGACCTGCATTATGTCTTGCCATCAGACCTCATGTAGAGTATTTAGCCTAAAGAAATTTTGGTTTTCATCTTCATTTCTTTCTTTCCTGTGTGTTGGATTAACATGGCCATGTAAATTGGAAGAGGCATGAATAAATTTAATGTGGCATCTCATCTCAGATGGCTTTAATAGTCTGAATTGCTTTTAAGAAAAACTTGTAATACAAATAAACAATTTCCTGTCAAACTGTATGAATGCCATGTGGCTTGAAATGGCATCTTGGTGGTCTAAGTCCCTTCAGAAGGAAAGTACAATGTGCCACAACTATTCTGGAAGAGCCCAGAGGCAGAAGGAGATGCAGCATTTCTCATCAGAAATGTTAAATCAGGGAAAAAGACCAAGATGAACTGAATAGCAAAATCTCTAGAGAGACAAAACTTTTATATATTTCAAGGAGATGTGGTACAATAATAGGAGTATTGGGAAAGACCTAAACTGTGGAGTGAATTTGGTGGGAGGCAATCAGAAAAGCCACAGAAGAATGCTCTGGAGGATGGTGACATGAACAAATCAACTCAAAGTTTGCCAATGCATCCATGTGTCTACTATGTTATTAAAATTACTATGAAGACCTCCTCGTTATGCATAATCATGAAATTTTAAGATGTCAAGACACATGCTGTTGAACAGAACACAAAAAATGTACAAATAGAAAAGACATCTTTATTTTCTGCAGTTGGAACTCTTCCCAGTCTTTTTCATGGCTTTACAGTGGCTCATAGACAGATTGTGCATTATCTCTAACCTCAAGTAAACCTGATTCTAGTAAGAGAGCAAAATATAAACTCTTAGAACTATGTAGCATGGAATAGAGACAGGTAGAGAGTTGTAGGAAATGGGATGAAAAATGTCCACATAAGTATGTTGATCACAAAGGCATAATGAAGGCAGTAGAATTTGAACTGGACCTTGAAGGACAGTATTATAATAGATAATCTTGAGCATGAAATAGCATTGTCTATAGAGAAAACACACAAGCAGAAGAAGAGGGAGCATTTCTGTGTTTGTGGAATACCCAAGATCCACACTGCTCAGTGAGCAGAGTAATAAAGAAAAAAAATGACTTCTTAGTGAGACTGAGGTTAGAGTTTAAAGGTATCTTTAAGACACTTGCCAGTGCTTATTAGTTGGGGTTTGTGTGCCTTACTAATTTTACTGTAGCTTGTTTGTATGCTTTGTTTTATTTTTTTTAACTACTGATGTCCTTGATTTAAAATTTTTTAAGATGGCATGAAAAGGACATGCATTCAATAGATACTGCTCTTCAATATTTGACTTTTTATTTGCTGCAAGATTAGTAATACATGGTGTGATATTCTCTGGTGAAGCTGGGAAGGGTCAGTGGGCCATAGTTCTCAGTGAGCCACAGGGTCATGATGGTTAAGCACCTGATCCTCTATAACATACGGTATCATCCATCTAAGATATCTCAACTTACAGTTGGTTTAGTGGGACGTAACCACAGCATAAACTAAGAAACATCTGTATTTTGACCTAAAGAACCACGTATAATGAGAAGAGTGACATGTGTGATGATGTATGGATGATAAACACTTGACACTTACCATATTGATAAGGATGAAATTTGTTGAGTGGTACAAACTGAGAAAATGCAGGTTTGAATAGAGCAAACACATATAGACACTAATTTTAAGCCAACAGACACTGCCTAATTAATTTTTAAACAATCTGGTCCTTATGCCTATCCTCCTAGAAGTTTTTAGACAGTTTTAAGGCATATTTTTAGAAAGTTCATCCTTTACCATCCTGTTCCCCAAATTCCCTCAACTGGTAGCGATCAGAAATAAAAAATATGCAGTTTAACTCTGGACTTAAAGTGGCACTTCCTTGAGATTAGGAAAAAGACAAGCTTATTTCTTTCACTACCTGTGCTCTGTGGTCAGTATTAAAGTTTGGGAGATTTCAGGGTGTTTGGAACAAGCCCTGCTTCAACTGTCCACTTGCTCAGATGTCCTCAGAGACTACATTTTGGAGGGAATCTTTATTGGTGTGCTAAATTAGCACAGAGAAGAGATCTAATGGGTGAATAAGTCCATTGCTCTTGTTTCATGGACTACTAGGCAGGATTTAAAAAACCCTTAATTGTGAATTGTCAAAACTAAGACATCAAAGTAAATTATGGGATGCATCAGAATCCATCCTGGCTTGCAAAACTCAGACATTAGCTCCTGATTCTCTTCCTCTCTTTGTCTGGAGGACTACTCACTTATGACTTTCAGCCATGTATCTCTGAGTTCCCTCATAACCCATCTAATTGTCCTGTACAACTTCTTTGTTAGATTTTTTTAAAAAATGAAATATGCAATTGGATAATTTATTTAATTGATTTGGTGATTCACTTATTCTTTAGAAAGTGTACAGGTGTTTTCAATACATGTCCACATAGATCATAGTTCCTGTCATACTTATAATGATGTCTATAACTATTATAGATCTTAGGTAAAGTTATGCCTTATGGAAAAGCTGTTATAGTGGGAAAATCAGGATAAAGTCATATTATTTTTTAACTCACAATATTTTCCCAAAGAAATATTTACATTTATATATGGCAAGTTAGTGAAGTACACTTGTGAAGTATATCCACAGAATAAAAATAGTCAGCCATTTACATATTATAAAACTCCAAACAATTTAATTTGTACATATGCTTTATAAGTAGGAATATGAGAGGCAGTTGAATTAGTACATAAAGTTTTTATTTAAACTTTTCCCCTTCCAAGCAAGCTTCATTTACACATTCTAATACTGTACAAGATTTACATTTTCTGTGACTTACTGTTCACTTTCTAGTAGTTTGTGTCTTTCTGAAATACAGAAAGCTTTAGTTATAGTTCTCATAAATACTTTCTTTATTTCCACTAGAAATAAAAAGAAAATAAAGAACACGTCTAAGGGAAGCAAGTATTTTTGCATAAACTGTGACTTTGGAAGAAACAGTGACAGATGACAATAAAAGGTTTCCTTCATGGTGTCTGCTGAGATTTTTCCACAAAATCCTGTAACTTTTCTTTCTATATATTCATAAGTTTTCAAGGAAAAAGAAATGAAAGTTGATTGCACTGGATACATATATATATATTCATATACATATATATATTTACAACGGATCCTTTGGATCTGAACATACAAATAAACACAAAAACAATGAAGATTGCACTTTATTGTCGAAACGGCACTGGATTCCAGGATCCTTTTCCATCTTGCCATCCTCCATTGATGCTGAAGGATTATCACCAAAGCCTCATGTAATCTGTGGCTTCCTCTGATTGTGGTCTTGAACATGGCATTTGTTGAATAATCAGCATCTTTGGGTGATTAAGAGCATTTTAGGCTTTTGCATACTCGTGAGAGTTGTCGGTCAAGCTCTGAAGAACCTGAAAGTCAAATTCATGTTCTTGCCAGTTCTGCTCTTCTGATTGGCCACACTGAAACTATGTCATGCTGTCCTAACCCTCTGCTCTTAAATTCCTCATGCTCCTAGAAGACATGTAACAATTGCTTACTTAACTTATTTCAGGCTTTTCTGGGGATAACAAATCAAATGTGATGAGCTGAGAAACAGCAAAGGTAAGTCCAGTGCCTAGAGCCAGCCAATAATGACAAGGAAAAGGAGAAATAATTTGTCAGGTGCTTTACAACTTTGCAAAGTTGTGTGGTTTTTGTAACAGAGAGGCACCTGGGCTTGTACTTAAAAGAAATTATTTTTTTCATTG
Source organism: Dipodomys ordii (assembly GCF_000151885.1). Taxonomy (NCBI): domain Eukaryota; kingdom Metazoa; phylum Chordata; class Mammalia; order Rodentia; family Heteromyidae; genus Dipodomys; species Dipodomys ordii. Next base: position 11,428,848 of record NW_012267241.1, on the reverse strand, counting down.
CTGAACTCTTGAAAGTAATATTTCCATTTTCATTATGGATTAACTTTAGGCTGGATATGCACCAGAATTTCTGAAATATTCCAACTGAATTGGTCAGTCCTGTCTTTTAAGGCAGAGAAGTATCTTCAGTACTTAAATGCTGAAAAAAAAAAAGAAAAGAAAACCTGAGTCCCGGTGAACTGAATAGTGTATTGTATTTGAATTTTTCAGATAGAATTGAGGACACAAAAGTTAGGATTCAGGCTTGCTTAAAACCTACCTATAGGGCAGAAAGCAATTGCTACAAGACCTAGCAACTTATTTTCCTCTGATTCATGAGATGCTGTTAGCACAGAAAGTATATCAAAAAAGGTTGTATAAAAACAAAAAATCTTTAATATGACTTTCAACAATTATATTCCCTATAGCATTTGTGAAGTAGCCAAAGGTGAGGAATACAGAATTTAAGTGGCAATTGCTGGAATGCAGTATATTTTGGTGGGTCAAATTTTGAATCTTTCCTATACACAGTATCCCCCAAACTTCAACATCAATCACATGCAGGTAGACTACAATGCACAATACTGATCTTAAGTCTCTCTGGGACTAGTCTTCTGTATTTGTCTTCCTCCTTTTGAAAGTGAAGATCCATCTGGATGAGGAGTTTTTGTAAAGCTGGGACAAGGTAGAACCCGTCTGAAGTGAAGAGTCTGTCACCACAGGAAGTCGGTGTACTCTGGGTTACAGACACCATATCTGTTCAAGGACAGTTCTCTTTCTTTTGTAGTTATTTGTAAGTCATCAGAAACCAAAGGTGGGTTTTGGCAGTTGTACCATGAAAATACATGGTTCCTCTAGAACAGCAACATCACCTGTCACTGCTTCTCAGGCTGTGATACTGTTCATTCCAGGGGTTCCCGGTGTTATTTGTTGTAGGGTACACAGGCAGGCAGGATAACTGTTGCACAAGCAGGGCCTGCCAGTGGTTCTGCTACATCTCCTTCAAGTTCTGTCCAGCTTCCTTTCTCTGGACAGTAGCATATTGTAGATGACTTATAGGCCCCCTGTAACAGCAGAGCAGAGTAATAAGAAAGGATGTTCAGAGAAGGATGTTCATTGGCAATGTGATTAATCACACACTTCTATTGGAAAGATATGTTCTCTGCTCTCACTAAAAAATAAAAAATAAAGTTCCAGATGAAGGCAGTGGACTTAAACTGGTTTTTTCCAAGGGAAAAATCTGAAATTGACACATCAAAGTCTTTTTGTTTGATGACTTGCAATAGCAATCAAATAAATATCTAGAATATCCTATATGTTCCTAAGTTTAAAATAATTGCCCCAAAGTAGAAATTATCCATCTAAAAGAAATAAAAAGACAAATTTTAATAGTTTGAGTAAGTTGGGGTTTATATTATTGTCTCAGTTCTTTTGTTGTTGTTGTTACAGTGGAAAATCAGAGCTAGAACTGTAAACTAGTTTAAAGTGGAATGGAAACAAAGGCTTTCCAACTTGTTCACATATTGATTTATCCACATTCAAGAGGCCACCTGAGAAACAAACAGTGCTTTAAATTTTGTTCCTATGTCAACTTGAAGGACAAAATTTTCTTTGCCCCAAAAAAGCAGCTTAAAAAAACCACAGGTGGCAAATACATCACCCAACCAATCACCAATCATTTAGAAGCTAAAAATTTTCACCATGAACATGTGCAAATACTTAGTTACATGTCAATTTATACTTGTTTCTGTATAATTAACTTTCCAAATTCCCCCCAACCTTCTGTCTTATTTAATGCAAAATAAATCTAATATCATTTTAAAATCTTTTTTATTGTGATTAAGTGATTACATAAATTTCACATATTTCACAGTATTGTGAGATAGTGGTAGTACTTAGTTAAAGTCACAAACACATTCTAACCTTTAAAATAATTCTAACCTCTTTAAAATATTTTTTACACACTTATACATAGTAGCTGCCACTTGACAAAACAGTTCACGAGAACAATGCATCCCCTTCTAACATTCTCACCCATCCTTCCCAATCCACCCCTTCCCCAACTTTTCTTAAATTTATAGGATAAAAAATAAATGTTGACTGTATTCTCCCCTTCACTTCATTTATCTACCCTTCCTCCCCTTGAGCACATTCCACCACTTTCAAAATTAATATAATAAAAACTCCAATATAGATCATGTAAAATTAACAGAGATAAATAAGAAAATAGTTTTTAAAAACATTGCCTTTTTATAGATTACTAGACCTTCTGTGTCTTCTTATATGATGTGATTTGAACTACAAAACTATCTCCTCAGGTATTCTTGCCAAAAAATCAAAGACGGGGGCTCGGAAGGTGGCTCAGTGGTAGTGCTTGCCTTGCATGCCTGAGGCCCTGGGTTCAATTCCTTAGCACCACATAAGAAAAAAAAAAAAAAAAGCCAAAAATGATGCTGTGGCTCAAGTGGTAGAGCACTAGCCTTGAGCTGAAGAGCTGAGGGACAGTGTCCAGGTCCAGAGTTCAGGCCCCACAACTGACCAAAAAAAAAAAAAAAAAGACAAAGATGAAGAAAGAGAAGGGAAAAGAGGAAGATGATGAAAAAGGAGGTGGATGAGAAGAAAGTGAAATCATATAAAAGTTTAAACAGAGTTAACTCCTGTCTCCAATTAGGAATGAGCAATTATTGTCAATGATAGCATAGGACATCGTTAGCCAATTCTAGAATATAGGCTATTCCATATGGTAACTGACCTTGTTTTGTCAAGTTAATGACTTGGAAAAGAAAACTAGGGCACAGGTAATATTCTAGATTGCACGAGATCTATAGGACATAATCAAACAGGAGTGAGTCTTGTATCCTTATGGGAATGTGCATTAGCACATGTTAATTTGAAAATGACCTCTTTTTTCCCTAATAGGGAAAATTTGAATATGAAATGGATATAAGAGAATTTCATTGTTACTTTTGGCAGGTGTGAAGAAAAGGTTATCTATTTACACTAGTGAATTTTAAAAAAATATTGAGAAATTTAGAATGAAATAAGATGTCTGAAATCTGCTTTCAATTGCTTCAGCCAGTGTGTGTGTGTGTGTGTGTGTGTGTGTGTGTGTGTGTGTGTGTGTGCACGCGCGTTAAGCTGGATTTTAAAAAATTCTATAGATTTATAATTCTCTAGAGGAATAAGATACTGTAAACATGAAATATGGTTCTCTAATAAAAACCAAAAGAAAAACATACATAAGGTGAGAAGTAAAATGGAAGATGCTATATCATATGAGAGTATTAATTTATTTCTGCAGCAACTGACAACATTACACAGACAATTTTTTTTTAAGAACAAAAGTATGTATGACAAAATGTTGGTGGATGTTGATGGTGGAATCTCATTTTTTTTGTATGTTTGAACACATGTGGATGGATGACAGCACATTTGGGAGCAAATAAACAGAAAAAGCAAAGGAGGAGATAAACAATGACACGTACCATACTCCAGCTGTAACCACCCACGAGGTAAATGCTGTCATAGAGCACTGCACAGCCAGGACCACTCCGACCCTCCAAAATGGGAGTTTGGAGAATGTTCCACTGGTCGCCTTTTGGGTCATAACATTCCACCAGCATGACATCAAGGTGTGAGAAGCCTAGTGATAGAGCAAAATGGACCCATGAAAAGAGGAGCTATTAGAGACCTCATGTCCGATTTGCCACGGAGAAGACTCTTGCTTTTGACACGGTTTCATGGTCACTGGTGGGATTGGGAGACATATCAGAAAGACATAACAAACCACCCACAGAACTTCAGGCTTTTGGATTAATTCAAAGCAAGAATGCCTGAGCAGATGTCATTAGGAAAGATCGATTATTTGGAAGCAGAGCTTGTTTAAAAGACGGTTTATGAAAAGCTTTCTTTTATCCATTTAAGATAATGATAGTGAAAACATTTCCATAGAGGGCTGTAGGTTGCTTCGTTTTCTGCAGGCTTGTACTAAATAACTAGTATTACTGTTCTCATTTTAGAGATAGGGAAACAAAAAGTCAGTGACTGGAATAAATCACACGCCACTTAAGTAGATGAATTGAGGTTTGAACCCAGGTGAACAGAGTTCAGTGTTCACATTCATACAGACTAGTGCATTCTGCTTTTCTTAGTGAATGCTTAACAATCTAAAAATATTTTAATTAAACCTATTATTCAACATCTTTTAAACTCTTTTTTAGTCAGACTATGTTTATAAGCAACATTGATAATGTCAATGGATTCTGGTATTTCCTAAGGATCAAAGTTTGGAGCAGGGGACTGAGTACATTCCCATCAGGGGGTCGGGTTTTTGCTTCCTTCTTTCCTTCCTTCTATCCTCTCCTCTGCTCTCCTCTCCTCTTCATTTCTAAAATGTGAACTGGGTCTTGCTATATAGCTCAGGTTATCTCAAACTCTAGATCCTCCTCCCTCAGGCTTTCTGTGTGCTGGGATTACAGGCATGTGCCTCCCTCCACTCATGATGGTGCAATAAGGAAAATCTTAAGAACAATATACAAGATTGTGGATTCTTGTAGATCCCTGCCTTTAAGGGACAAAAAAGCTTTAGTGGGAACCTCATTGCTACTAAGCAAACAAAATTACTTTTTCTCTAGTTAAATGTATGCTATGGATATTTTCATGTCTTTCAGACATGAGGTTAAGTTTTTCAAGTAAGCTATCAGTTTTTCAGGTTTTTTTGAGGCCCCAAATAGGTAAGAAACATTTCATTTTCAGTAGCACAGCTATCACAGCTTTCTTATGAAATTCAACGCTAAACATATGCACATAAAGTTGTCAATATGCACATTAAGTACAAAAAGTTGCAGTTGTATACATTTGTTATATAGTATATATAGTGGGGTACGGGGATCAAAATATGGTTCTAAAAATGTTATAGTCTAAATTTGGTGTACAGTATTATAAAAGCAGTCCTATTTGAGAAGTATAGACGGTTGAATATCCAGCACTAAAAGAAATAATTCCTATTTAAACACAAAATTCTGCTAAATATTTAAGAAAAATGCATGTTGGCTTTGCACAGTTGTGACTAAAAAATTCTTTATGGTTATTGCAAAATACAATTTTCCAGAAAAAATTCGTTACTACAACTTGGGTGATAAGCAATAATTTATTTCACAAGATTCATTGTGACAGCAAATTGTTTGTGCTTTTCAGTTATTAATGCTCCTTTTTTTGTTTTCTGTAGACATCATTATTCATTTCTTTAATGTGTATGGTAACCTAAAAATAATTCTATCTGCAGAAGAGGCAGAATAAATGCTTGCTTAAGGGTACTGCTAATTTACACAGAGTAGATTTTATTTGGTCAACATGTTTTTTACTTGGTTAACTATGATTATCTAACGAGAAAGCCCCTTAGCAAGACACATGAGATGCAAATGTTATTGTGATTAGAAGAAAAAAAAAGACCTTTCAAATGATTTCCTCCAATTGCATACAAGCGATCATTCATTACAGCCAACGTGTGGATGGCACGTTTTGTGTTCATATCTTGTTTTCGAGCCCAGACATCCATAACGGGGTCATAGCAATATAGCCATGGGACATATTCTCCATTGTGTACACCCCCTGTGAATGACACACACAAGTCAAGCAAATGCTTTGAAACTGAACTTGGTAACAGAAAATGGAGGAATTGACTTGCCTGAAATGTATATCTTCCCATTGTGCACCGCTCCTGCATGAGCCGCCAGAGGCTGAGGCAAAGAGGATACATAACGCCATTCATTTGTGTCCAAGTTGTAACACTCCACACTGGACAAGTAGCCGGTTTCATTCCTTCCACCAATAACGTATAAATGCTTGTCCAACCGACAGGCATAGAAACTGGCTCTTCTACAATGAAAACAATCACCCGCAGTAAATCGTAAGAGGAACTGTGAAATGTTACCCTTGAAACAGGATAAGGACTACTTGGTCTGGCTGGGGAAAGAGGAACGTCCGAGCCTTAGGAAATGCCCCAAACCTTTTAGTTTCACATACCTTTCTTTCAAACCTGAGACACTACCTAGTAATCCTTTGCATTGCCCCATTCTGGTGAACATTTTTGATGTGAGGATAATAGCAGAGGATAAATTTACCAACTGCTTGTTCCAGCTGTCTTGTTCTTGCTTTTTATACACTGTTAAATTGTTCATTAATGTTTGGGATATTTGGTACCTTGTAAGGCTATCACAGCTCAGTAAGACACAGTGAAAAATGAGGTAGATAATGTAGCAATAATAAATTATCTTGACATTCACTTTCTTTATGGTCCTTCAAGGGTCATTGTTTCCAATTTATAAGAGAACTACATCATCAAAAATTTTCTTCAATTATCATTTTTTCTTTATTTCCCCCCTTATAATACTATTAGAAGTAGAATAACTTCTGTGAACTTCTTATAATGCTCAAATCTTGCTCTTCTATAACCAATTACAGAAAGTTCATCTATGTCGCTTTTGGTATTGATTCTCATAAGGCTAGAGGAGGATATTGTTGAAGTCTTATATTTTTGAGATACGCTATTGGCTGTATTTTCTTCCAATACAATCAAAAGCAAAAGATGAAAAGTATGTTGTGAGGATTAGGGATAGTGACCAATCCTGAGGTAGATCATAATTTTGGAGCAAAGTATCAAGGACCGGAATTTAGAATTTTAGGGGAAGAAATCAAAAGGAGTAGTGCAAAAACCATGTGAAAGAAAGAAGATGTGAGACTTGTAAATAACCAGATGTGAGGCAAAAGGGAGAAGAAAGATGAAAGCGGACTAAAATATGTGGAGTTAAGATGACTGGTTGAAAGTAAGTTCTCAATATATTGCTTCTGTTTTTCATTGATGCCAAAGCAATGACATATTTCACAAGGATCATATGTGGTTGGATATTAGATAAGCACAATGATAAGTATCAGTGTTGAAGGACACGATATATGTCGGAGGAATTAAATAGTGTCTGTAAAATTCAATGCCAAGTTTCTTGTGCAGTGTTAATGTCGCGATGAAGAGTGCTAAAAGTTTCTATCAGGTAAATCCGTACTTTTGACGAGGTTGTGTTTACCAAGTGCTGAAACATGTGGAGGCAGTAGATAGCATCCTGATTAATTGATTTCTGGACTGATGTGACCTGGCTACATGATTTACTGTGTGTGCACCCTTTCATATGTCACTTCACCTCTCTCAGCCTCAGATTGCTCATCAGTAACATGAGGATAGTAATGGTACATTGATCACAGGATATTTGCGAACTTGTGCAAGGACTTGTCATAGTGTTCATTCTCAAGAGCTGTCAGTTGAGGTTACCTGGACAGAATTGGCTATCAAGATCGCACCTAAACTGTTCTAAACACAGAATGACTGTTTGATATCCCAAATACTCGGCACCAGAAGCCATACCAAGTAAGGATATTTTCCTGTACATATCAAGACATCTTGAGGATGATACCCATGTTTCATGAACTAAACAGGAAATTCATGTTTCTTTATACACTTAGCTTATAAAGCAAGCTTATACCGGACTTTTAGGGATCCTGTGTTTTAGCTGTGTCTCATCACCTGAGATGTAGAATTTTTCTTTTATGGTGTCATATCTACCAGGTTTCGGGTGAGAAATGCACAACTTGCAATACTTAACAGGTGATCAGGTTCTGTAATATTTGCTTGGATAATTTAGTATTCTGTAAGTATGGTATTTGTTGTAAATGCTCATTGTCATGATTTGGATATGAAGTGTGGCCCCATTTGCTACCTATCTGGTGGTATTATTGACAGATGATTAGATAATGAGGACTGTAACTTCAATAGATGAATTTGTTAATGAAATCTAGGTAATGGACTGCTAAGAGGTAGGGGTCAAGTTGGAGGAAGTAGTACCTTGGAATATGCTTTTGACAAACATATGTCATACCCGGACTCTTCTTTGTCTCTCTACTTTCTGACTGCCATAAGGCGACAAGTTTTCCTTTCTTATATCCTTCTACCATAAACTCAGGAACACAGGACCTACTGACCATGAGCCAAAATAAATCCTTCTACCCTTAAGTTAGTGATTTTAGGAGTTTTATAACAGTGATGGAAAAGAAAAAATATGATAGTCTTAGAATTGTTCTAATAGCTATCCATGACAATTTTAAAGTAATATTTTGTCTACCTTTGATATTTTTCTATATTTTCTTCATGTTTTTTGAAATAAGTACATGCTACAGATGATTTAGAAGGTCAACAATGAAGTCAAATAGGAAGTAAAATAAAGGGAAAGTGAGTCACATTTCACAAAGTAAGCATTAGTGGACTTAGTCCATGTCTTCTGAAAGGTTTATGAAACTCTGAAATCGTAATAAAATTATAAAGATATGCTTTCACTTATGTTCATTTTGGAGGTGATGTCTTATAGTTACTTCCCACATTATTAATGGATGTCTGGTCTTTTAAAAACTGGGATTTCTAGCCGGGCGCTGGTGGCTCACGCCTGTAATCCTAGCTACTCAGGAGGCTGAGATCTGAGGATCGAGGTTCAAAGCCAGCCCGGGCAGGAGAGACCGTGAGACTCCTATCTCCAATAAACCACCAGAAAACCGGAAGTGGCGCTGTAGCTCAAGTG
>NW_012267241.1:11335487-11418088 GCF_000151885.1 Dipodomys ordii | reverse complement strand
AAGGGTAAACAAAGGAGGAGGCTGCAATGCTTGATAAGAAATGTACTCATTATCTTGCCCATAATTGTAACCCCTCTGTACAGTATGTTCACAAAAAAAATTAAATTAAAAAAAAAACTCTAGTTGGGTAAGATATCCTGGAAATCTGTCCAGCCAGTTCTGTAACCATCAGTTTCCCTGGAGGTGGCTTACAATGTCTTTCTGTTCCTCTCATTCAGTTTTTTAACATGCCAGCCTAATAGTTTCTCAGTACTTTAGGAGCAGCATAATAGAAGAGGTAGATGGGGGGACTTCTAGTTTGATGCATGATCTACCTATTGCCAAATTAATTAACAATGTCAGCAAACTTTTCTGATCTCAAGAGCAGAAAAGGGCCTACTATTTTAGGCCCTTTCTGCTTCTAGTGTAACTACCAGTAAAGCCACTGATGGTCCTTGCTGTCTTCAGTGGATGCTTGGCAGTGACAGAAACATTTCAATTGAAGTTATGGATTGCTGCTGGCTGGGTCAACCAACCCATAGGAGAGATGGAGCTAAAGATTGACTGGGCATTAGTGAGATTTGCCTTTTCCCGCTCAGTTTTGTAAGGAGCTCTTTATTTGGTCTATCGAGTTGATTGTTTTAAATCTAAAAAAAAAAATCAAAAAACTTCTTTTACTAGGGACCTGACATGATATACCATAATGACTTCGAAAGAAACGTTAAACAGTTCATCCTGTCAACGGTGGCTGCCGGGCGCCGACAGACCATGGCAGGTCTTTTTGTCAGGTCAATGAGCTGCTAAAAATTGGCTAAGTTGGACCCTGCCATGATAGGCCGTCGTGCCTCAGAGGAAGTCATTATAGACCATCAAGTAAACAATACACATTTAAAAAAATTACTAATTAGGTTTTGCAGCAATACTTCCCATCCTTAGGGGCTCTACAGTGAGATAATTGACCGCAACGTGAGTTAAGCCTCACTAGCCCAAGGCATGAAGGTTAATTATCATAGTGTTCGGCCCCCAGCAAAGGGGACTGTGGTGATGACATGATGACATTTCAAACGTGGATTGATAGGGTTTGTCTACATAAAACTTTTTGAATGGTGTTGATTAAGGGCAAAGTGATGTGGTGACAATAACAGTTGCCAGGAAGAGAGAATCAGTAACCCCTGAAGAGAGAAACAAGGTACTCTGGAGAAAGACATCAGGAAGCTTCTGGGTCATGAAGTTTGTCAGGATATTAATTGATTTAGAATTATTTCTTGTGGTACCTTGGAATTAGACTCCTTTATATTGCCTGTGATTCTTCATGTGTCATTTCTCATCCTCTGTAATCTCTTGACAGTGTGGTAGTGTATATTTATATGGAATGGATACTGAGTTTCTTTAGAACACAGATTTATGCTGTCTAGCTGTAGGGATATACACTTTACAATAAATGGTATTTTCTGAAAATTCTGTTTAACTTGGAAATTGATGAATAAGTAGATCTCCTTGTAATCTATTTTAATTCAAACAGAGATTTTTTTAAGGAGATGGGTTATGAAGGATAGGAAATAAAAGATACTGCTGAATTGCTTCTTAAATAATTCATTGGAGAAGAGTTAACAGCTTGCAGCTAATTGTCACAATCATTTTGGAGAGTTTTCTCAAGAGGATATATATATATACTATTTTTAAAGAACCAAGTATTCAAAATCTAGCATGTGATTTCACATGTGCACATAAAACCATAGCGCCATAACTCCATACTCGCCAGGAGAGACAAAATATATGCAAATATAGTAGCCATTTTAGCTTTCCTTAGCTAGGAGTGTTCAGAGGAATACACACTGAAAAAAAAGAGGAGATGACATTTTTTTAAAACTATTCTGTTTAAAGCTAATAAATGATCTGCTCTTGAAGACACTTGATAGGTCAAATGTAAATAATTTTCATTAATAAAACTTAAAATTTATGATTGAAATACTAAATTTAACTATTTTAATATAAAGTATTTAAATATTAAGCTTAAATATTGAATACTTGATATTAAGAAATTTAATATTTAAACATTTTTCACATTGAAATACGTTTCATTGTGAAATTTTTGTTTTATATTTTGATGTTAAGATTTAAAAATTGTTCAGCAGCTTAATATCTTTGGCTATAAAGGAAATAAAAATCAAATAGCACTGAGATTTCATTCTCACTCAAGTAAGAATAGCCCCATTATCAAGAATACAAACAATGGCAGGAATGCTGGGAGAAAGAAACACTATTATACCACTTGTAAGAAGGTAAGCTATTGCAACCACTTGAAGATAGTTTGGAGATTCTTCAAAAATTAAACATACAACTACCCTATAATCCAGTAGTTCCATTCTTGGGCATTTATCCCAAGAGTACAATCAGGATTCAGTCTCTTTCACACTTACATTCATTGCTATACTGTTTACCATAGCCAAGTATGGAAACAACTCAAATGCCTGTAATGGATGAGGGAATCAAGAACGTGTGGCATATACATGTGCATATATATATATATATATGTATTTTCATGTATAATTTTACTTATATTCTAGGATGAATAATGTTATGTTACCTGCAGGGAGATGGATGAATTTCAAGAAAATTATGTTAAGTGAAGTAAGTCAAACTAAGAGAGACCAAAGACACATGTTTTCTTTCACACATAAAATAGTTAAATTATAAACATATGTGAAAATGTCATATTCAGGTATATACAAACAAACTGACCAGAGCATGGTGGATACAGGGGAAGAGACAACAAACTTATGAACAACAAATGTACAGTTTAACAAAATGAATACCAGCAAGCTTGAACATGTGTTGGAGGTGAGTCAAGAGAGAGAAGACAAATAGAGAGAGGAAGGCTGGGCAAAAACAGTCACATTTCCAATGTACATAAGTGAAAATGAAATCAGGAAACTTAAGGAGTTAGGGGAGCCAGTTGGGAGAGCTGGGGGGAGAATGATGAACGGGATGAGATTACAACATACTGTACTCATAAACTGACACTGTAGAATTGAAACTCTTAGGTATAACTACTTAAAAGATTTGAAAACAGTTGTAAAAAGAGTTGTAGAACAGTAAAAACCTACAGTCAAGTTGGCAACATACCAATCAATCAATGTAGTTGAAGAAGATGTCACAGAATTTTTTTTCTATGTACATTAACTTATTCAGTAATTTTTCTCTATTGAGTTAACAAGGCAGGTAATCCATATTAGCCAGGCCAAGTTTTGTATTTTGCCTCAGAAGTCTTGGCTTGGCTCTGTAGCACTTTCAATCATGGCATATCAAGTACACATGATTCTGTAGTGCAACCCCAAATATTTCAGACACTACAAACAAACACTTACCTTTCTTGCATGGGTGGAAGTTGAATCCAGCTATTAAATCGGGGATCATATCGGCTGACAAAATTTGTACTGTGCTTTCCTGTAAAAATACATTCAAGACACTTAACACTTGGATTCTTTTGTTGATTTTCACATCTAGCAGTTTTTAAAATAAGGTCTCACTCTTTTCAGGTTTAGTGAACAGATGAATTAAGGAGAATACCTAAGACAGGGCAAGAACTATGGGTCAGAGGAATGAATGCACCCCTTCAAATGCTGTCCTTCTTTTCCTTTTGCTTACTGAATTAGGACAAAACTAAATCAAATATATTGAAAGGAAGTTTGCTTTCTTAACTGGTTTCTGTCATGATATTAGTGTCATGTTCTGGAATTTTTATGTTTTAAAAACACTATTACCTATATATTAGTTATAGAGATGCTTTGTATGGTATATCTCTTTGGAGTCTTTTTAAAAAAATAAATTATTTTTTCTTTTTTCCTGAAAAAAAATAAACTTCTATTTCTATATGTCATCTATCTATCTATCTATCTATCTATCTATCTATCTATCTATCTATCTATCTATCTATCTATCTATCTATCTATCTATCTATCTATCTATCTATCTATCTATCTATCTATCTATCTATCTATCTATCTATCTATCTTTGTGCTGGCCCTGGAGCTTGAACTCAAGACCTGGATACTGTCCCTGGGTTTTTTTGCTCAAGGCAAGTGCTCTACTATTTGAGCCACAGCTCCGCTTCTGGAATTTTTGCTGGTTAATTGAATCTAAGAGTCTCATAGACTTTCTTCTCAGGCTGGCTTCAAATGAGGATCCTCAGATCTCAGCCTCCTAAGTAGCTAGGATCACAGGTGAGAGTCACTGGTGCCTGACTTATTTATTTATTTTAAATTTTATTTTATTGTAAAAATGTTGTACATTTTTATTGTTTATTTATTTATTTATTTTTGTCAGTCGTGGGGCCTGAACTCTGGGCCTGGGTGCTGTCCCTCAGCTCTTCAGCTCAAGGCTAGAACTCTACCACTTGAGCCATAGCTTCACTTCTAACTTTTTCTGCTTATGTGGTGCTGTGGAATCGAACCCAGGGCTTCATGCATACGAGGCAAGCACTCTACCACTGAGCTACCTTCCCAGTCCTTTTATTTATTTTTGAGAGAGGTAAAGTTCACAGCACACTGAGAAGAAAGTGGAAAGATTTCCTTCCTGAATGCCTCCGTCCTGAATCCTGACTAGTTCAGCAACCCCATTATTCAATCCTTAAGGAACCCTATTGTGGCAGCCTTTTATCTGCCCATGGAAATGATCGTAATCACTAAGCTCAGTTTTGTACCATGCATGCCCTGTATGTTTTGTGTGCACAGAGCACAGGTGCTCTGCGGTACACACAAGTATATTGCTGAGAAGGAGAGCAGGAGTCCTCTGAGCTACTTAACCAGCTTATCCTCTCCATTGAGCCTAAGAAGCACATTAATGCCTCCAAGGCATTAATCTTAGTTTGCATACATATTGACATTAAAGCACGAAATGGAAGCAAAGGAGGGTATTACATATTCTGTGTAGTGCTGGAGATGGCAATCATCTTGAGTACCTGAAACCTTAACTCCAAAAGGCTGCCTTTGGTCATATACTAGTAACTAAGTATACATACTGGACTTCACATAGGAATTAACAGATAGAGGTATGTGGTTTTGTGTGTGTGTGTGTGTGTGGGTGTGTATGTGTGTGTGTGCACACACATGTGCACTTATGTATATGCAAATGCATGTACACTCGAACAGGAACACACACATAACCCAATTATTAATTGCAAAAATGTATATGAGCACCTACTGTGTGACTTCTGTGTTTTAAGCTCTGGGAATATACTGGTATAAGAGGACGTTAAGGTTCCTTTTGTTGTGAATGAATTAACCTTTCCCCACAAACCTCGATCCTGGAGCTAGAATTTGGGGCCTGTGTGCTCTCCCTGAAATTTTGTGCTTAAGGCTAGTGTTCTACCACTTGAGCCACAGCTCCTCCTCTGGATTTTTCTGTGTAGTTCACTGGAGTCTCAAGGACTTCCATGTCTGGACTGGCTTCTGACCTCAATCCTTGGATCTCAACCTCCTGATTAGCTAGGATTACAGGCATGACCATCAGTACCCAGCCAATAAACAAACTTTTAAAATAATATCAAATCAAGATGAATGATATACAGACTGATAAAACCAGGATAGATAGCAGAGAGGCCAGTTAAAGAAGTGGTCTCCTGCTTACACCTGCTTACAGATGAAGCTACAAGCACAGATATGCAATGCAAGTCTTGCAGGCAGTAGCTAGACAAGTATAACATCTCTGGATTGGTGATGAGTTCAAAAGCTGCAAGAATGCTGGGGAATGGAAAGAAATCAGAGACAGATCTAGGTCCAGAATACCATGTCCCTTATCAACCAGTATGCAATTTTGTACTTTTGCTTTAAGAATTAACAGGATAAAGTCAATGAAGGTTCTGGAAACATGAAGAATGCAATCCAATTCATCAGTCTGGCTGCTGTGTGAGGTGCAGGAGAGTGTATAAAGGGACCACGGTACACTAGGAGGACTGCAGGAAGCCATTGTAATATTCAAGGAAATAAATGAAGATAATTTGAATAAAGTTGTGGGCAGTCAGCTATGATCAGGTCTGAAATCTATACGCTACACATAGACAAATACAACTACCAGAGGAATTAAATATTGGTATGAGAACAAGTGAGACATTAAGGATCGCAATCAGCTTTTTAATAAATAACTGGAAGGTAGATTATACAATTTGCTAGAGTGAGTAAAACCAAGTAGGAGAAGGCTGGGAGAAGTTTTGAGATCTGTTTGCTATTTAACCTTGATAGATCTATAGGATCTTGAGCAGACAAAATGGACTGAAGGATAGACTAGACTGGCGCAGAAACATTAGCAGGAGAAAAATGGGTTATATGCTGGTAGGGCTGAATCTGAATGATCCCAGAAAGACTCATATGTTGAAGGCTTAGTCACCAAATGGTGGCACTATTGAGAGGTTAAGTAACATAACATGATCAAGGTCACATAACATGGTCAAGTGAAGAGGTAGCATTACCAGAAAAACAATGAATAATACTCCATGAAGGAGTGGGGCAGCATGGAGTATAATCTGAAGATATCCTGTAAAAGTGCCTGATGCTTTAGGAATGGTAATTGAGGGGAAAAGAGAAATGTTGCCTGCCTCCAATACTGTAAAGTACATGGGGTGGGGGGAGTGGGAGGAGCAACCCAAGTGTACAAAAAAGATCGACCAGGAAAATAGTGTTCTCAGAAGATATTCTGGTTATGAGTAGAAAGGAAGCTGGAAAATACATGGCCCCATAGAGAGATAAACAATTGTTGGTTTTTTGATGATGTCAGATGAGGGGAGAGTTGATGGCTGGCTGGAAGATAAATTGAGAGAGGAATGCCAGGAGATAGGACATTTGGATTTCATAGAAGTATACAACTCAAGAAAGGATTATGTCAAGACTGAGTCTGTGCTTACATATGAATTTTTTTTGGAATTTGTGAGGATGTCCCTACAAGAAAAAATATCCTTAATACTCAAGTTCCAAGGTTAATTCTCCAGTGCATCTGAAGATTAGTAATGTCGATGAGAATGTAGAACCTACCCACCCGGTCTAAGAATGTTTTTCTCTATAAAATTTGGTCTAGATTTTCTATTTGAAAGAAAACATCCACAGTGAGGCAGAGAACCCCTCTATAATAGTATTGGGAGAAACTAGCAAAGTTCATTTCTGGTTATTATTTTAGTGGCTGAGACTTGGATAAAGTATTCAGCAGGACCTAGTGTGATATGAATGTGAGATGGCAGACCTTCCAAAGGAGAGTAGTGTGAGAAAGGGAAAGAGATGGAAGACCAGGAAGATGGAAATAAGAAAGATGATTTTCTAGAGTGTCAAAAGAAGATCAGAGGGGGAAATGCCTTTAGTACTTAGTTTACTTTCCGACTACAAAGCTTGGTCTTGCAATCAAGAGCACCAGTAAGTTAAATTCTATTTGTGGCCGATGAGCACATACTTGTGTTTGATGAGCTTGTGTTGAAATGTATAATGTTGTATTTCATTCAAAGTAGAATAGTGAGCAGCTATAGGTTTTATATTTTGGCTTAAACATAGGGATCAGGTTTTATGAGTTGCTGATTAAGATAAGTCTTGGACTCAAGAGATGGGTCATCAGCAGGGACTTGTCCATCATGAGCAAAGCCTGAAGTTTGATCCCCAGCACTGTGAATAAATAGATAGATAAATAAATAAATGAACTGCAGGACACAGTGGCATACTTTAGTTATAGTACTCAGGAGAGGCTGAGAGCTCAAGGCCAGCCTGAGCTATATAACAAACCCTGTTTAAAAGAAAAAAGCAGAAAGTTTCATAGAAATGGTAGGCTCATAGTGTTTTGTTTTTTAGAAAACCCTATGAAAGGATGGCTGGGTTGGGAAAGATGGGGTACAATGATGAAAGAGGTGACACCAATTAAGATGCCTTGTATTCCTAAGCATATTTGTTGAGTGGGTAATTCATTCGTACAACTACTTAAGGATACTAAAAATATATTTCAAAAAAATCACTACAAGTTTTGGTACTGAGACTATGACGTTAATAGAGGCCTTTCCCCTCTCTGGGTATGCTGAGAGAACTCTAGTCTGAACGAGGACTTCCCTACATTTTTCTAATAATGTTTTCAGTTTTAATCTGTCCCTACAAAAGAATGTTGGGCAAATCTTTGCTTAGATAAGTCCAAAGTCTCTATTTACTTACAAACATTCCATACAGTTCTAAGGAAGGATAAGTTAAACAGAAAAAGAGATGGGGAGAGGTTTATAATAGATTGCCTTTTGAGAACATGTCAAATCCATCCTTACAAAGGTAAGGTAGAGAAGAGCTGTTAAACATCATTCTTACTCCTATTCCAAATCTGTTTCTCATAGGACAGAGTGCCTTCTTTCCAATACTGAAAGATGAAATGTAACAAAAGCTGCAAGTCTTGAGAAAGATCTCTTCCCCTTTCTTGACAGAAATGTTTTTGGTGGGCAGTCTGGATTGTTTTCCTTTAAGACTTTCTAGAGTGAACAGATGTTGCTATTTTTATCTATAATTTGCCTTGGTGCAGATGCTGAAAGAGAGCATTCACAATAAAATAGATGCAGTATATGTAATTTCAGCAGGATGTTCTGAGGTTTTAGAGTAAAAATGTGTACCTGCAAGCTGTTTTATGGTTTCTCAGTCATAATGATTTCTGTTACACAGAAGGCTACAACTGCATCTAGACCTTCATGTGCAAGCTTTCCACAAATAACTTGATAATTTTGTGTATTCTGCAAGGCATAGAGCTCTCGTGTTTGGCAGGGAAAGTGACAGACAAAAGAGGTTTAATTTTTCTTTGTAGTATGTTTATGAAATAACCACAGCAATTAGAAAGGTGATGGATACATAGATGGAAGAAGTACTTAGAAAAGGTACAATCACTGGAACGGATCTTTAGTCATATTGTTAGCAAAATAACATCACTTAGAGCTATGAATGGCATGACTGGAGATAATGCTTGCTTATTGCAACTGCGTCGACAAAATGGGAGGGAAGTGGTGAGGAAAGTGAGGAGGATTCTTAACAGCTGCAGCTGGCTACCTTCCTCTGGGGAGTTTGTACTGATGCTTGTGGCTTTCCTCAGGGGACAGAATGGTGAGGGCCTGGGCATCCAAATCCCCAGAGTGTCAGGGAATGAATGCTCAGCTACATACGTTCCTCAGTTGGTTCCATGATTAACCCTCCTCCCATTGTCAGCCCAACTTCCTAACTACTTCATTTGTCTTTATTGCACAAAAATGTATTTTCAATGATGATTACAAAATGAGCCAATCACAGTGTCCTTTAATACAGAGATTTTTTTTTTAAAGCACTTACATGGTTTGAAGGAGTGTCCCATAAAGAACCATGTACCGAAGGCTTGGTTCCCAGGGGATGCTATAGGGAGGTAGTGAAACCTTTAAGAGATGGCCTATTTGGGAGAAGTTCATCGTTTATTGAGGTGATGTCCCCAGTAGGGACTATGGAACCCCCTGCTTGCCTCTCCACCCCCAGACTTAATAATTCAAAACGATCACAATACTCTTACATGCACTTCGGTGGTGACTTGTCACCATGCAATGACCTCACCAGAACTGAAATAATGCAAGTTTATGTTTTTTCTTCCAAAATCGTGAGTTAAATACATCTTCTCTCATTAATATTAGTTGCCTCCAGAATTTCACGACAGTCACATGAAGCCGATTAATCGCAGCACCAACAGTGAAAGTTGCTTAATAGTTACCATTTGGATTCCATTGGTCCTCTCCGCCCAACACGAACAAGAAGTTTTCTACTTCTACAACGCAGTGGTGGGCACTGTTGTATGGCATAACTGGAATTGAGGGGGAGGAAAAAGATGCATAAAATTTCCATCTTAGCACTTGATACCTCAGCACACCAGCTATTTGCTTCACCGAGATGTACAAAATGTGAAATTCAATCAGCAGAAAGAAGACAGCAAAGGCAGCAGAGTGGCTAACCCTCAGATCCACTGGTCCCCATCCACTGTTCAGCTGTGTGTGCCCAGCAGTTTCAAACCCAACCCCTTTTGATTCATTTTACATAATGTTATTCCACAAATTAGTCAAGAACGGCCTGCCATGCTACTTCCCATTCTTAAGTTCTCACCTGCTTGCTGATAGAAATAACATTCTAAAACAGCTACCGACACTCCCAAATGGTCAAGGCTGGCAGTAACTGGAAGAAGTAACTACTGAATATACTTGGAGCCATTAACATGCTCTGCCCAACTTGGTTTGCTGGCAATCTTTCCACAAACAGACTCAGAATGATTGGTAGCTTTCTATTCCACAGCAATGAGCAAGCTGAATTTCCATACAGTTTTAAGTTTTTAAATTAAGGTCCTGCTGACTTAATGCCTTCTCCAAACTTATATGCTTAATTTCTTGTACCATGTCATTAGCAGCACAATCATACATTTTCTACCTATCTGCATAGGAGCTCTTCTGTAACAAAGATGGAAGCTGTCAGGAACACCACAAAAATCTATTCTCCTTGTCTCTTGCTGTCCCCTTGCCCAAATGTGGTGGTGGCTGCGTGGAGGGGACATGATTTGGAAATCCACTAAAGCCAAGTTTCTCTGTATTTGCTATCGTTTGGTCTCCTTTGAGGAGTGACAAAGTACAGAATAGACATGACTGTCACATTTGGTGCAGTGCAGTGCCAGTTGTCTCTGCCATTTTAATCTCCTAAAGTGACTGTAAATGTACATATACGGTGCTAGTTATCGTGTCACATGCAGAGGTGTGGGCCGCCCAGGGACACCAGTAGGAGAAATGATGTCCTTGTTCAGCTCATCATACGGGCACCTTAAATCTAGGTGAGGACAAATGGGGAGGTGATGTGCATGTTCAGGCAGGGAACTTATTGCTTGACACGGATCAACAGAGCACTTAAGAAACCAGTGCAGTGGGAAATCAATATGAGTCCCAGCCAACTCTTATTCTGTGCTCTTTTGCCAATGCAGAGTGGGGGGGGCATCTCATACCCAAATTATTTTCAGTGATATATATCTTACTCATTTCAATTTTATTCTTGTTATCTATTTTTCCTCAAGAATCACATACACTAGCTAAGAGATGTAAATAAAAAGTACTATGAAACTAGCATGACTGTGAGATTGATAACTCTGAAAGGATTTCTAAAATAGCAAATCAGATCAATCAGTTTTTGTATCTCAGGCCTATATGAGTTCTGAGTAATTAATTATCATTAAGTAAGAATACTAATTTTTTTTCTGGAGTTATATTCATATGGGGAGAAGTTATTGGTACAGAAACACCCTGATTTGGGGGTGATATAAATCCTAGATGTCAATGGTGTGCAGGGTCCATGAATTAGATTGATACATCTCAGGAATATTCATAATCTCTCAGTCCTCAGTTTACCTTTTTGGAAAATGCTTTGGGCTGCTTAAATCCTGAGGGCTCCATTATTCAGAATATGTTAAACCATTGAGTTTATTATACAACCAAGGCTGAATATGCTTTGAAGGTTGTTTAAAAAATAATTTGTTATTCTTTGAATTATGATGCTGTTTCCAAACTACCAAACACAGAAGTAGCTGGGTGCTGATAGCTAAAACCTGCAGTCCGAACTACTCAGTAGGCTGAGATATGAGGATTGCAGTTGGAAGCCAACCAGGGAAGAAAAGTTGGTGAGACTCTTTTTTTAAAAAAATATGTATTTTTTATTGTAAAGATACTGTACAGAGGGGTTACATGAGCAAGGTAATGAGTCCGTTTCCTATCAAGCATTGTTACCCACTCCTTTATATAGGGGAAACCCTACCATCCCTTTGTCCCCACCTTCCCAACTCCTTCTGCCCCTCTACCCCCCCCCAAAGTCGTAAAGTTTGATTTTAACATTGTTGAAATTTTACTGTTACAATGGGTCATCCTGTATCCTTATTTCAGCATTTTTACCTCCAATTAACCACCAAAAAGCTGGAAGTGAAGCTATACCTCAAATGGTAGAGCACCAGCCTTGAGGGAAAAAAAACCCTAAGGGACAGTATCCAGACTCTGAGTTTAAGCCCCAGTACCCCCCCCCACACACACACAAAATAAAACTAGGCATCTTTATGTTATTTTATGAATAGCCTAATTGTAGCAGCTTATCAACCAGTGTAAATGTGTGCAGCATTAATTGCCCTCTGTGAGAATTAATTCCATGAGATGTAGTAAAAGAATACAGACTAGCAACTACAATCCACTTACGCTAGAACTACCATGCCTCTTTTATAGTTTTGGTCAGTTTCATGCATAAACACCTTGAAATAATTTAAAATTGCACTTTTCTTCTGTTTAACCACAAGTTTACCAGCTATATAATCAAACACAGTCTTTGAAAATATAACAACACTTGTGTTTTGTTCTTGCTTTTCATTTGCTCCCATCCAGGCAAACAGAAATTAAATGAAGGAAATAATACATGATTTATTTTTAAGCCTCTTTCTCATTTGATTAACCCAATTGTTATGCTTTAGGCAAACAAATGAAACTATTGCACTAAGTTAATTATTGAACTCCTCAAAATAAGAGAAAAAGAAGTCTTTGAAGTCCTAATGTAAAGGACTCCAAGTTATAGTTGGTCATTTATTTGAATATTTTTACCTTTATTTAAAAATCTTGTATGCTATATATATATCTACATAGATATATATAGATATATATATATAGCATACAATATTCTCATTCCTGAATTGTGTTTTCTGAGTTATTGCCATGAATACTTGTGTAAAATGTACAAAAAAACTCTCTACAATCTTTTTGAAAGCAAAACAGTCCCTAACTTATTACATGAGAAAAAAAAATCTGTATTCCAACAGTTTGATTTTTGCAAAAGACCTCATTTCTCCGACTTCTGATTAAACCTGAAAGAAAGCAAAATAAATAGGGCAGCAAGCAGGAGCCAACAATCTGTTTAAAATGGCATTGGTTCCTGGACTTATTGATTCTCTTTTAAATAACACCAAACACACC
This sequence comes from Dipodomys ordii, assembly GCF_000151885.1. Classification (NCBI taxonomy): domain Eukaryota; kingdom Metazoa; phylum Chordata; class Mammalia; order Rodentia; family Heteromyidae; genus Dipodomys; species Dipodomys ordii. The sequence goes on along the minus strand of NW_012267241.1, from coordinate 11,405,124 downwards.
CCTACTTCTCTGCAGGTTTCTCCAGAGGTGGACACCTGCCTTGGCTTCACGAGCAGGTGGAGAAGGAGGTTTGTACTCCGCATTCATATACAGCCCAGTGTGAGTTTTTAGCGTGTCAGTCAGTGAGTTAGAGGGAAAGGGGAAAGAGAAGCTAATCAGGATGAAATGAGATTAAAGGCTGTCTAATTTTACAGCAACTGTGATCCATCAGCCACTGTGAAAGTGACAGTGGAAATGAATGATGGAGACAGACAGGTGGGGCTGTACATTTCACTGATTTATCCTCAAATGCACTGGGCCTTATTTTATTGAGTGAACATGACCGCATTTATCATGTCTGTCATCTAAAGCCACTTCCCTCCATTTAAAAAGGTCACTTTACTCAGAGGGAGTCGGAGAGAAGCACTTTCAAATCAGATTTTAAATCTAATAACACATGTTTATAAGGTCCTTTGTGAGAATTCTCAACTTTATTACACAAACTAGTAGTGCTAGAAGGAAAAGGGAAATATGCCAGAAAATTTAAAAAGAGAAATCTTTGGTCATCTGAGGGAACCCCTTCCATAAATCTCTCAATTGGAATCAGTGTGTTCCAATCCTATGTTTCCCACTCTGAGTACCCTAAATTTTAATTTTAAAAATTACATTTAATATTTTTTATTAAGAAAGTAGAAAATTGGAGAGTCTCAGTCAGAATGTTTCCTCCGCAGAATGACTAATTATCACACACACAGACAAAACACATGGTAGCAATTGTGAGAAGCTGAATGAATGGTACAATGCATGTCTATACCTGTTCACTGTTTTCACATAATTTTAAGGTCATATAGATATCAATCCACAAGGACTTTTACCCTGCTCTCTACCAGTGCAAAAAAAAAATGTCTGGCAAAGCCGGGTACCTGTGACTCACATCTGTAATCCTACCTACTCAGGAGGCTGAGACCTGAGGATTGAGGTTCAAAGCCAGCCTGGGCAGGACAGTCCGTGAGACTTTTATCTCCAATTAACTGCCAAAAAAAGTCCAGAAATGGAGATGGTGCTCTAGTGGTAGACTACTAGCCTTGAGTGAAAAAAACTCAGCAACAGCATCCAGGCCCTGTGTTCAATCCCCAGGATGGGTGTCCAAGTGCATGGGCATGCACACACACACACACACACACACACACACACACACACACACACACACACACACACCTTGCAATAAGAATAAAAATTCACCTACATATGGCAAAATGTCAGCAACCTAGGATATAGATGACACAATGTGAATGCTCTGTTTAATTCTTTCAAAAGTCCTAAATATGAGAAAATGGTATAAAGCATTTTAATATCACATTATCATTGTGAGATAGTGTATTATTATAAAACAAATGTTTAAGGTATATAAGCTATAATTTCAATCTAGCATCCTTACTACTTGACTTCAAGTGTCTAAAAGTAACTCAGTACAAATAAAACCCAGGTAAACTGAGGGGGTGGTGAGGTTTGGGAAGTGTAAGTGTAAGTGGAGACATTAACCAAGATGCATTGGACATATGTTGAGCTAACTATTTTAAAATAACATAAGTAATCATAAAATAAAGTAAATCAAAGTAATTTAGTACAAAAATTCCTTGCAATGTTATATATACATTGTTCTTTGTGCATGTAAAAATGGAGAATTCAAAACCCTCATTAAACTACATGTTGTTTTTCACAATAATAACCATCAGTTACCAAAAATTTGCCACATCCCACAGATATAAATTAAATACGCAATCTCATTTCCATATTTACATGTGAACATACCACATCATGTGTATCCTCTTCTAGATATTCATTGACCTCCATTTAGACAAGTGAAAATTAAGTTGATGGAATTATTCATGACATTACAATATGAGAACATGTATGATAAACATACTGATGCCATACCTACCTACGTACCTATATTTACTTACATCTTTCATTTAATACAAGGAACTATGAAGTAGGCATTAGGTATCCATTTTAATTCTGGAAGAAATACTGAGGCCTTGTGAGGGTAAGTCACTTATGGAAGGTCACAGTCACCTAATGAATACCAGAGATGGAATCCAAACAGGAGACTATCTGGGCCCCACCCCACACTCTTATCCATTTCACTCTACTGATTTTCAATAGGTATGTTCATCCAACCAGCAAGTAATTACTGAGTACCTGAGTGTTCAGTGATGGTGTTCTTGAAATTTGTATATAATTTTATACTGAGTCACATTTTAAATATGGCTATTAGTTCAATATATAAAGGAATCTTTATTTAAAAAAAAACAAGTAGATGTTCCTTTACATTTTTTCCCTCTGGATATGGATATTCAAATAGTTGTTTTTCTTTTCTTTTCAACTTTTTTATTTTTTAATTTTACTGACAAGGTGGTATTCAGAGGGGTTACAATTACATAAGTAAGGTAGTGAATGAGTTGTTTCCTTAAAATAAGATGCATTTGGTTGATGGCGTCAGAAAAACACTACACAAATCAGTTATGTGAAAAGGTCTAGTAGCAGAAGGCTCCTGTTGTTATTTTTTAAACCAAGTATCTATTCAAACTTGCAAGTAGATTCTTGAGTGTCGGGGGCGTCAAAGGCCTCTTTTCTTTATCTAGAATTTGCAGGGGGTTTGTTTATATTTAGGATGACCTTATTCTACCACAGACTTATACTATCTGCTCCTCCCACATTTCATATCCAAAAGATATAAATTGCTTCCAGCAGAAAATGTAGGTATCTTTCACAGCCTACAAATTTTCATGAACAGCCAACAAGAACTTGAATAGAGCTATCTATGTCAAGAATATAGAAGCGCTAATTAACTGGTTACTGAGTGCATCATCTAATTTAAATGTAACAGATATGAACACCGTGATACCTTTTTGGCCTCTAAAACATAAATTTGTAAACCTGTCCAAAACGAATTATTTTTTTGGAAAATTTAAGTACACACTATGGTAAATACACAAGTTTTTATTATTATTTTTGTCTTGGAAGGTTACATGAGACGAATAATCTTCCTTCTGATCTCTAAACTCTAACCTGTCAGTTTTGCATCTCACTGTTTTTCTTCCAGAAAGATGACATCTGCGAGCAGCCAGTTTAACACAAATGGCAAACACATACTGTAGATGCACCATTTAGTACCTTACACTAAAGAAATGCATGCATTAATTTTAGACAAGGCAAATATTTGTCCTCTGTCTATCCCATGCCAGGCAGGGCTGCACTTGCTGGGAAAAATCTACGAACCTGGGAGATACTCATTCAGGGTATGCCTCTGATACACATGTTCAGAAAAAAGCAGGCTCTTCTATTTCAAATGACCAGTGCAATGAAGACAGAGAGAGTGACAAGAGTGGGAACCAGTATCTGGGAACACCTTTTCAGAGCTTTCAAAAAGAAAAAGGGCTGAGGTGAGTGAGGGAGCCATGCAGGAAGTAGCTGTAGGAATAGCAAATAGCAAGGCTCCAGCACTGGCTAGGAGTGTCATCAAACTGCAAGAAGCCAGGAATAGAGGGAGGCGCGGGGATATTTAGGATGAAAATGATGAGCAGAGCGTCATGGTGCTGGACAGTGGTGAGAGGGTAACACTAAGACTGTCTTTCACTGCATTATCTTAAATGGTAGCACAGTATTTCATTTTATGTGTGTTTTAAAATTCATGCCATTCTTTAGGGATGGCCATTTCTATGTTCAACAAGCATTTGTTAAACACAAGTGCAGATACTTTTCCTGGTTGGTAATAATGTAGCAGAGAGAAGGGTGGGGAGAGGGAGAGAGAAAGAGAGATTGAGAGAGAACACAAACAGATAGGTAATGATGAAGAGTATATGCAGGTGATGAAAAGAGAAATAATATAGGACACAATGGGCCAAGTGTAAGGGCTGCCTATTACTATAGAAACCAGTCATCGAGGAGTGTCTTTCTGGGGAATGATGTTTAAAGTAGAATTTGAAGGCTACAAGAATCTATCTGTTTAAATATAAAGGACTCAGGTAGCAGTACAGAAGTGAGGATAAATTAGTCATGCCTGTATGGGGATTTTATATGGGAAGTATCAAGAAGTGAGGCCCACCAGGAGGGATGAAGTCAAAGGGCATCCAAAGCTGACATGTGAGTCTTTGAGATGCAGGGGAAGTTGTGTACGTAGTTTGTATTCTATAAATGATAGGAAGACATTGGAGGGGCCTAAGAAATAAGATGACATAATCTGATTGATTTTTTTTTAAACATCACCCTAGTCTACTGCTGCTGCAAATCACCCTTGTCTACTGCTGCTGCTGAAGGAATAGATGAGAGAAACTGTCTCTGTCTAGCTAAGAGGTGAAGGAGGTTTTTGTCAGGAGAGGACACTCAGGGCTGGCAGAGGGCATGTTCTGACAATGACTGTGATTGCAATGGTGCTATAGTGAGGGTTCTGGGTCCTCACCAATAAATAATATGCTCATGGGAGCTTATCTGTAAGATCAATTCTTCCCAAGGAAACTCCTAAGCCCAAGAGTGAATGCATTTTACATGTTGATGAACCTTGTGTGACATTCTTCCCCATTTCTCCACTTAAATCTTTGCCAATATGGTAGATGAACAATTGATATCTCTTTGAAATTTAAACCTGTGTTCATTTACTATTATGAAAACATTGAGTGTCTTTTCATATATTTAAAATTCATTTGTATTCTACACATTTTTCTCTTGTGTTTTTGATTGCTTAATATAATTTATTTTATATATTACTACATGATTTCTCCTGTTTTTAAGTTTTTTTTTCCTAGAGAGTTATCTAAACAGGAAAAACAAATGATATTTTTGAAGCACAGTCCTGCTAGAATATATATTTGTGAAATATTTATTCATTGGAGCAAATTCAAATAGCAATTACATGCTGCTGGAAACAAATAGAACCTGAGAGATACTTTCACTTTAATAATATTGAATGAATATTCCTTGCCGTGAGATCCTGGAGGGATTTTTTTTGTAAAAAATATAATTTCTTCAGTTTTATAGTAAACACAATTGAAAAACATAAATGTTTAAAATTTTACTAGTTTAAACCTGTCATTCAATCTTTCTGCAAACATCGAGCGAGTCTGAAACACACACATAGTCAAACACCTTACACATTGGGTACTTGATAGATATTATTGAAAAGGCTTTGCTACTCCTTTCTGTCCTATTTGAGATGTACTATATCTGAAAAGCAGAAATCATTGGAAATATTTTGTATATTTGGAGATGGTTTGCTAATTTTATTGCAAACAGTTGAGAAAAAGGAAGCTCTCTAAGAGATTACTGTGCTCTGGATCTAGGAAAGAATTCATGGATACTCTGAATTAACACAAAGCTTGAAATACTTTTCTCTCTCCCCCGATTTTTTCTATACAACTGAATCTGTACCAGAGACAATATTTTTTTAATGGGTTCAAAGTGTCTAAATCTGGGAAAAGATGAAGTGGTTTATGTGTGTCACTTAGCTACAGAGAAGGCCCAGGTGAGAGGATCATTGTCTGTGGCTGGGTCTGGGCAAAAATATAAGACCTTGCCCACACAAACAAACAAACAAAGCAAAAAAATGGCTTGGGGTGTGGCTCGTGTGATTGAACACCTGCCTGACAAGCACCAGGTTTTGACCTTAAAACCTAATGCTGCCAAGATAAAAAGATGTATAATAGTGCTGAGATGTTAGAGTATTTTTCCTCTTTAATAGTTCAACTGTTTCTAAAGAAGAGTCATTCTGAAGCTGAAGGTTACTTTCTGTCTCCTTCCTCCATGTTACCATCAGGCTAAATACATGCCTTCATTGGGTCGTTTGCCAGGATTCACATACATTATATTAACATTATATATCTGTGTTTATCATAAAAAAGGTAGAACAAAGGTTAAGCAAGCACACAAGTGATACTTACTAATGTCTCCCCTTTCCTTGCTCTCCCCAGTTTTTTCCCTCCCATCTCCACCCACAAAATGCAGTTTATTTTCCACATAGTGTCTAGTGAGTACCACTCTTGTACTTGTTTACCCTATGTGGAACTCTATGTGTTTGCTATATGTTCAAAATAAACTGTTCATTTTGAGGGTAGAGTAGGAGGGAAAAACTGGGAGAGAAAGGAAAAGGGAGACATGGTTCAAAAAGAATTGTACTCATCACATGGTTCATGTAACTGTAACTTCTCTGTAAATCAACTCTACAATAAATAAATAAATAAATAAATAAATGAATAAATAAATAAAATAAGGATTAGATATTTTTTTCAAGGAGAGTTTGTGTTAAGGTCAAAGGTGTACAGTAAATTCTTGTTGACCTTATCTTATCTCTAAACCTTTGACTTGGAGAAGTTCTAATAACTGGCCAAGCTACAGTCACTTAAAATAGAACTTTTATGAGCTATTTAGGCAGACCTGACATTAGAAGTTTTGTTTTTATTTTAATTAGAAGATTTTCACTAATGTGCTGCCAACTTATAATTATTATAATATCAACTATTTTACTTTGCATACATCCTGGCAAAATAAAGTTTTATTTTTATCTCTGGAAAGTAAAAAGTCTTTGGAAATGAAAGCTTTTAAAGACAAGTTTTGTGTTTCTTCTGCTTCATAAACTAGAGTGGCTCTCTTGTAAGATTTTTCAAGATGTGTTGAAAACACACTAGTGTCTAGATGACTTGTCTTTTCCCTAGGTCAGCACAATGTCTTCCTGACCCCAGTTTCTTGGAGGAATCAGAAATAGCAATTCTATCTTGTTTCCATTTCTTGGAGTTCATTTCAATAAGCATCATTTTATATGACCCTACGCACATAGCTATTTCATTGAGGCTTGAGAAAATGTTTTTAGAAAAAAAGGGGAGCAAATTAAAGGCATAGTCTATTATCTTTGCTTTTTAAGAGCTATACTACTTCTCTACTCAAGTTCCCTTTTGGACCATGTCCTTAGCTAATCAAGATGTCCTACTGTCTGTACTGACTCAATTTCTCCTGATGAGTGAGGCCACTTGATCATTCTGCGAGCAGTTGAGATGTCAGCCTCACCAGAACTGTGAACTCCGTCTTTCTTTCTTTTAGGTCATCTCTCATTGCATTTGCTTGTGCTGATTCAGTGTCTTATTGCTAGGATTTCTGTGCTTATTCTACTTTAAAGACTATTTCACTACAAAGATTCAGAAGGGTTTAATATATAATTCTTTGGTGTACTCATGTGCTGGTGTTAAGTCTAGTAAGTACTAGAGTATTTGGGCCAGGAGATCAAGGCTATACACTTAGTTAATGACACAGAGACATGAAAATTTAGTCTGTGATCTTAGGAGATGAGCTCAATTAGTGTCCATGACTACAACAAGCCACCTATCTAGAGCAGCCTGTTGAGAAAGTTCTACAGTCTCTATTATTGAAGAAAAGGGAAGAATGAAAGCTGTACATATAAGGGAGACACATGTACAGCAAATGGCGAATCTCTGCTTCTCCTTTTTCTGGCACTGTCTTTTACTGGCAAAGCTAGAAAACCACTGAATATTAAGTAACATTTTTATGAATATATTTATGAATCTGTATGAATAACTGGCACTTATCCTACATCAGAATTTAGGGTAATCTTATTGTTGAAGCTCATCTGTGAATATATACCAGGCTATTTATGCAGGACTTGCTGCAAGTGACTCCTAAGGTGGCTCTGGCTGATTCTATATGTGGTGTATATGTTCATATATGTATACATATTCCTACACATATACTTTCAAGTTTTATATATATGCAGATGTAATACTTTGAAAGACAATTAGTGACTTGGCCTTATTGTTATTTTTTAAGGTGTATGGGGAGGGGGAAGGACCAGTTTTATTCCATTGTTAGTAGCAGGTTCAAAAGGGACTATAGCTACAGGATGTCCTGAAATTTTGGCATCAAGATTTTTCTGCCTTTAGGAGCCAAGTGCAGAAGAACTGGCATGCAGTACATATGGCATCTTAACCAACAATGGTGGTTCAATAAGGTTATATTGGGTTAGTTGTGTGACTACATGCTCTAACTAACAATATAGTTCTCAGACTGTATCCCATGCTAGGTAATGCATGACTTTGTAGCTGCCTAGAGGTAGCGTTGAAGGGGACCTGCTTGGAGGTTCTAGGCTTGCTTAGTGCTCTGGCACTATTTGTTACTTACTCATGGTCCTTGTGTGTTCATGGCTGACCCTGTTCCTGTCAGAAGCTTCTGCAGAACCTCCCTCTTGGCTTTAGTATTTCTTGGCATCCGCCCTAATGCCTGCAACAGTTGAGGTTTTGCTTTGGGCTAAGAGTCATAGGCACAATCCAGCACCTCGTTCCCTAGTAGAAAGCATTATGGTTTGTTGTTTTTTCAAAGAGAATGGCTTTGGGAAGTTGTAGGAAACATGTACTTTCCTACTTTTCCACAAAAGGAAAAGAGAATGCTTCTTCCACCCTCCATCCTAAAGACAAAACAGACAAGGATTCTTGGGTCAGATGTTGCCAGGCCTCCTGGAGCGTGCAAGCACACAGAGAGTTCTGGAAACAAGAAGTTGGTGGCATCAGGCTGTGGTGGGAGTGTGATGGAGGAACTGGCCTTTCCTTGTAGAGTCCATGGAGTCATGGTACTCAGGCCCTTCTTGTGAGTTAAGCATGTCTTCTGTCAGCTTCTCACCTGAGCTGTCCTGAAAGGCCTTTCTGCTTTCTTACATACAAAAACCAAGTGCCAGGTCAAAGGCAACCCCAAAAGAAGCTATGTTGCAGGGGTCCCATAGTGCAGTGAGAAATCTCATCACCAGCTAAACTTGGCTTTATAGCATTTGTTTCCTGAAGAACAGAAAAAAAGCCAGGCTCTACACACATCAGACAAATAAGAGCCTTTGTTTCTCTGCTTCCATCCTTGGTGGAACCAGATTATTCAGGACAGCTGATGTCATTGTAAGCAGGTTAGCCTTGCTCAACCGTCGCATCAACATAGGTGTGTTGGAAAGGGTTAGCAGAGTTTCCTCTGGGCTGCCTGCCTCAAAAGGTCTTCTGGCAGTTAAGCTTTGTCTGGTATCCAAGAACTTAAATTTCAGGAGTGTTCTGTTCCCTTAACTGATAAGATTAGCTCTCTGAACCTAAATTGATTTAAGCTGCAGGATTTGGTATAGCTTGGAAGATGTCTACCTAATCAGCCCTCAATAAAAATTCCTGGGCCCAAGTCTCCAATGGGCTTCTCTGGTAGACAGAATTTTACATGCTGTCCCAGTTTGATGCTGGAGTAGGAGGGAAGTGTGTCTTTTGACTGCGTGGTGACAGGGTTTGTAGAAGTTTTGGTCTTACACTGTGGTTGATTTTGTTCTGTATCTTGTTACATAATAAGCCATAGCTGTCAATATAACTATGTGATGATCTCTGTCTTCCTGACTGACCATGTATTTAGGAATAAAATCATGAGATGACAGTCGCAGCAGACTGGGGCACTTTCTGAGGTATATCTTGCAGGGCGAGAGGAGACATCTAACAATTAATATGGAAAATTAGTGGTTGCAAAAAATCGTATTGTTGCCAGGCACTGAGGGCACACATCTATAATCCTAGCTACTCAGAGGACAGATGTTAGGAGAATTTACCAGGATAGCCCTGGTCAAAAGTTTGTGAGACCCTCTACCCTATCTCAAACATGATGGTGCATAGCTGTTATTCCAGCTATGTGGGAAGTATAAATAGGAGGGTTGTGGTCCAGGTAGGTGGAGGGAAAACATAAGACCCTATCTAAAAATAAAATAACCAGGAGAAAAAGGGTTAGAGGTATAACTTAAGCAGTAGAATAGCTACCTAGCAAGTGTGAAGCCCTGAGTTTATACACTAATACAACCCATGCCCCCTTTAAAAATATCAAACTGAATTCTATTAGCTCTGTAGATGAAGCAGGGTTCCAAAGGTCCTCTGGTTCAAATCAACATAAAAATCTCCCCTAGAAATCTACTCATGCCTCCAAATTGGCCCATCAGAGTTAACAGACATCTGTGTCAAAGAAATCTGGGGCAAAAAGTCATTGGAGCTTGGTGTTGTAGTCATATGTTGTTCTTCAATCTGTCCCTAGTCATTCCACATTTCTACCACAGTCACAGGGTTTTTTCTTAAAAAAAATGAAAGATGCAAATATCTCTCATCCTGCTGACCTTTCTAGCTACCATTGAAGCAGTCTATTACCTGTCCTCAAAGCCTGGTCCATATATACTGGACCCTGGCCTAGAGATGGTGTCATACATGACCCAGTTGGGCACGTCCAAAGGACTGTTATATCTGAGATGAAAGGAAGACCTTTCCATTCTATACAAAGATCCAGAAACTCTGGCAATGAACAAGCAGGTCTGAGCAAAGAAGGTTCATATTGTGAGAATGTTCATAAATGAGAATCTTTGTGGGATTTCAAAACTGTTTCTTACATATTCTAAGGCCAGTGCTGTTCTGCCCTTGCCCACATTAAGGCCAGTGCTGTTCTGCGCTCACCCTCCTCATTACGTGTCCTAGAATGTCCTGTAGCCCCACGTCCCCCCAGGTCATCTTGCTTTCTTTCCTGTCTTCTTTTGGCTGGCTGATTCTTCATAAAGTACTTAGAATGGTATAAAACCTTAGTCGGTTGATAACATTCACTACAGTCCATGCCTTATTCCTCCTTACCTTAAGAATATATTTTAAAGTTTTCAGAATGGCTTGCAAGGATCATAAGGCCTGCCCCCCAATGATCTTCCCAGCTTCCTTGGTACCACTGTCTCCTGGCCAAAGATATCACAGAGATGGTGGGTTCTCTGCCCCCTCCAAACACGGTTCTGCTTTAGAGACTTGACTCCTGCTCTTTTTTTCTGCATCATATACTCTTCCCGTGAATAGATAGAGGCTTCATTCCATCTCCTACTTCAGGATTCTGCTGGAAAGAGAGATATTCCCTAACAATTTCATTTAAAAGGGCCTCCTGTCTCAGTATCTCTCCATTTACCTGCTTTAGTGTTCTCAGTAATATATAATAAAGCCAATCATTATACACACTTTTCTTATCAAGTATTTCTGTTGTAATATAACTGTTTTGGTAAGACAATGACTGTCTCTCTCACTACTGAATCCCTGGTGTCCACAAACATGACTCTTACTTAGTAGGTTCCCAGTAAGTATTTGCTAAATTAGTGATAAATAGTGTAAATTAAGTTGAATTGGAATCTTGTTATTTGGAACCAATAGTTTAAAATTTCAAACAGAAAAACTAAGGCAATTTGGTTAAGGTGGGGTAGTAATTTTTTCAAGTATGTATCTGTAGTATTTGGTTTAGTATTGCAGATTTACGTACATCTTAGTTTTTTTTTTTTAATGGGAGATTTTCTTTGTGTGTATGTTGGGAGACTGAACTGAGGGCCTTAAACATGCTAAGCATTTCTCTACCAACGATTTATAACTTGTCCCCAGGTTAAGTTTAATATCATTTAATTGTGTGAGTATAGATGTCGTGATTGTCTTCATCAGTAAAATGCAACTTTTAAAACCTATCTCATAGGGCTATGTGAGAATTCTATTAAATTGGCTATATTATGTAAAACACAAGCTTATTACAAACTATAAAAAGTAGTTCTTTTATTGTCCCTTTCTCTAGGTCCTCCACCAAATGTTCTTCTATTACTTAATTTTTACAAAGGACAAAACGTCTCTAAAACAAGCAAAGTTATTTATACTTAAGATATTAACTACAGGCACAGATTTGATATGAACTGAATAAAATGAAATCTTGACTTATTGGGGTACAGTGTAGGGAGAATGAAGTGACATGGCACAAACTCCCACATTTTCAATAGCTTATGTCAGTGACATAACATGGTTTAACTCACACTCCCAACACAGCTGGAGAAATGAATTTAACTATGTTTATAAGCTATGGGTCATGGCTCACTCATGTGGTCCACCCCATGTTTATAACGTTTTGTTTGTCCACTGTCACACTCCATAGTATATGTAATCCGTGGCTACTCTTACGTGACAACAGTGGAGTTGAATGGTTGACTATGGCAATCCAAGCCCACAAAGTTCAATGAAAGGAAAGGAATAAAATGTTATTGTCTTATGCTCTGTAGTGAGGTTTGCACTGTCCTTTAGCTTTTCTGCTCAAGGCTGGCATTCTACCATGTGAACCGTAGCTCTACTTTCAGCCTTTTGGTGATTAATTTGAGATAATAATTTCATGGATTTTCCTATTATCACTGGCTTCGCACCACAATTCTCAGATCTCATACTGAGGATGACAATCATGAGTCACCAGTACCAAGCTGATGAGTTTTGCTCTTTTAGTTAAAAAAATATTGCTCACTTTTGTCCTAAATGACTACTTTACACCTTGTTCTCTTTCCCTAGCTCTCTAACATCTGCTCCCCAACTTACTTTGAGCTGATAATTTGTTTTCTGTTTCCCTGAAGGAAATCGAAACATTGAGAAAAGAACTCCTACAGTTCTCCGAGTCTCACTCAGTGTTCCTGAACCCATTTCTCCTCAACTACTCAAGGATATTTTTCCAGTTATTCCATCATGTCTTGCCTCATTAACCTTTCCCTCTTTATAAGATCTTTCCAATCAGCTGAGCGACACCTTACAAAACAGGATGGTGCTTGCATCAATCTTCTTGTTCTACACCTATCTCATTTCTCTTCTTTTCTGTTACATAAATAATTCAAAGTTACTAATTTTTCTCTTCTATTATCATTCCAATCTTTTCCAATTAGGCTCTTAGCTTCTTTATTCCACTGAAACAGCTGTTGTTAAATTAACATCCAGGTTGCTATTCTAGTGTTATTCTTAGTGTTCATTTCACTTGACCTGAAACACGAGCTATAGTAGATTCTGCCTTCAAATATACACTTCCAGGATCCAATCTCTCTGGATTCTCTTTCTGCCTGACCAGGTGTTACCTGCTCATAATCCTTGTCGGTTGTTCTCCATTCCCTCAATGTATAGACTTTGGTTTGCCTTTAAATATTCTTTTTCACCTCTATCCATGCTTAAGCCTTTGGTGGTCTTCAAGCCACATGACCTCAAAGTGATCAATATAGATCCAGTTGTGTATCAGATATGTTTCTACAACTTACCATGCCCCAAACACCCTTGGCTTTTCCCTTGGACAATCTCTTTTCCATCTAAGTCAAGGTCAACTTTCTCCTTCTACTTAATCAAGGCAAAAACACTGGGGTCATCCTTCACCCCTCTCTCTTTTTTGTAATAAACTTAGTCACATGATAACTTATTTTTCTTAAGATAAAAGATGTCTTTTTAGACATTTTCTTTATGTGTTAAGTATATAAAATGGCTTATGAAAGATACCTTGTGTAATCTGTTTTTCCCCTGTGACTCTATGGTGAGCTTTTTCCACTTCAATAGTTTTTACTAGAGTTAGAGTTATTCTGGGATTGGGGAGGCATATTCAATAATTCAATAATATTATTCAATAATCTCCAATAGTGAAACCATTTTTTTAAGTGTTGTTCTTTCTGGAGCTTGAACTCAAGGACTAGGTACTGTCCCTGAACTACTTCTGCTCAAAGCTAGTGGTCTACCACTTGAGCCACAGTGCCACTTCTGGCCTTTTCCAGTAGTTTATTAGAGATGATACTATCCTACTCAGGCTGGCTTTGAACCATGATCCTCAGATCTCAGCCTCTTAAGTACTTAGGATTATAGGCGTGAGCCACTGGTGCCTACAGTCTAGTAGTGAAACTTTTTTTTTTTTTTTTGCTATTAGAAACAACCCTGTTAAACATAATTGTGAACATGTGAATGACTATTTTCTTACAATGATTTCCTCAAAGTGGGATTGTGGAAATCAAGGCCTTAAAAATCTGACTTTTGATATAATTGGCATCTATAAACAAACATAAATAACATTTTGCACATTTCCTAGGTGACAGTGATACTCCAATATTCACTGATGAAGAATAATTTAATAATGTTCTTTCACTAATCTTAATTGAAGGTGGTGTTGTCAATCACAGTGTATGGAGAAGGCACTCTATTCCACTTGCTGAGAATGTGCTCTGTGAGTCCATATTCAAGAGCCTTGGCTTGGTTCCGTGGCTCTGCCCGAGTTTACTTGCAACTACAGCTTTGGTGATGATGACTTAAAGAAGCAATTCACTTAATGAACAGTCACAAATGGAACCAATATCCTCTTTTATCCAAATTGCTTACTTCATGATATAACAAAATAGTATAGCAGTAATATTAATTCTGTTAGAAGCAGGTAAGTAAAAAGTTCTCACTGAAAATCAGGGTGATGATAGATAAGTAGTTGAAACGAAGTGGGGTTTTTAACGATGGGTTATTTAAATTCACTTCCTAGATTGAATATTTCATGGGCTATGAGGGCTTTCCTCCTGAAATTTGTGGCAAACATGTCAGCATTTCTCAGGTTCTTGAAAAAATGCTGAAAGATGCTTAATTGTCAGGGCCAGACAGCCATGGCTGCTTCTAGTTGAAACTCGTTTCTTTGCTGCAGTTTTGATTTGTACCACGAGATGGCGGGCACTGTTCTTTGCTCACCCCCAAGAGAAGGCATCAGAGCTTGTCCAAATATGGGTTCCAAAACCAATAAAAAAAAAAAAAAGAGGAAAAATACACCTGTAAGGGTCTCTTTGCAAACTCTAGTTTTCATTTCTTTTTATTACACTGTTGGAGAATAACATTATTGTTTTAACTCTTCCTAATTAATTCCAAGTATTTGGCCAGAACCATCTTTCTTTTCTAGTTCACAACAACCTACTTTTGAGCTTCATATTACAGTCATGAAGGCAACATAAGATAGTTAATTTTTCTTTTTAAAAACTCAGATACATTCTTAGCAGAGATATCTTCTGCTAACATTTATAAAGATAGATTTCAAAATGAGGCAGTTTTTCCACTGTCTTGAAAGATCTGCAGGTAAATCCTGTTACATGTATGTGACAGAGATGTAATGGGTTAGAACTTACTGCTGTCCTTTAGTCTATAAGAACTTTGACCCATGTTTGAATATAAATTTTTGTTGTGTCTATTGCATGTATGTGGCTGAAACAATAATTCTTTGCTTTTTAATGAATAATGCCATGTGAGGATCCAACATCATAAAATTCAGTTTTTAAAGTGTCAAACTTTTTTTTTTTTTGTAGGTCGTGGGGCTTGAACCCTGGGCCTGGGTGTTGTCCCTCAGCTCTTCAGCTCAAGGCAAGCACTCTACTGCTTGAGCCACAGCACCACTTCTGGTTTTCTAGTGGTTTATTGGAGATAAGAGTCTCACAGATTTTCCTGCCCGGCTGGCTTTGAATAGCAATCATCAGATCTCAGCCTCCTGAGTAGCTAGGATTACAGGCGTGAGCCACCAGCTCCTGGCACTAAGTGCCAAATTTCTTTATATTAACAAATATACATTTTAGAGAAGAAGCTGACCTTAAATTTACTTTAAAGTGGTTGCTCATGTTCTTTAATTTTTTTAATTTTTAAATTTTATTTATTTTTTATTGTGAAAATACTGTACAGAGGGGTTACAATTACATGGGTAGGATAATGAGCACATTTCTAATCAAGTATTGTAGCCTCCTCCTTTGTTTCCTCTTCCCATCCCTTTGTATCCTCCCCCCCCCGCCCCATCCTCCCCCACCAAAGTTGTAAAGTTCATTTTTCAACTTAACGACTTGTACATCTCATTGTTGCAATGGGTCCTTCCTGTATCCCTGTTTTAACAATTTGTTTTTTCCCTTCCCTCCACATATACCAACATCATATATAGTGAAAGCAGTGGTTATACCATGGGGGAGGGACATACAAGGCAACAAAGACATAAATATGTTAGAAACAATTACATGAAAGATCTCTCTCTCTCTCTCTCTCTCTCTCTCTTTGTCAGTCTTAGGGCTTGAGCTCTAGGCCTGGGAGCTGTCCCTGAACAATTCAACTCAAGGCTCATGCTCTACCACTTGAGCCATAGCACCACTTCTAGTTTTCTGGTGTTTTGGTTTTTTTTTAATTGTGATTAAGTGATTACATAATTTCCCAAATTTCACAGTATTGTGGAATAATGATGCTCATTTAAAGTCACAAGTTCATTCTAACTTTCCTGGAGCAAATTGTCTATCACGGTCTATAACATATAATGGTGTACACATATATACCATACATGTGATTGGCAGCATGGGGTTATTTAGTAGTAGTTTGACCAGATGAGTGGAAATTCTTTGTTTCTTAAGTCCTGTTAATTTTGTCGTATCACCTAACATTTTGGATTTAACATCCACTTATCAGGAAGACCACTAACATAGTCTTTTATGAATATGATTTCTCACCTTCAGCAGTGTTAACTTGCTAAATCTGTAATAGCCCTAGATGATGCTAGCAAATCCATGTGTACACCCCTTTTTTTTTGAGGAAAATAGTATTCAAGACAATCAGGGCCTGTGAGCTGACAAGAGATGCTCAAAGTCCAACTTCACCATACAATAATGAGATGAGATGAGAAGAGAAATAAAGGCCTATAGGTAGATCTTCCATTGGAAAACCTAACAAGTCAGTGAAGTAACTAAAAGGCTAATGGTGCTTCTGAAAACAGACTCTAATTTTATTTTCTTATACTTTGAATTATATTTATTTGACATTTAGAAGTAATCTTAAGGGGAAAGTAGGAGAAAAATGAGGGAAACAAGATTTCTTGTATCCTAATGATACATAATGACTGTATTTTGTAAAAATATAGTCAACACATGATAATTCAATGCTAGTGGTTTAGTTCATCTATTCTCCCAGTGTTAGTATGTCTTCTGTTACCTTCTTTTTTCTGTCCTTCAGTGACTTAATTCTTTAGAGAGTGGACAAAGTTGATGGTAAATACAGATAAATCGATCAAGTATCAGCCATGAAAACAATATTTAATTTAAATTTCATGTGGTGAGGGAATGAGATGATTAAGATTTAAAATGTTATAAATTCTAAGTATTTTAGCTTGTATGACTTCATCTTTCCTCATCTTCCCTTAAAAAGTTGGTAGTCATTCATTCATGAACAGAATTATTATTTATTGAACTATTGTCTATGCCAGGTACTGGACATACACAGTCCTGTTTTCTTAGAGTTGAGTTCTTCAGTCTTCTTTTTGCTCCATTCCTTCTACTTTACAAAGTTCAATGGTGCCATCTGATTTTCTGCTGATTTCTGAAGCTGCATTTCTAGCATGTTTTCCTCTATTATACAGACAAATTTGGGGGGGGGTCTTTTTGAATAACTTCCTTTGAATATCTTATTCTGAGGGGAAGGGAAATAACAAAATGCTGAAATAAGGATACAGGTTGACCCATTGAAACAATGAGATGTCCAACACACTATGTTGAAAATGAACTTTACAACTTCGGGGGAAGGAGGGAGGAGTTGGGGAGATGGGGAGGGAACGGATGGTAGGGGAAAAACAAAGGAGGGGGTAACAATGTTCCATAGGAAATGTACTCATTACTTTCCTCATGTAACTGTAACCCTTCTGTACAGTATCTTTACAATAAACATATATATTAAAAAATAAAAATAAAATAAAAATAAAAAGAATATCTTATTCTGTAGTTCTTCCTTTATTGATACACTCACCATTGGACATATATACTGTATCTGGCAGAAGGCTAGTTATAATAGGTATATAGAGACTTCAACATGTTCTAGCCTCCTTTAAATAAGGATCTCCTAGATTTGCTCTTTTGATCAATAGCATCAATGTAGTTTGGCCAACAGTTCACCAGCAGTTCACAAGCCATATTTAATTCTATGATATTAGTTTGATAGCCATCAGTATAAATTGGTCACATATTATCCTTTACCTGGGTTATGTAATAAATGATGTCCCTGGCTCTAATCTCTTTTGTTTCAATGCACTCTAATTACCTTTTTTTTTTTTTTTTTTAGTTTTTTATTGCATGGGCAGGATAATACGTACATTTCTTACCAAGCATTGCAGCTTTAAAACATAGACTTAATTATGTTATTTTTCTGCACAAAGAGATTTGGTGAGGCCCCACTGGCTACCAAATAAGATCCAAATCACTTCCATATAATTCCTTACATCTGATCTCAGCTTACCTCTGATCAGTACCCAACTCTGTCCTTTCCTACATTTTAAATGCAATGTCACATTCTACCTCTCCCCAGGTTGTTCTCTACCTGGCACTGTAAGAATGTGCCACGTTTCTATGTTGATTCCCAGTTACAAGGGCTTTGCTTTGTACCTTCCACCTCCTACCCCCAATCTAAAGCTAAAAGAATCAAATGAATTTCAGAGCAAGGAAGCAAGAAAGCCTGGATACTAAATATCAGGGAGCAGTATCACCAGAATAGATTTGAATGAGGTATAGGATTTTACTGAATAAAATGGATTTGGACTACAGATCTTTATCAATATTTGGTGTCATATATTTTAATCTAAAGGCTTCTTTTATGCAGAAGGTCAATTTTAAGCTCCTTATAACCTTGTTTTTTCATTTTATGTGTTTATTTATTTTTATTTTTTTGGTGGTCTTAGCTTGAATTCAGAGCCTGGGCACCATTTCTGAGTTTTTTTTTGACTCAAGGCTTGTGTTCTATCCAATTGAGCCACAGCTCTACTTTGTGTGTGTGTGTGTGTGTGTGTGTGTGTGTGTGTGTGTGTGTGTGTTGTTGTTGTTGTTGTTGGGGGGGGGAGATCAATTAGAAATAAGAGTCTTATGGACTTTCCTCCCTGGACTAGCTTCAAATCATGATCTTCACATCTCAGCCTCCTGAGTAGCAAGGATTATAGGAGTGAGCCACGAATGCCTGGCTATGTTACTCTCTTTAATTAGTTATACAAAGGGGTTGTAATTCAATATGTCAGTTAGGAGTACAATGCATCTTGTCAATGTTACTCCTTCCATTATTCTATCCCCTCTTCCATCTGTCCCAACCACACCCATCCATCAAGTTACTTGGCTTCATTTTTACACATTTGCATTGAACATTATGAATTTACTCACCCATCATTTCTCTCTCTTCAGCTGGGTCCCTCAGACATGTTTCAGCCTTCTGGCATTCACTATGTTAAACTGTCAGTTAACTGTTTAAAGGAATTAAACCATAGGAATTCACCCCTGTGGATGACATGCTTTAGCTACTTGGACTGTGTATATATGCATATTGCCCTGGGTATATCTTAAAAAATATTTGCAATTTAGATCTAACTTTCACCATGAAAGAAAACATGGCTTTTGTCTTTCTAAATATGGCTTACTTTACCTAACATACATTTTCCTGGTCCATCTACTTCCCTGCAAATGATTGAATAGAATTTCATTGTTCACAATGAATATATATATATGAGTAGAATATATATATATATATATTCCACTCATCTGTTGTGCAGTATGTCTGGGCTGTTTCCATAATTCTGCTACAGTGAGAAGTACAGCAATGACTATAGGTGTCCAAGTATCTTCTTTGAGCCCTGACTTGTATGTACTCTTTCGGAAAAATATCCAAGAGTGGTACTGCTGAACTACAGAGAAGTTTCATTTTTAATTTTTTTTAACTTTAAATGTTTTTAAAATTTTCTTGTAAAGATGCTGTATAGAGAGGTTACAGTTACATCAGTAAGATAATGAGTGCATTTCTTGTCCAGCATTGTTACCCCCTCCTTTGTTTTTCTCCCACTATCCAGGATCTCCAAACGACCTTCCATAGCTATTACACTAATTTACATGCGTGCCAGTGTTTCAGCAATATCTGTGATGTTTCATAAGCCCCTATAATAAACTTCACCGTTTTGTAATGTTTATGTACCTTTATAGTGATGTAACATCTTTCAAAATATGTTTCTACTGTCTGGATTTTATCGGTTTTGTAAAACTGATGCCTATCAGTATTGATGTACATTTTCAACTAATGTCTGTCTTAATCAATGATGACAAGCTCTTAATACTACAGGCCTGAGGAAAGAATGCACTTTTGGAAGAATACAGACAAGTTTTGAACTTGAACTATAAATATTGTCTAAATCTCATAATCTACTTATGAGCCAAAGATGTGAATGAGTGTATAAGTGGAAATTT
This sequence comes from Dipodomys ordii, assembly GCF_000151885.1. NCBI lineage: Eukaryota > Metazoa > Chordata > Mammalia > Rodentia > Heteromyidae > Dipodomys > Dipodomys ordii. Next base: position 11,385,062 of record NW_012267241.1, on the reverse strand, counting down.
ATCTCGTTGTGAACAGCATTTTGAGACTTCACTGATATTCTCGATATAACCAATGATATGTTGGACCAGTCATCCAAATTCATCACTGTATAAATAAAATGTGAAGGTAACCTGACTTTGATGTCTGTTTTTTGGTTGTTAGTGTTGCCAAAGCTGTGTTTATTGTCTGGGGAATATTCACTCAGTTCTTCAAGAATTACAGAGTAGATATAAAGAAGGGAAAAAGGCATATAAATAATTAGTGGAGACCAGTTGGGATTTATACTATGGAAGATGAGAACTGTTAGGCTCAGTAGAAATGCATGTGCATATTCTGATGAAGGTGAAGCAAATCACCATTTGCACTTCAGAGTTATTAGTTTGTACAGAACACATGCTTTTCTAAAACACCATATTAACTTCATAGAAATTATGATGGAGGAAAAGCTAAAAAGAAAAAATAAGTGCCGGTGGTCATTTATACCATGGAAGATAGAATGATATTGGTTGCCCCTCAATTCATGAACATTCACTTGTGCAAAAATATATTATTGTCCCTCTGTTACCTGTCTCCACTATACAACTCTTTTGCTTACTACTATCCCAAATATAAAATCTAAAGTAGACTTTAAGGAGGTTGGGTAAGACAAGCTAGATATAATATTTCCCAAGAACTGAATATGTATCTATATTTTGACATTTTCAATCATTGATTTTGGTCTCTAGTAAAAAGTATTAGGCACAAAGAGTGTTCTGTGTGCCTTCTGGTTGTACTGATAGATCCAGGCTCTAGTCTATGGACCTACTCTGCAGTTCAAGGCACCACAGGTACTGACTGGCTTCTATCTGACTAGCTATAATCTCAAAAGAGTAAGTGAGGTAGGAAGGGGGAAATGACAAGAAATTTATTTTTTTTCTGGTCTGTATTTCTCACTTAAATGAAGGTCCTATTTGTTGGCCCTCTCAAGACCATCCTCTATCTGTGGTTCTAACAATGTATTCCTTGCTTCTCAGGCCTACAGTACTAACAGGGCTCTATAGTTACTAGCAGTGTGAGGGAACATAGCTCTCACTTCTTCCCATAAAAACAAGTAGCACTCTTATTATTACAGGATGCTGTCCATTTCCTGCTAGAACCTGCTAGAATCCTAACCATATGCCTCAACTTTAATCAACCTTAATGTAGCACTTCCTGTAGCAACTTTAAAGACTGAACTTGAACCTCTACATTATCTGCAAGCAGGGAGTTGTTATTTACAATTTACAAGGGATAGGATAATTTTAAAGCCTCTGACACACACACACACACACACACACACACACACACACACACACACTTTTCTAAATAATCCAGTTGGAAGAAAAATATCATGTTAGAAAGAGATCAAATTATGTCAGTTACAGGTCAAAGAACTCCTAATAAGGTTTCATAGAACATGGCTTAATAGGAAGAACGCTGAATGGAATTAGGTCAGAAGCTAAGAGTTTGAGTCACAAATTCATCAATTACTGTGTGACCTTGACAATTCACTTAACTCTTCTGAACTTGAGTTTCCTCATATGTCAAATAAGGATAATAAATGGTGACCCATTTATCTCACAGGGTTATTAGAGGTGTCCAATGAATAATGGCCTTGGAAATATTCTCCAACAGCAAAGATTATAGAGGTATATTACCAGAGTAGTTATGAGGACAAGCTTTATCCAGTAAGTAAACATTAAGCTTCTACTATGCTAGACTGTCTTCAATATATGTTTGCTCCCAGCTTTAAAATCACAAGTTCAAGAAAAAAGCAATATAATATTGAGTTGAGGCAACCTCTGACGGTAGCTTCAAGGATACATTATCTAGCTTCACCATGAACCAGCTGTAGACATATCTCTTGAGTTTGATTTCCTTACCAGTAAAATGAGGGCCTTTTACTGACATTGACTGCGTATGTAATTGAGATAAACTACATAAGGCACAGAGCACAATGTCTTACACACAACAATTCTTCATCTGCTCTCAAAGTTCAAATATCATGTCTTAGGATGTGAACTCATATGGTTATTAATTGTCTGACTGCAAAAAATTGACTTTTCTAAGTCTTAATTCTTTCACATCCTCATCAAGGTAGTTACATCTGCCCATGACCACTAAATAAAAAGCTGTTTTTAATGTGTTTGACCCAAGACTGGACACATGAGAAGTGTTCAGTTATAATGTTCGTTACCTTTTAGGTTTGGCTAATATACAAGTTTCCCTTCCTTGTCTTTTTATTCCTTACTTCTTTTGCATAAGTAATGTTCAGATAAATTTAGTTTACACAGCAGATATTTGTAAGTTAAAATACATAATGAAGGTCAGTATAAAAAACCATGCAACTGGGCTCTGGTGGCTTACACCTGTAAGCTACTCAGGAGGCTGAGATCTGAGAATCACAGTTCAAAACCAGCCCAGGCAGGAAAGTCCTTGAGACTCACCTCTTATTAACCAACAGAAAACTGGAAGTAGAGCTGTGGCTCAAAGAGTTAAGAGCACTAGCTTTAAGCAAATGAACTCAGGGACAGTGCCCAGGTCATGAAGTCCCACACAAAAAGAGAGAGAGAAAGAGGGAGAGGGGGGAGAGAGGGAGAGAGGGAGAGAGAAAAAGAAAGAGAGAGAGAGAGAGAAAGAAAGGCCCACAAAATGGACAAAAAAAGGAAAAAGAAAAAGCCATGTATAATGAAGAACCAGACACTTAGGTAGTGTTCAGATCCTATGTCTAATGAACTAATATTTTCCTCTTTTTATAGATTTTTGTTGCTCTGGTATGGCATGAAGATCATTGTTCAGTGTATATGTTCTATAAGCAAGGAGTCAGGAAGGGGGCACAAGGGTCATAAGTAACTTAACAAGGCAGATAGATTATTGGTCCTCATGTTATTGACAGAGAAGCTTTAGGTTTAGGACAGCTAACAGAGAAGGTTTATGTTTAGAAAAACTACAGCTTCTGAATTTAAAGATGGAGGACATAAACGATTCCCTGCGAGTCAGTATAGCTTGTGAAACTTTGGAATACTACCCAAGCTCAGATCATGCTTTTGACTCATGGAGTTGACAAGTCGCATAGATTCCATTGTTATAAAATAAGAATCATCAAACATGCATCATATGGTTAATGTGAGGCAAATAAATTAACAGACAAGGCTTAGGCAGTCTAACAGATATTACTCATTGTATTATCATAAGCATTGTTTCACTCTCTAGTAGTATATTTGTGAGTAAAATAGATATGTCCTTAGTTTAGAGGGCAATAGTTGGCAAGTAGCAGACTACTGGCCCAATCTAGCCCTTAGCCTATTTATAGATAGTGTTTTATTAAAGCACAGGTATGTTTCATCATTTGTATACTGTTATGGCTGCTTTGTGCTATATCAACAGAATCACAAAGTTTTGACATAGATCTGTGGCTGGCAAAACTTCAATTATTTACTATCTAATTTCATAAAAAAAGTTTGCTGACACCTGGATAATACAACTCCTATTGATATTTTTTTTTTCAAGAGGAAAAGCTAACACTAAGATCATTCATTCTAGGGCATATGTTTATACTCATGCATTTCATTTTTTCAAGTGTCATATTATCCTCTGCAAACATGATTTCAAATGATACTGCAATGTATTGTCTCTGACCCCATCAGTTCTGCTTACAGAATCAGCATACACATGGACGATGCTACTAACCCACTTTCAACAAAATAAATGCCCTGTTGTTTTCCTGTAGTGCTTTTCTGTTCTTTCAGCGGATTTCTGTTATCAAAAACAATGTATGCTTATGAGGAGCTGGTTGCAGCGGGTATCCAGTAGTTTGCAAGAATTTCTCTTTACAAAAATCCAGCTGAGTTGTAAGGGAAAATTAACTTCTTCCTGGGTACTATGCAGCCCATGATAGCATCAAGCATAAGGTAACAATATTTGGGACTAACCACGTTTTATTCAGTAGAAGGATAAAAAGCCACATATTAAAAAGATGTATGTATTTGCTGAGTTCTGGTTGGTCATAACTATAACCTTAGCTACTCAGGAGGCTCAGATCTGGATCATGTTTAATGGCAACTCAGATAGAAACTCTGCTAGACTCCACTTCCCAAAATAAAACAAAACAACAAGAGCAATAAAAAATAACAGCAAAAATAATGTAAGTGTCATGGCTTAAGTGAAGAAACTAAAAATATCAAGTATGTAGGAGGCATATCTCTTAACATAATAAAGTCCATATAGAGCAAACCCATTACCAACATAAAACCATTTCCCCTACTAAACAAGAAAAAAAAACCCAAGTTTGTCTATTCTCTCTACTCTTTTTCAACATAGCCCTGAAATGCACTGGGATTTCTTGCCAAAGCAATAAGACAAGAGAAAAACAAAACAAAACAAGAGGATCCAAAAGAAGTCTAGCTATCTCTATAGCTAGATGATAGGATTCTATACCTAAAAGACCCCAAAGTCTCCATGCTAAAACTCCTAACACTAATAAAGGCCTCAGTAATGTAGCAAGAAACAAAACTAACATAAAAATCAGTTGCTTTTCTGTTCACCAAAAACAAATGGACTGAGGAGGAAATTAGAAAAACAACTCCATACACAATAGCTGCAACAACAAAATACCTAGAAGTAAACCTAACCAAAGGGATGAAGGACCTCTCTAATGAAAAACTACACAGTGTAGAAGAAACAAATCTAAGAAGACATCAGAAGAAGGAATGCATTCCCATGTTCCTGTATTAGCCAAATTAACATAAAAATATCTATGCTACCAAGGGCAATCTACAAATTTAATGTAGTGCCCATCAAAATCCCAAAGCCATTGTTAGTATAATTTGTGGAGGGGAAGGGAAAAAACAAATGGTTTAAATAGGGATACAGGTGGACCCATTGCAACAACGAGATGTACAAGACGTTATGTCAAAAAAACAAACTTTACAACTTTGGTGCGGGAAGGGGAGAATGGGGTGGGGGGAAATGGGAAGGGATTGTAAGGGGGAAACAAAGGAGGAGGTAACAATACTTGATAAGAAATGTACTCATTACCTTGCTCATGTAATTGTAACCCCTCTGTATGGTATTTTCACAATAAAAAAAAGATTATATGTTTTTATATATTATATGTTATATTTATATCTGTGGCTAGACAGAGGTGTAGAGTAAAATAAAAGTGATCAGAAAAAAATAAACCAATCCTAAAATTGATATGTAAGCACAAAAGACATCAAATAGACAAACACTCCAGAGATAAAAATACTGAAGTATCACAATATCAGACTTCGAATGACAGCAAAAAGCCATAGTAACCAAAACAGCTTGATATTAAAAAAAATAAAAAACAAAAACAATATCACAGACCAGTGGAGTAGATTAGAAGACTCAGAAACAAATCCCTGCATCTATAGCCTACTGAGTTTTAGCAAAAGAGCCCAAAATACTCACTGGAGAAAAGATAGCTTTATTAACAAATGGTGATGTAAGAACTTGATATTCACATGCAGAAGACCTCTACCTACACCAAGTACTTTTATCAATTCAGAGTGGACCAAAGATCATAATGTGAGACCTGAAACTTCTACAGGACAGAATGAGCAAAACACTAGATCTTATTGGCATAGGAAGTAACTTCCTGAGTGGAACTCCAGGAGCTCAGAATATAGAAGTAAGGATTGATAAGCTTCTGTTCAACAAAGGAGTAGTCACTAAAGGAGTAGTAGGCTAAAAAGGCAACCTGCTGGATGGGAGACAACCTTTTCCAGCTGTATCTCTGGTGGGAATAATAGCCAGAATACACAGATGGTTTAAAAACTTAACACTCTCCCCCACCCCCAAACCAATAACTCACCAAATTAATGGGTTTAACAGTGAAACAGACACTTCTCAGAAGAAGTACAAATGGCCAACAAATAAATAAATAATATCCTTGGCCATAAAGGGAATATAAATCAAAACAACGTTGAGATTCCATTCCATACTAGTCAGAGTGGCAATCATGAGAAATGTGAAAACCATAAATTCTAAAAAGGATGTGGGGAAGAAGGGACCTTAACACATTGTCTGTAGGAACGTGTATTAATTCACCTACTATGGAAGGATGAATGCTTAAAAAAATAGATCTACCTTATGATGCAGTGATTCTACCTGTGGATATTTATCAAGAAAAGGTAACTCAGGATACAAAAATGGTACCTGCATACCCATGTTTGTTATAGCACTATTTATAATAAACTATCTACAATAGTCATAGAACCCTACAGTTGATAAATACATGAAGGAAATGTGATATCTACCTTTATTAATCAAAGATCAATTTGTTTATCTAACCAAATAACACACATGCATATATGCATTCATATCCATGCATGTATATGTATATCTATGTCTGTATACATATACACTCAAGTGCATATACACATATATACATACACATGCTTACATGCATAGGAATTGTATCCATCAGGAAAAATAATAGTCTATCACTTTCAGGGAAATGAATGGATCTGGAAAAAATCATATTGAGCAAGGCAAGCCAGGCTTAGAAAGATATATGTGGATCTTATGTAGATGTTAGACCTAATGCAGACATATATGTAAAATGCCTTATGAGGTCATACACATAGATAAATGATCAAATTTACTAAAGTATGGTATATGCAGGAATAAGATTCCATGCTGTAACCCAATGAACAATTAAAAGAGAGCTTAACAAATTGAATATCAGGAAGTTGAAACTAGTCTTGACTACAGGAAATGGAGGCAAATAGGAAGAGGTAGATGAACAAAAGAGGAATGGTGGGTGAATACACTCATAAGACTCAATGTACATGAAAATGGAACTAGGAAACGATGAGACCGAGGGGAAGGAACAGGTGGAAGGGGAGAGATTCGCAGAAGGATGACTTCAATCAAGATGCACAGTACACACAAATGGAAATGTTCAACAGTCGACCCTTTGTGCAGCTATTTGAAGATAACAATAAAAAAACAGCACAATAAAAACATACAAAAAATAACAAAACACGATTGGAGATGTGACTGAAGTACAATGTGCTAGTCAAGAAAGCATAAGGCTCTCCAACTAAGCTCCAATATTGTATAAATAAATAAGTAAATAAAACCTATTTAATTTTTTATGGAGTGCAGGACACATGAAAGTTTTGTACAAGTCAAGAATATTATTCTGTCATCAAAGGTAGTTAGTAGCATCAGCCTCCTCAATTTGTATATACCCATAGTCTATTCAAGTTTTTCAGTTTAGAATTGAAATTAACTGGAGAAAATATCAGGATCTAAAGCCATTGTGCTGAGATTAAGCACATGAGCTGGACATCAGTGCTATAAATCAATTATGAAAAACATCATCATGGTTTTCCAAATCAGATCCAGAAACCTATTTCTATGTATTCATGACAAATAATACAGTACATGAAAGCTCTGTAAAGTTACTGCTAAAATTGAGAGCAAATAACCATTACAGATCCTTTTAATTCATCTACATATATATACATATATATATATGATTACTATTAAGTGAGAAAAATTATTTAGGTTTTTGATGAAAATAAAGGTACAAAGAAGGCCTTATTGTTTTTAAGCTGAAATCTCTTCAGTGGAAGAAGTAATCTAACTCCATGAAATATTAATGCACACAAACAGCAGCTCTTGAAATTGTGAAGTTAATGATTATAGTAATGAAAAACTTCAAACAAATTTATGAATGAGCAGGCATCAGAGATTGGAGATCTTGTTTCAGACAGGAATAGTTTTATGTCACTAGTACAGCCTGAGACAGTAGGAAACATAAATGCAGAGCTTTATTTATTTATTTACTTGTTTGTTTGTTGTACTGGTCCTGGGGCTTGAAGTCAGGGTCTGGATTCTGTCCTTGAGCTTTTATGCTTAAAGATAACATTCTATCATTTGACCCACAACTCCACTTCTGGCTTTTTGATGGTTAATTGGAAATGAGAGTCTCATAGATTTTCATGCCTTCACTGGCCTCAGATCTCAGACTCCTGAATAGCAACAAGTGGGAGCCACTGGTACCCAGCCATCTTAGTTAAAATATAGACCTTAAGAGTTTTCCAATGAACAATTTCACACAGAAAATAGATCATTCATTCATTCTAAAACACCTTTCTTCAGAAAATACTATATTCTTTCATCAATCTCCAAGTAATAACAAAAGAGGCACTAGAAGATTCAGTATATAAGTATGCTTATTGCAAAATCAGTAATTCTACTTGTACAGAGCACATGCAATTTTCTTCTGCATAAAATGCTGAAGTAACTCATCTAGCCTTGCTTTTCCTCTAATTCTTACAACATTCACTCTGCTTACTAGAGTAATGAGAAGCAGCAAAATGTAGGCTCTGAAGCATTATTTGGTAGCCATTGTGGCTCAGCCATTTACCTTGCAAAAATGACTTCATGTCTCTGTTTCCATTCATACTTCAGAAGTAGAAGTAATAACAATGTGTACTGTAAAGAGCTATTGTGAATATTGAATGAACAAACGTAAGTGAAGTGCCTAGAACTTCACAATTCATTTTCTCCTTATACATTAGGTATACTGAGCTGATTATATTTCCAAGAAAAGGAAGGTCAAAAACCCTTACCCTCTAGTATCTCTAAATGTGATGTTGTTTGAAATAGGGTTTTTGCAGCTGAAGATTTCCTACTGAATTAGAGTAGGCCCTAACAAGCAAGAATAAAACAATAAAACATTTAGATAAGGGAGTGACATAAGAAATAAATCTCTGTGAAGATAGAGACAGATGGAAGTATAAGCCATGGAACACCAAAAATTGCCAAGAGCCAGAAGAAGCTATAAAGAGGTAAGGAAGGATTTTCCCCTCTTTTGGGAGAGAATATTGTCCTGCTGACAACTTGACTGCAGTCCTCCAGCTTTGAGAACAGTGAGAAATCAAGTTTTCATTGTTTTGACCCATCTAGTTTGTGATACATTGTTATGGCACTCTTAGGAAATAAATCCATCAGGTCAGTAGGAAGAAAGAATGAGAAACCAAAAGCTGCAAGTCTCATGTGTGATTCATTTTATATTCTTTGAGTTTAGATTGTCTTAAGGGTCATTTATTTGTTCTTAACTTGCCTCTAAAGAAGAAGGTTTGGCCCAGTGGAAGTAGTATGCTCTGTACTAAGAGCCATGCTACTGCTACAAAAGCCACTTGCCATGGTAGAAGATTTAAAATCTAATTCTGTACAGCAAAATGAAATTAGAAATTCAGTTTCTCAGTCATCTTAGTCTCTTTTGAAGTGTTCAGTAGACACATGTGGATACCATATAGAACTGCACAGATAGAGAATAAAGTGCTATTTGAGAGTGCTACATGATATACTCTAACAGGATGTAGGAGGCAACTGAAGCAAGCAGACAGGATATGTGGAAGAAAGGAAGATGCAGTATTCTTGTGATACAGATAAGCAAGTCCATACATTTGTGTGCAAGAGTGTTAGTAGTGGGGTTTGAATTCAGGGCCTCACGTTCTTGCTTAGTTTTTGATCAAGTGTGGCCCTCTACCCCCTGAGCCATACCTCTACTTCTGGCTTTTTGTTAGTTAATTATAGATGAGAGCCTCTGGGATTTGTTTGCCTGGGCTGGCTTCGAACTGGGATTCTCAGATCTCAGCCTCCTGAGTAAACAAGATTACAGGAGCCTGTCGTAGTACTCTGTAAAATTCACTGAACGAAGAAGAAAGAGTGATTATGGTAGAACTGAAGGTTGGCAGTGCTCACAAGATGGGGTCTCACTTGTTGAAGAGCTTATTGCTTTCTTCTTAAAGTCATATATGTGACTGCTTTTCTGTAAAATAGACAAAGGATCTTTATTCTATGTAATTCTTTGTATTTATTTATTTTTAATTTTACTTTATTGTAAAGATGCTGTACAGAGGGGTTACAGTTACATGAGTAAGGTAATGGGTACATAATTCTTTTTAGATCTTTATAGTTGTAAATTATTCCCAAGGTCAAGCATCACATGGAAAAGGAATAGCTTTTCTCTTTTTTTAAAGGTAACATATATGCCTGGTGGAAATATATCTGGTACAGCATTGGTTAATATTTTGGTCTCTTAACAGTGTGAAGGAGGTAAATGCTGCAGAGCAACAAATGAAATCAAGAAATCCATGAGCTACGATCTCTCTCCTCCTCTTCAAATCTAATCATACAGATGAATAAATTGCTATAAAAATACCAAAAATAAAACTAAAAACAATGACTGAATCATTTTTTTTAAATCTCATGTACTCTGTGTTCAGGTAGCAAGAAATTTAATTCCAGTCAGACCAGTCTCCTGTGATTTTTTTCCCCTTTCATCTAAGATATTTTTAATGCTCAGAGGCATTATAATAGAAAAGCATGTATTTTTGCCTGGTTTATACCCATCGTCCTTACCATTACAACAAGACAAAAGCATTAAAGTAAAATTAATCATGTCACAAGATTTTAGCAAAAACAAGTGAGACCATGCATAAAGCATCGCTTTGTCTAGTGTGAAGTCACGCTCTGATTAAAAACATATAATGAAAGTGAAAGTGATACATCATTGCCTTACCAGTAGGGTTTTCTGAAAGTGCTTTTGCAGTGCTCCACATAAAAATGTGGGAACATTTTAGTCTTTGAAGCTCACAATGATTATTGTTCTAGCTACAGAACTGGAATTCAGTCTTAATTTTTTTTTCTCCTTAAGAAATTAAGACTTAAAAACCAAACAAGGCTTGCCAGTAGGATTAATAATCAGAACGCACTGTAAGGAGCCAAATTGTTTTGACATGCTGAGGAAGTAACTACTTGTTCTCCTTGTCCCATACAAAGGAAACCTTAATGCCAGCTTGATATGGCCAGGGCCCTCATGAATATGAAGGTGTGGCTCTGTGAACACCCATTCCCAGGAACAGAGTCATTTGTGTCTGATACACAAAGCTCCAAATTCTCACATGCGGAATGCTCACCAAAGGTAATTTCAGTTAATGATACCACGTAGACATCTCTCATCTCATGGGTAGTTTACTTGTTTGAACTTTGCTATAATTATTTCTAATGTTTGATAAAGATATTTAAATAAAATAAGCATTCACCAAAACTAGCTTGTTATTTCTTTTTTGTTATCATTAAAAGAAAAACCATTTCCATGTGTATGTGCTTATTTTTTTTTTTCTGGTACCAGGTTGGCTTTGAACTACAGTCCTCAGATGTCAGAGTAGCTAGAATTATAGGTGTGAACCACTTGGGCTCAGCCTGTTCCTTTTTTTAAAATGAACAATGAAAATTACTTCTTTGTTGTTTATTTATAATAATTCAATTATAATAATTCAATAGACTTGTATAATTTATTCTGGTTGTGTTTATGTGTGTGCATATATATGCATATACATATACATACATGTAATATATACACCCACACACATATAACACTTCTTTTATCTCTCAAAGTAAAAATGCAAGTTATGAACTAACCACAGAACTCCTATATGACTAGTGTTCTGGCTAAGATCTTTAATCATATCTCTTCTCTCCTACCTCAATATGAGTTTGGCCATGCAGTTTCCTTCTTCTTTCCTTCCTTCCTTCCTTCCTTCCTTCCTTCCTTCCTTCCTTCCTTCCTTCCTTCCTTCCTTCCTCCCTCCCTCCCTTTCTTGCTCCTTCCCTCCCTCCCCCTCTCTCTTCTTTCTTTCTTTCTCTCTTCCTTTTCTTTTCTTTTTTTGGCAAGGTCTTTGCACTTATTGTTAACTAACTTGGAACCATCTTATCTCATACCTTCACATGAGCCTCTGCCTAAGTCCTATTCTTCCTTTAATTGTCAGTTCAGATGCAACATCTTTGGTGGTGATATTCTAAGCTAGATTTCTAAGTGAGCTCAGTCCTCTCCACTTCCAGATTGTCTATACTTTCTACCCTTCCTTCAGAGCACTGCCACATTTCAATGCTAGCGGGGTTTTTTGATTAATGATGATTTTCCCCATGGAATTCTAACTCATTAGGGAAATGGTGATGCTTGTTTTAATTCAGAGTTGTATCCTTTGTGATACAGAAGATACCAAGTGTATCTGGGCACCCAGTGGCACACATCTATAATCCTAGCTACTCATGAGAGTGAGAGCTGAGGATTGCAGTTTGAAGCCAGCTTGGGCAGGAAAGTCTGTAAGACTTTTATCTCCAATTAATCACATCAAAAGTCCAAAGTGGTGCAGTAGCTCAAATGGTAGAGTGCTATCCTTGAGCAAAAAGAATCCAGGGATAGCACATAGGCCCAGAATTCAAATCCCAGGACTGGGGGTGGGGTGGGGGGAGCGCATTGCAGGGGGCGGGGAGGTACCAAGTATATTTGCTGAGTAAATGAAATTAGTTCCCCAAATGAGAACACTAGAGAAGGAGATCATTTTTTCAGGATTTACATTTAAGGATTTGCCAGATTTAGTGTGCTGTCTGACTAGGAGCTCAAATTTAAGCTGTCTTTATGACTCCTACCTCCTATAGGCCTCATTCAGTAGCAAACACCAATAATTGTATCCAAAAGAGGCATTGGAATTATTTACATACATACTGTCCTCTGGAGAAGAAACAATTACTATATTCAAGGAAAGTATCAACCAGAAGTAAATGAGAGATGGCCACATGAAGTCAAGTACTTTTTCTAGGCATCCACCTTAGTTGACATACAGTACTTGGAATGACCACCACATATAATTTTTTTAAAAAAAATCTATGAAAAATCCACTACTGCACTGGTGCATGAATACTCAGTAGCAAATAATTCAAGATATATAGCAATGTGCAGCCATGTATTTCAAATTAGAATTGAGCTCATTGAAGGTAAAATTAGATGCTAACGTATTTAAAGTCAAGACACAATTTTTCCTTCTGTTTGCCCAAAGTCATGGAAACAATTGCTCCATGAACTGAAACAAAAGTTTCCAGGCTAAAAGACAGCAACTGTTATGCTATTGCATAAAATCTTTAGGTCACTATGTTTTCACTAACACCAAAAACAAAAATTAGAATGATATCTCCGCTCAAAATTCTTTTTCCTTCCTTCCTTCCTTCCTTCCTTCCTTCCTTCCTTCCTTCCTTCCTCCCTTCCTTTCTTTCCATTTTTGAAATTTCTATTCCCTTTCTTGCTAGGTAAGTTTTCTGCTACTAATATACATTCTGCAATGTGGAATGTACTATCTACCAACTTCACCTATCTGTCAAAAAATTAAATTACACTAAATAATTTTCAGGTTTCAATCCATGGTAATAAAATTACTATAAATAAAGACAACCACAGGAGGGTTGGGTGGGGGAGCAGGGGGGAGGATGGGAAGAGATGGGGAAACAAAGGAGGAGGCGACAATGCTTGGTGAGAAATGTACTCATTATCTTGCTCATGTAATTGTAACCCCTCTGTACAGTATTTTCACAATAAAAAAAAAAGACAATCACTTTTGGAAAACCTTGATTCAACTTACCTTTACTTTCTCAACAACAGATAACCATAAGAAATGCTTAAGAGTTTTTTAATAACTTTATTTTACTCTCAATATATTTTCAAAGAACAGGTACAGGCTGAAATCAAGAGACAGAAAATCCAAGGCAAGAATTCCAATCTAATGTGCTAATGTGAAGGTTTGTTATTTCCCCTTTAAAAGAAATTGAAAATGGATCCAGGTAATTTGAGGAGATGGGAGGGTTAGGACAGATCAGGGAGAATGAAGGAAGCTGACCAAGATGCATTGTACTTATAAATAGACAGGTTGAATTGAGACTCCTTTGTATACTTACTTAACATAATGTAAAAATATTAAAAGAAATTGATACCAACCATTCCCAGGGCTCTTCCTATGTAATAGTATCAAGTTAAGTGTCCTCCACTGGGAATATAACCTGGGGAACCACTATGTAGCAGCTTCATTCATTTTCTATGATTGAGAAATCAAAGGCCCCCCATCCTTACATTAGAAAGTAGAGGAAAGAGTTGCTACCAATGTATGGATAAGGAAGGAAAAACAATTCTAATGCTTCTAGAAAATGAACTTCAGTGGTCAAAAGAAACGATAAGCCTATCTAGCTAAACGATAGAATTCTCATCTACTGTTAATAAGGTGAAGTTATCATTGTAACAGGAAAGGGCTGGGAAGTCCTTGTCCTGTCATTAATCAAAGAAATCAACAGAGAAGCACTTAATAAATAGGATCTCTTATCTAAAATACAGGAAAAAGGAAGCTGCTAGTTCCTGAGAACTGCCTTCACCTACCAGTGAAGAAGCTGAATACAATAGTGATCTCTTCAGTGCTGTTCCAGGGCAAAGAAAGTAAAGTACTTCCACATATGGACTTCATAAAACTTGGCTATATGTGGAATCTGTTATTAAAAGTGCACAATTGCTAGCAAAATTTTTTAATCGTGTGTTAAGAATTCAGGTACTTTTTTTCTGCATTGGCTGTTTTAGTATTCACGTCTCCTGTACTGCTTTCTTTTTATTTCAAATATGAAAAATTTTATTGCTCCATGATCTGTATGAATTCCACTATGTATTTTCTTTTTTATGTTTATTGTAGAGATGATGTACAAAGAGGTTATAGTTATATAAGTGAGGTAATGAGCATATTTCTTTTTGAAGTGTCTCCTCTTCCTTCATTTTTCTAGCATTTTTCCCAACCCGCTTTCCCCCCAGAAGTTTATAGTTCATTATCAGCATAGTGTCTAGTGAATATCACTGCTGCATTTGTTAATCCTTTTACCATTTCTGTGCTCCCTCTTACACTCCCCAAAACATATAAACCTACATATAAGACAAAGGGTAGAGAAATAAAAAACAGTGACAAAGGAACACACACACACACACACACACACACACACACACATACATGAAGCAAAATAACATAAAACTCCTTGTTTCCATTTCCTGGAGTTCATTTCTATACACATCATTTTATATGATCATATGTCCATACCTACTGAACCTTTGTGATCCTCTCCTAAGAATATCTTCCTTTGGTCTCATTGTGTTAATGTCTAAACAAGGCCACACTAAAGCTACCAGCACAGCCATGTACATTACAGCACTGTTTACCATAGCCAACATGTGGAAGGAATCAACCCAGATATCCCTTAGCAAACAAATAGATCAAGAAAATGTGGTATACGGGGCTGGGAAGGTGGCTCAGTGGTAGAGCGCTTGCCTTGCATGCATGAGGTCCTGGGTTCAATTCCTCAGCACCACAGAAGCAAAAAGAAAAAAGCCAGAAGCAGTGCTGTGGCTCAAGCGGTAGAGCGCTAGCCTTGAGCTGAAGAGCTGAGGGACAGCGCCCAGGCCCAGAGTTCAGGCCCCACAACCAGACCCCCCCCCAAAATGTGGTATACATACACAATGGATTGTATACTTCTGTCAGAAATAATGATATTGTACCATTCATAAGGAAATGGAAAGACTTGGAAAAAAATTATATTAAGTGAAGTAAGTCAGAGCCAAAGAAACATAGGCTGCATGGTTTCCTTCATTTGTTGCAACTAGAAAGTGCCTATAAATCTACTGGATGGTAAAAGACAAAAACAATACACTTGGACTAGATAGCCATCCTGTACTGCTTTCTAGTAAGTTAAGAATGAAACAGGAGACAGATACAGAATTGAGAAATGCAAGAGAAATAACACTATACAACAAAAATGAATAATGTACCTAAATTCCCCTTTGTTATTAACAGGCAAGGAAATAGCAATGCTTCATTTTATTCTTATTACCTAACGCTTCACACTTGCAAAAGGATTTTACAGTTGTTTTTATGTTATTTCTCAATATATTTTGACAGAGGTTTAGAAACTCTGTTAGTACACTTAACATAATTTCTTTTTTTATGTTTTTATTGTAAAGATACTGTACAGAGGGGTAACATTTACATGAGTAAGGTAATGAGTACATTTCCTATCAAGCATTGTTACCCCCTCCTTTGTTTTTCCCCTCCTATTCCTTCCCTCCCTCCCCAGCTCCTACTCCCCTCCTGAAGTTGTAAAGTTCCTTTTCAACATAATGTAATGTCTTGTACATCTCATTGTTACAATGGGTCCACCTGTATCCTTGTTTCAGCATTTTGTTATTTCTGTTCCCCTCCTAAACATCATTTCTATAATGCTATATCAGATGCTTCTTCCAAAAAGGAAGGTACAATGGAGAAGAGAAAGAGGGAGTGAATGCAATCAAGAATTCACAAATTAAGAAGAGGGAAAGGGTGGATTAGGGAGGGATGGGTGAAAATGTTGACAGTGGTGATATTGATCAAGAAGCAGTATTGTATTCACAAACTGTTTTATTAAATGGCAACTTCTTTGTGGAACTCTTAAAGTTAATAAAAAATTATGAAGTCTGGACCAGTGTGCTACCAAGATAGCCTTTTCAGTTACAATAATTGTTCCCTTTGTTGTTTAGATAAAACACACTACAGGTTGGTTGACGATGTGTGTGCTGGCGATCCAACCCAGAGCCTTGTGTATACTAGATAAACACTTTGTTACTGAGCTACCTTCTCAACCATTGAGTTTTTTAAATTAAGATTATATGGACACAATTACTCCCCCATTGTATTCAATGTTATTTTTTCTCTATATACAGTCTTATTTAAAATATTTGTTGTAACACCATACTTAATCCTTTACATGAGCAAAGATCACCTCCCTTCAGAAACCTCACAAAAACTCTAAGTATACTCCTTCTAAAGTGTTTCCAAAATCATTTTCCTTCATTATACAATGTGTACAAATACTGTAGCTCCCTTGTGAGGGAAATCCATGTGTTTCTGCCTGTGGAATATTATCTTTGAAATAGATGTTTACCTATGAGACTCATCGAGAGACATTTGCTCATGATAAGTCTGTAGAGTATTCTAAGGTTCAGCATAACCAATCTCAGGTGTTAGGAGATTGCTAGTCAACTTTTGCATGAAAACAGTCATTCAATAAATAAGCAGACCTCAAGCTAGGAAGACTGTCTCTCTTTCCTTTGCCTGTCATTTTTACCTCCTTGTCAAATTAGCTTAGCACTTCTGAATGATGTTTGATGGTTAACCTCTCTCTGAGCAAGGTTTAAACTGAACACAAGACTTTCTATAGGCATTGTTCATAATGCTTTAATCAGTCTTTTGGCCTTTACTGTAGGATTTCAATAAATAGCTAATTGGTTGCAACATTAGCTATTTGGAAAAGTAGGTAGATTTGTCAATGACTACCATTTATTAGTTGTGTTTACAATCTTCCTGTTCCTATGTTCTTCCTACTTTTCTCTTGGAGATCTTTTGTCCTCTTTCCCTTCTTCCATGGATCACTTTATGTAGGTTTTCCAAATTGATCAATTATCAAATAATTGATTCTTTAGTTTTATTTTAGCTCTATTTTCTGAAAAATCTTTAAGATACAACTTGATTATTCACTTAGGTATTTAAATCACTATAGATGGTATGTTCATCAAACAGAGAATAAAACATTTTAAGATATCTTTTTTTTTTTTGGTCCGGTCATGGGGCCTGAACTCTGGGCCTGGGCACTGTCCCTCAACTCTTCAGCTCAATACTAGAGCTCTACCACTTGAGCCACAGTGCCACTTCCGGCTTTTTTCTTTTTGCTTATGTGGTGCTGAGGAATCGAACCCAGGGCCTCAGGCATGCAAGGCAAGTGCTCTACCACTGAGCCACCTTCCCAGCCCCATTTTAAGGTATCTTTAACTTATTTTTTTCTATCTTCCCCTTCTTAATCTCACTGTGTGGATTTCTCTACTCCTTCACTGCAGGCATGGATAGTGGCATCCAGGGAGTCCTCTTGATGCAGTGCCTAGACATTGTTACTTCAGGTTTTGCTGGGCTAAGCCAGCTCCTAAATGTATCATTTCAAGTACCACTTCACAAGTCTTTGCTCTTCTTCTGCTCTCATGTGCAAACTCATGTCCTGTTTCCATTATTTTAAAGATATTTCAGGGAAAAATCTTTTTAAAAAGAACAACAATCTGCCAAAATATAAAACTGCTTAAAAGACACATGCAGTGGGGAAAAAAAAAATCTAACTTTCAACTCTTGTTGGTTTTCAATGTATGGCTTTGATTTATGGATCAAAATTGCTCATTTATTATTTTATCTATACAGCTCTGGGCCATTTTGACAGTTAAAATTTAGTTTTATTGACCAGTGCAGCCACTGTGCCCATGAGGGGACTGGTGCACACAGCTTGCTGCACTTAGGAAACGATGATTTTTGATTCCATGACTGAGTCAGATTGGGAATCGTAACCGATAAAACACTAAGTTCCAAATCTGAGTGCCCAAGGCAAGAGGTTTGCTGTAAAACACAATCACCCTTTAAGGGGAGAAGGGGAGGAGGAAAATAGCTGAAAGTTTTGCAAGCACAATTTAAGGCAGCTGGGACAGACCACCAATATATCTGTTCATCCAAGCTGTGAAGTAGTGTAAGGAGTCAGCTCCCCAAGAACCCCATCCCCTCCAGACTATAGATTAATGAAGAAAAATACCTAAATATCAAAATAAATGTTCATTACAGAGTCAATGAACTATACAACCATTTTAATGTGAGAAAACTTAACAGTGCTAGTAAACAACCCTTCATTTTCCTATCAACAACACAAAAGTGAATGATTTGGGGGACCATCTTTAATCACCTTGTTCCTCCCCTATCCATTTCAATACATTCAGACACATAAACCAGCAGAGTTATTTTTAGGCCAGTATTATCAAGCCCATTCAACCACCAAACTGACCAGCTTTCTCATGCCATGTTAATTTAGGCTTTTACTCTAAATGCCCCCGACACATAAACAAAACTCTAAAAGCTAGCACAGCAATAAAATGTCTGATTTGATTAACCATATTATCAAATTCATCGAGAGAGCTGGTAGCCTTAGATAAATAGGAAAGTAAATAAACAATTGCACTTACTTGTGAGTATTTTCCATGTCTTCTTTTCGTCATCATAATATTGAACCAAATTGCTGGGTAGCCGGTCCGGTCCAGGAGGTAACCCTCCAACCAATAAGAGCATTTTCTTGTTAGAGCGAATTCTTCACCCAAAACAAAAAAAGGAGATGAATAACCACATTATTAGAGAGTCTTTTTAGTGGCAACAAAATCATAACCATCAAAAAGAATGTTCCTTGCTCGCAGATTTAGATTTCATTTTTTTCCTGTTTCTTCTCCCAATCATGTCTCAACAGTTCTTTTTTGAACCAAGCAGAAAAATGATTAGAAAAGCTGCATATCCCTCTACTTGTGGAATAATAAGCTCCTTTTATGCAATTTGTTAGAGGTTCATTCTAGAACGACCTTTTTCTTATATTATCCCTTTAAATCATCACTCTTTACAGCTGAATACACATGAAATGCTCTGGAGTTGTACTAAGGTTAAGCATTAAAGTTGCATGTCAAAAATCGTATTAGTCAAAATCATTATTATAAGCCATTCGCCACTCAAAGAACCTTGAAAAAATTAAGGTTAGGCAGAGTTTGTGAACCAACTCTTTAATCACCCAGGGAACTTCAAAGACCAGTTTGGTACAATTAGTAGCATGGGGCTAACTGAGGTGGGTTAACCAATTTGAACATGAATTTTTGGTTTGTGGAATTGAGCTTTGACTTCTGCCTCTATCCATCCACCCCGCCCCCCTCAACCACTCCGGCTCACCCTCCCCTCTGCTCTCCCCCTGTGCACCACTGGCGATACAGCAGCACCAATTGGTAAAAATGAGACTGTGATGTTGTTGTGAGCCTCCCCAGAGTGGAGCCCTGCCAATGCTTGCCACTGATCCAGCGGCATGAACCTGCTCAACTGTGCAAAGTCACTCTAATTCCCTCCCTCTGTTTTTCTACCTTCTCCCCCAGGGGGCAACCACTGAAAGGAGTGACTACCCACCCATCAAGAGCTGGCAATTCGCTGCTATTAACCGTGACTGTGATTCCCAGTCTGCCTGGCAGTTCCTGAGAACAGGCCCGCAATGTCTCATATGCAGTAAAAAGCTATAAGATGCACCCTGGCCAGCACATGCGACCTGATGGATGTACAATCCTCAGGAACAGTAATGGATTGAGCGCACTTGCCACTGAAGCAGGGAGAGGAGGCCCAGACCCCCACAAGGGGCCTGCTGATTTAACAGTCACTTTACATATAATTGAACTTTTCATTTACCTGAAAGGCTCAAGGTGGTGGCAGAAGAAACGGAACAACCGTAATTGAAGGGGGGAAAAAGTCAATAAATACGAAAGGGTTTCTCTTAAATATGATCACAACCCATAGTGGAGCTCTGAATCTACTACATATTCAGCCTGTTTTGATTCAAGGATGCTTGGCAAAACAGGCTCCATGGAGAAGCGTTGTTTGTTGATTAAGAACTTAACATTCAGAGAGTTAACTTCATACAGCTAATGACACTTCCATATGAAGGAAGGGAATGGGAGAATGCTTTTAATGAAATGCTGGTGTTGTTGAATGCATTGTGTATGTCTCAGGAGGAAAAATACCTTCTGAAACCAGGTTACAGATGTATCAATAGAGGGAGCTGTACTTATAGGGGAGTGACTAAGGAAATAGCAGCTGGCAACATTAATTTGGCCATCCTGAGGATATATAGTTGAATGGAAAAAAGGAAAACCCCAACAATATACATTTAATGAATTCTTGACCCATATGTCTTAGTGACTACTCATTGGCAAGCAAAAACAAAATATAGCAAAAATCTCTGTACATTGAGGATTTCAATAATTGGTTTTCTGAGACAGGTTGAGGAAAACCAATGCACTTTTTTTCTTTTTCTTTCTTTCTTTCTTTCTTTTTTTTTATTTGGTTCGGTGCTGTCACAGAGTTCTTCAGCTCAAGGTGAGCGCTCTACCACTTGAGCCATGGTGCCATTTCTAGTTTTGTGGTGGTTAATTGGAGATAAGAATCTCACAGACTTTCCTGCCCAGGTTGGCTTTGAACCGTAGTCCTCAGATCTCAGCCTCCTCAGTAACTAGGATTATAGGCGTGAACCACTGGTACCCGGCTAGCACTCCTTTTTTATTTACATACAGTATACATACAATTCATGGGCCATATAATTTTGTAAATATGTAGTCACAGAGCTAATATATAGGGTTATTTTTTCACGTGCTTTTTGCACAAATAACCAAATACTGTATTTGTACAAAAAAAAGTCAAGATGAAAGTAGATTGTTCTTTTAGATGTCCATAATTTAACACTTGTAGACAGAGCTATTCAAAATGAAAGACATGATCCTGTGGTGATCCTTGCATTGTATACATCTGTACTGCCAGATTGCAGATAGGAGAAGGTAGACCAATATTGATGGGGATAAATATAGAGTGGAGGACTTACTGAAATTGTGCTTGTGAGAAAAGCAACATAGCAATAATAAGTCTCTGTTTTAATGAATACATACACTGCTTAAAAATGTGTTTCATGAATTACAAAAGGAGATAAATGGATGGCTCAGATATATTTGTAAAGCCATTTCATTTCATTCGCTGATAAAACCAACTTCCCAGGATCAATCTCAATGGCTATTTTCCACTCTGACTTAGATAGGCCATCTCTGTGGGTAAGTAAAGGATCTAGAGTCATTGTGCTCTCTGTCCAAAGAGCCAACCATTTCCATCTGTCCTCTAAGAACTGGACTGAGATTTTCAATACATAAACCACTGAACAGTTGGCAAATGGTTTCAGCCTCCATCCGTGCCAACAATGACATGATTCAGGGCTAGCTAGCCAGCAGCACTGAAAGACTTCACATAACTAAGTCAAATTTCTAAGCCATCTACAGGCTCCATAGAAGAAAATTACATGGAGGAATAGGAAAACACACCCACTCTCACTAGAATGTGTTTTCTACTGAGGAACAGTGCTGTGAATATATTATGTGTGACCCTCTTAGTCAGTGAAGACACATTTCAAATCTTTTCCATTGTTATATTTATGTCATTATTCATTCAAATTTATGGCACTGTATTTGGAGTATTTTGTCACTAAGGCTTGTGCTATTCAATTTTCTAGTCCAGCATCAATATTATTTAATTCTAAATAAGGTTTAAATTTCTATTTTGTGGTCAACCACGTAGAAGACAAAACTGGGATGAAGCTCTTGACAAATTGCATGACACAGAGAAATAACACATAAACTAGCTAAATACATTTGAGTGGGCTTCTCACCAAATTTTAGAGGGTTTTGACTGTCGGAACTGCCAATTGTCTAACTCTGCATTTTATAAAAAGGTGAGAAAAGCCGGGCGCTGGTGGCTCACGCTGGTAATCCTACCTACTCAGGAGACTGATGTCTGAGGATCTCGGTTCAAAGCCAGCCCCAGCAGGAATGTCCATAAGACTCTTATCTCCAATAAACCACTCAAAAACCAGAAGTGGTGCTGTGGCTTAAGCAGTAGAGTGCTCGCCTTGAGCTGAAGAGCTGAGGGACAGCACCCAGGCCCAGTGTTCAAGCCCCATGACAGACCAAAAAAAGAAAAAAGAAAAAAAAAAGAGGTGAGAAAGAAAGCACATACTTGTGAACTATATAAAATGAGGAAACTTTCGGGAATCAAATAAAGGGATCTAAGAGAGATTACTCCACATTTTTTATTGCTTAAGAATAAATGAGAAAACCCATCCCATATTTTACTATGATAAAAATGCAGTGTCAACTATTCAATTATTCCTACAAAGTAATACATGTGAATAATTCTATGGAAAAGCTTTCATTCTTTTCACAATGTGCAATTATAATAGCAACAATGACATTAATGACAGATAGAAATGAATGTGTATTGGGTATTGAGTCCTTGATTATCATGCTATTTATTTGATGTATGTGAACCTCAAGTTGTAAACTCCAGGAATAAAAGAAAAATATGAATTGGAAAAATAAAATCAAGACAATCTGAACTAACTGTTCTGAAGGAGGTTTCAATTATTCTTGTCCAAATAATTCCAGCAACACTTTACAGGTTTCACTTTAGATTAGGTAACATCTAAACATGTAGTCTCTTTGCAATAATTAGAGTGCCTTTATTGATACAGTGGTATGTTGTTTTTTCAGATACTCTTTACATAGGAAACCAATTTAGCCAAAATTAATATGTTCACTTCACAGCTTTTATTCTTTAACAATTACTCCATTCATTCCTCTGCTTAACTCCAGTAGAACAAAGTAATGTGTTTAAAAATGAGAAAATTAAACAAAAGCTGAGTGTATCAGGATTAACAATACTATTGGGATGGCTTGGAGTTCTTGGAGTCTTACATCCCTCAAACCTTTTTAATCTTATGAGTTAAAAAGGCAATGGAATTTGAAGGTCTCCTTTGTTCCAGCTCAGTAGTTGCCCAACATTTACCATGTGTCACATTCGGGTGTGCGTGCCTGTGCTAACATGCATACCTACTCTGGTTCCTGGGATGAATGATTGAAGGATGACCTAAAACTTGGGGCTGTAAACAAATTTGTCTTCATACTGGTGTTCTAAGTATGGTAAAGTCTCATTTATTTTTATTTCAGTGGTCTGGAACTTGCATAATTGGGAAACAGGCCAGATAAAGTTTATCCTTTCCATGACACATGAAAAAAAGTTTTTGTTCACCAGGCTGAAAGAAGAGTTTTAACCTATTTAGGAAATCAGCAAGTCTATAGGTACAGTAGGGCTAGGCTACCTATGTGCATTTGGATAAAATATGTACAAATTAAGCAAATGTGCATACAAGTTTTTCTAAGTATACAAATGTGAGACAGATATGCAAATGTATATAAAACATGTACAAAATTCAGTATAGATTATAAATAATTTTCATTCATTTATATAAAAAAGGTATTCTGCAATGCTCTAAGAAACAGTAAATCCCAACATTTGAAGGAAACTTTGAGGCAATCTAGTTCAGCAATTTCCAAGACGACAAGTTACCAGGTTTATCTGAGGGGATTTTAAAGATCAGATTCTTAATAGAAATGATCACTTCTCAACTCTCACAGATGATGACTCCATGGGGTGAGGGGTCTTAAAATCCAGTTCTGTTTCACAATGTGAGCCACTGACTTGGTTGAGCAGTTCTCTGAATAATCAATCAGAGACATCTTTTTTTTTTTAACATTTTAATAAGTAATTGTCATTACTTAATTATTAATATGAACAGTATCAATGTTATTTACTTCCTTACTAATATTAATAATGAAATAGACCTCACTTTTTCAAACTCATTCATTAGGTATATTTTTCTCCTCATGCTGAGCTGAGCAACCAATCTAAATCTTCTCAAGAAAAAGCCTTTGTAGTGTGCACAAATTCAAAGAGAATTGCTAAATGGTTTCTCCTCTCCATATTGGAATTTCCCATTTCTTTCTAGAAAAGCTTCCATTTTCTTTCCCATGCTAGTCACCTCTTTTGAATATTCTCTTGGCCATCATAGTTTCCTTTAACTTATATACAACGTAAAAAGTGTGATGTGAAAAACAACAAACATGCCTTTTCTTAAAAAGCCTTCTGAAATAACAAGACTTACTAGCCATAACTCAGTGCTGAGTGCCTACTCAGTTTTTAACTGAAAACAAATACAGATTTTTTTAAAGCAAATATTGTCAGTCATCAGTGGCTCACATCTCTCATCCTAGCTACTCAGGAGATTGAGATCTGGAGGATCTGAGTTCAAAACCATCTTAGGCAACAAAGTCTGAGACATCATCTCCAACTCATTAGCAAAATGTCAAACTATAGGTATACCCCAAGTGGTAGAACACCAGCCAAGAGTATAAAAGTCGAGGGTACAGTCCTGATACAGGTAAATAAAAAAGTGAAAAATCAAGCAAAGCTTTCAATCCAAGTTTTCCAGCTCTGTACCTGCCCAAATTAAAAGATTACCCATTGCTATCTATTTATGATTGCTTATTTTAAGGTTTTTATGGCTGCTTTTGACTTACACATTTGGCTGCAATTTATTCATTATTAGTACCTACTATGTTCCAGGTACTAGCCTAAAGACTAGTGGGTAGCACAAGGAGGAAATTCCCTGTTCTGAATGGTACTGATTTCCATCCACTTGGGTACATCATTGCATCTTCATGATTCCTAACTAAAGCAGATTGCCCAGTTCCTTAGGGCAACCACAGCTATTGTAGGAAGCTCTTTTCCCTCTTTTGTGATCATGCTCTGCTAGCCTCTTTTCCTTCTTTAACATCACTTACAAAGTAGGGACAGCAACAGACTGAAGACACATACATTAAAGAAGCTTCTTTAATTTTTTAGGATTAAATGAAATAACGTATATTAAACATTCAAAATAGTACAAAATAAATGCTAGCTCCCATCAGTATCAATAGTTATCATCAGTGAAACCATTCCATTTTTATTACTTAGAAGTATTAAAGGGTTGCAATGCCATTGTTTAGATTCTTCATTACTCTAATATCTTCTTTCTGAAATGATACTAAATCACTGAGATTTTTTTACTTTGTGTTTCCTTACAAATATCTTTAATCATGATCTATGGATGTAATTTTGAAATGAAATTTTGAGAGTAAAATGAAGTTTTAAAGAAGGGACATAGAGGTGAGTAGTCAATCTTTCAAAACCAACTTAATTTCAAGTCACGAGTTAACTCCTTTGTTTTAAGTCTTCTTCCTACCAGGACTTATCTTTGTGTCCCAGGATTGAGTCTTTGTCTCAGTTGCCTCATCTATAAAAGATGAATCATTATAACTTCTTACAACCATGTTTCAAAGTGAAAATGAAGTCATTAAAGTGTAATGGGAAAGTGTACAGTTTCTACTTGCAACCAAAATCACCTCCTGGAGCCAGACATACCCTACTGGCAATTAAAGATGCTTTCTGCTATGGAGACCTTGTACAGTTAGTCTCTCTACTCCATGGAGAGAGAAAAGAAATTAATGCTTTCAGCATAATCCTCTAGAGAGAGGCTGGAGAAGATCAGAAGTCATGACACTTTCCCTTGACCTTCCAATCTCAGTGGACTTGACTAAACACAAGATATCCACAGATTTTATAAAAGGCAGTTCCACCTCTGTAGGATAGCAGTGTGAGAGTAGCCTGGAGGATAGACAAGGACAGGAAAACACAAGTGCTCAGAAATTCATAGACATGAAAATGGTTGTCTCAATCTACCCAGGAGACTAGAACAAAAACACCACAGACTGGTTGGCTTAACCAATTTATCTCCTTGTTGGAATTTGGAAAGTACTAGATTATTTCCTGCTTAGAGCCAGCTTTCGGTTTACGTTCTCACATGGTGGGAGAGATTGTGAGAAGAAAAAGCAAGATCTTTCTTGTCGCTTCTTATGAAGACCCTAATCCCAGCAGGGGTTCAGCTTTGTGACCTAATTATCTCCCACAGACTCTATTTATTTATTTTAATTGTTAAAAGTGATATACAAAGGGTTATAATTATATAAGTCATAAAGAGTGCATTTCTTTTTGGACAATGTCATCCCTTTCTTCACTCTCCTCTAGTTTTTCCCTCTCATCTCCACCTACAATTTGTACAGTTCATTGTCAACATAGTGCATAGACTATTTTTAAAGGGACTCTAGAGTTTCACATTTGAATTTTTGAGGGGCTGGTAATACTTTTAGTCAACAGCAATGGATTTTGGATTTCTATAGACCATATGATTGGAAAGATTTATAGCACTTTTATAGCTCTTTACCAAATAGAAAGCATCTCGCTCATATCTGGGTTACATATGAAAAATATGGTGTAGTTCTCATAGTAATTAATTGATAAATGACAGTAATTCTTATTATGCAGAATTATTAACCTTATAAAGCACTCACTTGAAAACAGTCTTTGGAGTTTTGAAATTTTTATTACTTAGATGCCTTTCAGATACCATATGTTACCATATGTTTATAAATAGAACGTTTACTAAATAAGCAAGTTAAACAAACAAACAACCATTGAGCTTCTGAACCATGGTATTGACCCAGAGCCTATTCATAAATTCAATCTACTCACTCTCTTTGCTGCCAATTTGCTCCATTAAGGTGGTTAGGTAATCACCAAACTTTAAAGTACATAAGTCCCTCGGTCCTCTTCTTATAAAACTTCAAAGAATTTTCAACTGCCTATCATGCATAAAATACATATTCCCCATATTATAACCAGCCTTTTCTTTCTCTTTTCCTCTCATGCAGATAATGCTTGCCTTGCTTGAAATTTATTTCACCTACAAAAGCATCAAGATTAAGAAAAAAAGGTTTGCTTTTTTTTTTTTTTGAAAGAAGAACATGAGATGGGAATTGCTAAGACCTTGAGGAAAAAGTCAGCAAAGGAGGATCTGAGTTCTTGGCCAAGAGAGGGTTTTCCATAGTCAGCTAACCTTCCCGAAACTTCCAGCCATCATGGTACCCAGAGGTCCCCAAAGGAAAGCTGCTACCTTTTTCTTAAAATTTTCCCGAGAAGTAAACTCCCTTGAGAATTTGTTCCAGCTGATTTGCTGTTGTACTTAGGTTTCTTTATCATAGCTGTTCTTGGTAATTACACAGTAGCTTTCATGGGAAGAGCCTTTAAATAGACCTGATAATGCCTCTCTGAGGTAGGTAAACACAAAGTATCATTATCCCCATTTAACAGATGAAAGACTAGAGGAAAGAGGACTAGGGCACCTTTTCCAGTGCCTAAGGATGAGTTTTATTTTCTCCATTCCACACAGGAATATGTCTAGGGTTTTTTCACAGGACTCTGCTGTGACTCTCAGGTGTTAGTGTCATCATCTTCCTCTCCTATGATTCTGGCTGTGTCGAAAATGATGGCTGATAGGCAATATCTAGTTTTCTTAAGATGGCAGTCACGCTGAAATGTATTTGATTATATCACAATGGCAACTTTTCTGATCTCACAGAAGTGGCTTAGCACATAGTAAATGCTCAAAAGGGCTCACCGTATGAACAAAACAACGATGTGGAAAAGAACAAACAAATGGCAAGGGCAATAGTCACTTGCAAGCTCACTCTCTGGGAGTATGTCACAGAGAGTATCCTTTATTTCCGCCTGCTCGAAGAGCAAGTCAGCTTGAACCTGGAATATCTTCCAGTGGCCATGTAAAAGGCGTGGACCTCCGTTTAATGTTATTGGAAGGTGATAGGTCTCTTTAAGAAGTGAAGTCTAAGGAATCATTTTAGGTCACTGGAAGTTTACCCACTTAGGGCATTGCGGGATGCTGCCCTTTTCCTCTCTTTTACAAACTGCCCTGAGGTGATTGACTTCTACCTTATATTGCTGATCAGGATGTACTGCCTTACCACAGGGCCCTGGGGCCAGCTGACCATGGACTGGACCCTTTGTGTTCACTACTTCCAAATGGAACCTGCTACCTTTATTCTGCACTGTCCCTAATGGCTGCATTTTTTTGTGTGTGTTCTGACTTGAACATGACCAAAGAATTTGCTTTTCATTGATCCCATCTTTGCCTTTCCCTTTATCTTTACATATCTATATTCTCCTACAAATGGAGCTGCCCATGATGGAAGGAAATGTTCATTAAACCTGAGTTACTAACAAAGCAGAGACCTTCAGGAATTTTACCATATCTGCATGCTATGATATTGTTTATTTCATTTTTATTTAAAATTTCATGCTTGAACAGGGCTTTTAAAAGATTATAGTTCATCTTTATTCTTCTATTTCTGCCTCCATAGTAGCTAGGATTATAGGTATCTACTACTAAGCCATACTAAATTGTCTTTTACTTTTCAGTAATGTTCAATTATAGTAATACACAATCTAACTGCTAAAATACATTTTTAAATGGTTTCTTAGGTGGCACATAAAATTATCTCACATGTTACCAGCCGCAGGTCATCCATATTTTGTGACAAAGTCTAACTCTGCCATCTGTATGTGTGGAGATGGGAAAACTGACATATTTAGGTTTGGTTGTTTGTGATTATTATTATTTTGTTTGTTTGTAGATCAGGTCTGACTACATAGCTTAAGCTGATTTCAAAGTTGTAGTCTTCCTGCCTCCATTTCCATAGTGCTATACTTGGCAAAGATCAACATCATTTTTGGCTGTGTCTTTATACCTCGCAAGTATAATTGACCATCTTCTTGTTCTTCTACTCCTAATTTAAGCTGCTGTAACTCACAGAGTTCTCCGTGAGTTTCTCATTCCAGAATATGACAGAGTCCTTCAGCATACAGATTAGACTGTTTGCTTTTGCTCCTGCTACATTCTTCTTTCAGACTCCAAATTTGTCAACTGGTCAATGACATCAGAGGCAGCTATAACAAAGAAGCCTAGCTAATCCAACCGAAATCAGAAATCATAAACTCAAGAGCCAGGGTGGTCTAGCTTATGATTGGCTGTGACATTTTACTGGACTCTATTTATTTTGGTCCTGTACCTCATGAGAGACAATGGTTCAACAAAATCATACTCGTTATATTTACCTTCTCTCTCACTTCCAGATTACGGTTTTATTTCGTAACTTGAAGCAGCTGCATGTTGTCTCTGCTTAATTATCTATATAATCTCTAATTCTAATACCTAATGCTTAGCACCTATTTTTCCCTGAAAAACATAAACTACAATGGAAATAGCATTTCATTAATCCTACCCCCCTTCCTGGAAGAAAGTCCTGCGGCAACTATTACCTCTCAGACCAAGCCTCCCATCTGGAATCAGGAGGCAGTCTCACAGCTCACTAGCTCACACATTTGCTACTGACTAGCTGGTGGGGACAACCATGGTTTGTGTGATAGCAAGAGGATCTTCTCCTTCACAAAAGATCCATTAAGTTCCATGTCACTTCATGGCAAAAGAAGACAAAGTATCATTCTTACCCTAAGAATGCATTTAAACACGGAACAAAACCCAGTATCAAGAGGACTCTGTGTCTCCTTGAAAACCAATCTCATGACTGAGACTTCTCTCTGTCTCTTTCCCTCTCATCTGTCTAGCTTTGGGAAGACATGCATGACCTCCCAAACTGAGGAAACAGTCTTACCTGCTGCACAAGAAAAAAAAGACATTTTAGACCTACAATCATAGAATGATAATGAAAATGTAAGTTCAGATGGATACAGCATATCCTACCAAGATGAATCTTAGATAGGACCATCAAAGTTCATCTTTGAATAAAATACCATTCCAAAGGAAGAAACTCAGCACTTCAAGAAGATGTTGAAAGAGACAACCATCAGGTCCCACAGTGTGACCTACAGCCCAGGTTTATCCAGGACTCTAAGTCCAGAGAGATTCCTCTCTGTGAAACTGAAGCTGACTCAGAGGAACCTGGAGCCAGCATTTTTCAGTTGGAGAAGCACTGCAGAGTCACTGAGTCACAGAGACAGCAAGAAAACTTGGTAAGTAACTAGATACATTATTCCAGGCTTTTCCTGGAATATCCTAGCAACAAATGACTATCTGCAAGAAAAAGAATTTCCTAGACCTTTTGTTTAGGGAAGGAATAATTCTGTGATGTTATCCTGGGGCTAAGATAAAGAAAGGAGCACTTCTTATGTTGGGGTGATCTTCAGCCAGGGAGTAAGGCAGGCAGACGCCCTGGTTATGAGCAGTGCAGACAATGAGGTGTGGCTTCTGGGATCCAGCTTAGGGACACTCCTACTGTGAAGGGTGAAATAGGAATCTCTTATCTTCCCCCTTTCTTCCCTTTCCCTCCTAGTAGGGGGCCAGTTCTTTCTGCTCTTTGCTGCTTCACCAACACAGGAAGGGTGACAGTGCCAAAGAGAACCCTAACTTCGGGGCTCCGAAGTAGGGGCCCTTCCTACATCCCCCCTCTGAAAGTACATTCAGAATCCTCTGAGACCCTGTCAGTCCATGGCAATATACTTTAAATCATCAGATCTTTAACATGCAGTAACTCATTAACCTGGGAAAGTTGACTGCATTCCTAAAGAGGAATTGGAGACAGGGTACCTGGTGGCTTGAATTATCTTGCAAATTCTTGACCGCAGTAGGTACCAGCTTTCATCATTAGACAATAGGTCTCCTAGAGACTAGTAATTCCAATAAAGTTCTCTAGGATTCATTTCTCTTTTTCTCATGTTAATTAATCAGATTTCCTCTTTGTAGCAAATCTTTCTTTCTTTGTAACAAATATTCCCAGAATTTATCCATCAATAAATTACTGTTAGTAGTTTTTCTTCTCTTCTTTCTTCTCTTCTCTACAGATGTAGCAAATAAAAACTGAAACCATTATTTTCATTCTGTGATTTCAATATAGTCTAAAATCCACTGATAACAGAATTTCCTGGGATTTTTATTAAATATGCAGGATCTTAGCATCACAATCCAGATCAATGTATTTAGATGGAGCTGAGGAAGATACATTATATAAAAATGTGATTGATTGGCAAGAGAATTGTTTTGTGCAGTATTGTCTGGAATTGAAGAAAAACAGCCTGCATTTTTTCCCATTTCCTATTTCTATATTACCAAAAGAGACATTATTATCTTAATATTTGGTCATGTGATTGTGCTAGTATAGAACTTATTTAAAAAAATAACACTTCACTTACTGCTCCTAGCCTGTTTCTTAGTTCCCTGTGTCCTCTTCTTGGCTATTGAGGTAAGATTCATTGTGATGTGTAGTGTATGTACCTTTAAGGAGGCATTAAGGTTAAATGAGGGCAAAAGAGTGGGGGAATAAACCAGCAGGATTGGTATCCTTGTAGGAAGAGGAAGAGACATGAGATGTGTTTCTACACAAACCCGGGGCAAAACCACATGAGCACCCAACCAGAAGGCATGAAAACTGGGAAAGGCTGCTCCTGAAGCCCGGGCTAGAGGCATGTTGGTCTTGAACTTGCAGCCTCCAATCACCCAGTCAGTGATGTTCTGTTGTGATATCCCAGGCAGACGAACACAGCTCTCTTTATTACAGCTGTCTGGTCATTAAGAGAGGGCCTGAAAAGGACCCAGGAATACCTCACTTTGGGAACTGACATTCTAGAAAGAGCCATTAGGGTGAAATGTATACAATTGCCCACACAATGGCTGTGTTTTAATGTTCCCTATCAACTGCACTCTGGATGGAGAATATGGAACATTTGGAGGCAGGCTCTTTATTTACTCCCCTTTTTGGTTCTCAGGGTCTGTTACCTATGCAGTAAGTAAATGTTAATGGACAACAATGGTGCAGAGGAGGAGAGAAGAACTAGGCGGCATAAGAACATGCGTAGTGATGCCAAGAGCTTTTGTGACACTCGTGAAGTAGACTTTATATTGCTACAGACATGAATTGCTTTCGACTTTCAGAATTTATTTGAAACAGCAGTCTGTACAAAAATTCTTTCTAGGATAAGATTATTCTTTCTAAGTCACAGAGACTGTGGCTTTCTAGAACTTGGACTATTCATTTGATTCCATTGACAGAAGGCTCCAAGGACTCCTTCTTGGTATGGAGGATGACATCAATTGCTACCTAGACTACTTGCTACTAGCCCAGTTGGCTTCTCCCTAATTTGGGAGAAATGTCAAGCCTTAAACGTATTTGAATGTATTGAAGGTAGTGTTTCTACTCTCTGTTTTCCCTAGGGACCTTTGAAATGTATCAGGATCCTAGGTGTTTTACAGCTAGAATTAGGTGTGTTCTCTATAGGTCTAAGACTCCTAGCAAGGGAAGAAGATAGCTTCCACAGACAAAATGCCCACAAAACAATAATAACTAAACTGAGTGATTTTAAGAGATTAACTGCTTTCTTAGCATCTATTGGCATCATGCTCCTAAAACAATAAAGATATTTCCTTTTGATTTACATCTTGTACCCTTTGAATTTACAGATAAAGAAATCCTCACTAAAATTCCTGCCACTTAGCACCAGAAGTTGGAATGGTGGCCCTGAGAGTCAGCTTTGTTATAGAATGGTGATATAATCCTTTTAACAGGAAGTGAAATTTGTTTGTTCCTAGTAATTCATTATCAAAATGGGCATTTTTCTGTCCAGAAGCATCATCATGAGGCCTTGAAATTGATCTGCTGATCATTCTCCACATCAAGGAACCCTAAGTCAAAGGAGTAAAATAACAAAGCTTAACCTGCTAAGGGTAGCCAGACTAATTTTGTTGTTGTTGTTGTTTAGAGCCTGAGATAGGTTGAGTCTCTGTGGAAAATTGAAAAGACACAGAAACACAAAGGCAAGATGAACCCACACAAGTCTTCTTCATGATGAATTTAGCTTTTCCATGTTAGAATCTGCCTTGGGGATCTGTGTGAACCCTTGCTGAATCTCAGCCATGGCAACAATCCTGTGCCCTGCTCTTTCCTGCTCTTCCCCCACAAGCACTTCCTCACCACTATTAACACAGATATTTATTTCTGTTTTTGCATATTACTGTTGTTTTTGTTTTTTCTTGTTTTGACATGTTTCTTATTTTGCAGTGGTTCTTCTGAGTTCCTACTGTCTTGGCAGTCAAACAATTCACCTGTTTCCTTAGAATTATTATTACATAGATATGGTTGGATCAACTACTTCTTATGTACCTTTAAGAACATGTGAATAAATAGCTTGAGTAATATTTATTTATTTATTTACTTTTTTTGTATGTGTGGATCCTAGGGCTTGAACTCTGACCCTGGGCACTGTCCTTGAGTTTTTCTGCTCAAAGTTAGCACTCTACCACTGGAGCCACAGCTCCACTTTTGGCTTTTTTGGCAGCTAATTGGAGATAAGCATTTCACAGACTGTCCTGCCCAGCATAGCTCTGAACTATTTTCAGATCTCAGCCTCCTGAGTAACTAAGATTACAGCCTGATGCCAAGCTGTGTAATAAAATAATTTTAAACAAGAGATTTATGTGTCCAAGTTCAAACTAACTTTTGAAAAATACAATGCCCATGTCAACAAAGCCAAAATAACCACACAAAGAAGAAACAACATAAATGTCAATCATAAATATTTTTCTCTGTCACATCCCACTTCAAGATTTTTATTACTCCTGTGCCTCATGTAAATTTACTTAGAAAAAATTTCACTATATATTTGCATGCATTTCCTTTATCTTGTTTTCAAAAGAGCACTTAGTTCTTGTGGAATATAGCCCCAGTTATGACTTAGAAACAATAAGGAACCTTTCTAAAAGTGCTTAAGAAATATTTCAATTCAAATAATAATATATAAAAACCGGGGCTGGAAATACAGTTCAGCTGGTAGAGCACCAGACAATAAATGAAAGTGCCAGGTACCAAGTTTGAGTCCTAGTCTCACACTCAAAAAAGAAGAAAAGAAAGGAGAAAAAGCCCAAATTAAGCAACTAATTAAAACAGCATGTGAGTGGACATTTCTATCTATGTATCATCTTCTTCTATCTGTCTGTCTCTCTATCTATCATCTATTGTCTATCTTAACCAGCACATTGAAAGATGCTCAGAAAGATTAGCAAGCAAGAAAAAGGAAAATGTGAGAAGATAGGAAAGACTTCTCTCCCAATATAATACTTATAATGAAAAAAGCAAACAAACAGGTTGGTGAGGTTGAAGCAATTGGAACCTCTTCCTCTGCTGGTGGAAATGCAAAATGGTGCAGCTGCTTTGGAAAACCATCTGGCAGTTCCTACAAAAGTTAACCATTTGTTTAATGCTAACTGAATTACCATCCGAGCCAGCAACTCTAGCAATTCTATTCATAGGTGTGTATACTCAAGAGAAATGAAAACATATGTCCAAAAGAAAATTAGTACATGGATGACCGTAACAGCATACTTCATAACAGCAAAAAATAGAAATAACCTGTGTCCATAGACGAATGGGTAAATAAAATTTGGGGTACTCATGTAGTGATTATTATTGAGACATGAAAGGAATGAAATACTGTTTTATGCTATTACGTGGATGAAACTTTAAATATTATAACTACATGAAAGAGGCAAATAAAAAAGATTGCAGATTGTATGATTCTTGCAAAAAAAAATATCCAGAACAGGCAAATCTAAGAAGGAGAACATCGATTAGTGCCTAGGGCTGGAAAGGGGAGATGATGTTGATGGTAGGAAAATGAGATTGCTAACAGGTATAGATTACTTTTTGTGGGGAGGGGTAATAGGTGATTAAAATGTCCTAAACTTAATAATAGTGATTGCTGCATTATATACTAAAACCATTGAAATACACACTATAAAAATGAAAGTTGTAGCTGGCAAAAAAATGCAAATGTATAAATTGCAAATGTATAAATTAGAATTCAATAAAACTGTTCAATGTGAATCTACCATAACTTTTCTAACTTTTCTGATTACTGACATGACCAAACAAAGAGACTGGGGAAGACTCCAGAACTCACGTGGAATCTGTAGATGACTCAAAGGTGGATTAAAATGAATGTAATGTGAACCATTAAAGTGGATAAAATGGAAAATGCTAGCAGAAGCATTATCACTGTCAGTACAGCACTGGGACTTGGGTTGAGGGAATGCAATCTAGAATATCAAATTAAATGGAATTAGGAATCCTACCTACCAAATGAAAGAAGCAGCAAATTAGGCCTAAATAGAAGTATCCTTATAAACATAAAAGCCATTGATTAATAACAATTCTCAGCCACACTTTAAATGAAGTGTTATACATTTTGAACTTTAACAACTGCAGAGGTGGGTATTGTTATGTGCATTTTGTAAGCTGGTTATCTGAAAATAGGTTAAGTAAATTACCTAAAGAGAGACAGCTTGTAAATGGTTGAGGTGGAAATTCAACCCACATCTGCCTGGCATTTCAGTCTTAATAACTATGCAATAGAACTGTTTAAGATATTTGCATTATAGCCTTAACTTTTTTTATTTGTACCTCTGATTACATTGCTCTGTTCTCCCCTTGTCATTTTGGAGTGAATGCTTCTGAAAGCCTTAAGAGAGGGAGATTACAGAAACTGCCACTGACAGTGATGGTACAGTTGCTATAGTAACCATCCCACCAAATTGGTCTGTGCTGCTAGGCATACACTTCAGCCTCTGTGATACACCCAGACTGACTGGGGTGCCTCACAGTACCAATGAACCCCTGTTAATGCGCACCAAATAAGAAGTGCTGAGGGCTTAATGTATATCTTACAGTATGACTGTTTCTTTCCAAGTTTTCTTCTCAGACTCACAGATTTTGCATTCCCTCTTTCATTCCCTTCCTCTGCACAGGATGCTCTGGTGTGGAGAGTTGTACAGATGCTAAACATTAGGGTCCAGACAGCTGTATGCAGCAGCTTTGCTTTAAGCAGGATTTATAAATAACATTATTTTCTTTTTACCAGTGTAGGAACTGACGATCATCCCAAACCACAAGTATAATGATCTGATAAGAGCACATGCCTTTGAAGGAACTGTACACTAACTAGAAGCTAGCAACCGACAATATATACTTTTTAGGTATATACACACATATATACACACACACATACATGCAGTCAACTGTCCACATTTTTCTACAATGCCTCTGGGTTTTAAATGACTCCTTCTTTCAGATATTGATGCTTTCTCTCTTCTCCCTTTCTCTCCATTTCACTGGCCTCGCCTGTCTTCAGAGGCACCTGAAGGCACATAAGGCAGGGAAGTGAAACCGACTGTAATTCTTCAGTTCACTTCTCTGCAGCCTCCAGTGAGCCAAACTCCATACGGTGGCCCAGCTGAGCTCTGAGAAGTTCAGAGTCCCTGTGCAGGTGCAATTTACCAGCCCTGCTCACAGGCTCTTTGGGACCCAAGAAGCCAGACGTTTATATCTGGGAGGTTCTTGGGAGCAGAAGACACACACACACACACACACACACACACACACACACACACACATACACACTCAAAAAAAGGCTCCCAGCTTGATTGTATCAATTAAAAATAAGAGTGACCCTTTGTATGAATGGAAAAAATGAAATGTTTTTTTTTTCAAATGTAAAAAAGAGTATAATTTTCTCTTGGAGAATTAAATACAAGTTGTGGAAAGCCCTTAACAATTCTAACTTCCCACTTTTTCCTAGTGCCCTTGGTTTCACCTTCAGGATTCTTCAAGTACATCCCTTGGGTCTTAGAGATGTCTGATTATTTTTGTGTCTGCAGAGGAATTACAGATATAGCCTAGACTTTTATTGGTAGCTAAACGCAAATTCAGGTAACATTTGCTTGAAGTACCTTTTAAAATCAATAATCCATCAATATTATAAAGGATTTTATTTTTAGTTATTCCCCCTCAATACCTTTTCCCTAACCCTAAGTAGATCTATCATTATAGAAGCATTATCATTATAAACCCATTTTATTGACACAAGACAAGTTAGGCCACTCATTTAGGTTTTTATGGTTTCCATGCATATCTTGTTTCTGTTTGTGGTTCAACTAAAAAAAATCCTGACATGTAGAATTTATCTCTGTGGTGCTTGAACCTCTACAAGGCAGACAGCTTGTGTGATTTGGAGTGCCATTTCTGGACACTCCCTAGAAAATGTTTATCTCCTTCTCCCCCCTCTTACCCTTCCCCTCCTCCTTCCTCTTCTTCCTCCTTCTTCTTTCCTCTTTCTTTTCTCCCTCTCTTCCTCCTTCCCTCTTCTCCTTCCCTCCTTCCTTCCTTCCCTCCCTCCTTCCTTTCTTCTTCCCTCCCTCCTTCTTCCTTCCTTCCTTTGTTCTTTCCTTCCTTCTCTCCCTCCTTCCTTTCCCTTTCTTCTTTCTCTCCTTTCTTTCCTTCCTTCCTTCTTTCCTTCTTCCTCTTTCTCTCTCCTTTTCCCTTCCTTCCTTCCTTCCTTCTTTCTTTCTTTCTTTCTTTCTTTCTTTCTTTCTTTCTTTCTTTCTTTCTTTCTTTCTTTCTTTCTTTCTTTCTTTCTTTCTTTCTTTCTTTCCTTCTTTCTTTCTTTCTTTCTTTCTTTCTTTCTTTCTTTCTTTCCTTCTTTCTCTTTCTTTCTTTCTCTTTCCTTCTTTCCCCCCTCTCTTTCTTTCTCCAACTCTACCTCAGAATCCAGCCCAGCCCAGAGCTTGTGAACAGCTTATGTTCAATACAAAGTTGAGGAATATTCCAGAGCATAGCTAGTGTTTTCTGGGGGTCAGGGTGGAGTGAGGGGTGATGTTGGTGCTGGGGCTTGAATTTAGCACTTTGTGCTTCTAGGAAAATTTTCACTGGTAAACCATACCTCCTGCACTTTTATGCACTATTTTTGAGACAAGGATTCATATTTGTCCAGGCCCAGGCTTGGACCATGGTTGGCCTATTTTAAGATTTCCTCATAGATTGGATGATAGGTGTGCACCACCACACCCAGCTTCTTACACTGGTAAGTAGCATCATTAACTTTCTTCCCTGGGTGTCCTGGAATGGCAATCCTCCTGACCTTACCCTCTCATATGTTTAAGATGAAAATGCCTATTGGCTGGGAAGGTGTCTCCTGTATATGCTTGGGCTGTCCTTAATCTGAGATGCTTCAGAACTCGTCTCCTAAATAGCACAGTGTTATTTTTTTATTAATGGCAAAAACTGAACATTTTCACTGTGGTGTAACATAATCATGGGCACTCGTTTAACAAAACCCTATGAGGTTGTGAGCCTCTCCTTGCTTCTTAGATGTATTGCCTGCTCAGATTGCATGGGAGTGAAGGCAGTTTTTTACAGTTATATTTTTATTTTCTACTCATGGCTAAACTTTTGAACACTGAATAGAATTATACTAGACACCATAACTGACCTTTCTTTGTAATATTGTTTTCTTTTCTTTCTTTTTTCTTTCACTTTCTTTTTTTGTTTTGTTTTGTTCTGTTCTGTTCTGGATCTAGGGCCTGAATTCAGGGCCTTGCTGAGTCCTTGAGGGTTTTTTTTTCCTGCTCAACGCCCCTGCTCAATTTCTGGCTATTATGGTGCTTACGTGAGATAAGAGTCTCACAAACTTTCTTTCTCTGATTGGCTTCAAACTGGAATCTTCAGATCTCAGCCTCCTGAGCAGTTGGGATTACAAATGCAAGCCATTGATGCCTACCTATATTATTCTTTTATTTTGATGACTGAGTTTTTCTTCTTTTTAATGGCTGCTAAGTCTAAATTATGTAAGATTGAGGATATAGTGATTTAAATAATTCTTGACTTGTTTTATCTGTTCAACAAATATTGAACTTCTAATTTCTGGAATTTTCTTGTCTATTTATTCTTCTGCTAGTTCTCTGTTCTTTTTCAGATAGTTCAATTATTAATAATTTCTTTGATTTCCTATATTTTCTTGTATTTACTTACTGCTCATTTTTCTTCTTTTTTTCACAGTCTTATGATTTATTTTCTCTCTCTTAATTCCTCACTATTATCAGCTTTCAGTAGTACCATTCTGCTTCGCTTTCACTGTTGAGTCTAGTTCCAGTCCCATTCCTATTAATACTTTTCATGAACAGATAAATCTTTCTGATAAATAAACATACTCTGTTAAAACAAATCATTCTAATTTTTGCCTATATTGAAATATTATTTTCTTTTTTCTTTATATTTATATTTTACAAAGGATTGTTACTGGTAATTCATTCATCATGGCATATCTTTGTAGGTAATGGAAAGAGCACAGAAAATAAATTTACTTTTTCAAATTCTAGATGAATAACAGAAACATTCACGGCATGACAAAGGTTAAAAATAATTTTCCTGAAATCAACAGAATATATTTCCAATGAAAGGAATCTTATGTTATTAAAATATACAGATGCTTTCATAGTTCTGATTGCTGTACAATGTGAAAATACCACCAACATTAATAGTGTTCTGTTGGCACAGAAACACGCTAATAGCCCTGTAGTACTTCAGCCCACCATAATCCAGGGAACATGACTTCAGTTCAAATTCAAACTTTAATCTTTTGTTCTTTTTTCCCACAGTTAAACTAAAAGTTTTAATATTTATTTATTTAAATAATTAAAATGGATTAGTTCATTCTAGTTCTAAGCAATCACACTATTTAATCCCCTATGTATGAAAATGAATGATTAAATCTGGTAGACCAATCCATAGTGTATTTTCATTCTCTTCTTGTAGCTTAAGAAGATTAGAAGGTAGAAACTTGAATTACTTCTGTGGTACAGTAGAATAAATATGTACCAACTGTAAATTAGTGTTTGATGTTTGTAGGACTCATGTATATTGTAGACATGAGACCTACAAACACCAAACACTAATTTACAATGTCTACAATATACATATCTACAATATACATGAGACCTACAAACATCAAACACTAATTTACAATACACACTCACAACAAGTGCATATTTTGCAGACAATAAATATTGTTAATACACCATTTGGTTGATTGCAAAGTACATATCCACGAGCCTCCACTTTCTAACCTTTAAAAAAGCTAAAAGAGTTCTGAACAATTACAAGCAATATGAGCAATATGTTAAGCTCCTAGTAGGTGCAAAATTAGTGATAGCTCTTGCTATTATGGAAAATAATGGTTAAAAGTATGGTTGTGACTATATAGATGTATATACACATACATATGTTTGTGACTATAGTCATCTTTAAAATTATCGCCATTTTTATTTATTAAATTTGCTGTGGGTTTTTTGTTTTGCTTTTTTGCTTTTGTGTTGGTGGTAAAGCTTGAACTCAGGTCCTCAAACATCTCATTGCCTAAAAAAAATCTTTCTTGGTTTGTTTTGCAAAAGACTAGCACCCTACCACTTGAGCTATGACTTCACTTTTTTAAATTGCTGTGTTAATTCAAATCTCAAGGGTCTATTCTAATTGTACTTATAAATAATAATTCATATTAAGCTCACATTTTTGGATCAAAGCCAGGCACTGAATTAAATGCTTTGCTTACAAATATTCAGTGAAGTCTCTGTCCAGTGGGGAAGCCCACACATGAAACAAATCTGCAACAGAATGAATGCTTCTCCAGGGTTACTTACCTAGGCAAGAAGGATCTGAAGTCACACTCAATGTAATCGCAACTTAATGGATTAATTTGATATCAGAAATCCCACAACAGCTGCCTTTTGATCAAGGCAATTAGAATACAGGATAGCGGTCCCTTCCAATTTATATGCATATATGTAAATATTTTTAAATATATATTCTAGTAGGTATGTATATTTAAATAAATATATTCATGTATAAATATGTGTGTATTAGAACACTGGATATGTACCAACCTCAAAAAACAATGAGTTAAGCAGACTTGCTGATTAAGTTTCTCTAATGGAAATGACTAAAATGTAGCGGTTAATCATTAGGAACAATATTTAAGCTACTCTTGATTACCGATCATTCTACATTATAAGCCTTTAAGAATGGTTGCAAAAATGAGTAACTACCTCATTCCTTATTTTAATTTCATCTTACTATGGGATCACTACTAAAAGTCTTCAGTCTTATTCTGGAACTCTGATTTTGTTTGGGGTCTCTTTTGTTCACTTATACATCCGAAGTACTTGAAACAGAGGTTAGAAAACCATGGCCTAATGAAGAAATCCAGCCAGATTCTTCCAGCTCTAAAAGTTAAGAATGGGCCTTATGCTTTTAAGTGGTTGAAAATATTAAACAGAACAATAATATTTCATAACATGAAAATTAGATGGAATCTTATTGCCTAAAAATGCAGTTTTATTGTAACGCATTCGTGCTTATCCACTGATCCACTATCTATGGCTATTTTTTCATGACAAGTGAAGAATGGAGTCATTGCAATAAAGATCTGTGACCACAAAGTCAAAAGTAATTACTACTTGGTCTTTTTATAGAAAAAAATACTGCTGATCCCTGGAACAAAACTTCTTCTTAGG
This sequence comes from Dipodomys ordii, assembly GCF_000151885.1. Lineage (NCBI taxonomy): Eukaryota > Metazoa > Chordata > Mammalia > Rodentia > Heteromyidae > Dipodomys > Dipodomys ordii. The sequence continues at coordinate 11,343,358 of NW_012267241.1, read as the reverse complement.
TTCTTTTGAAACCAGATAAATTAATATTTAACCCTCAGCTTTTTTATTTACCCTAAAAGGAAAGCCTTAAGTCTACATGTAAATCTAAGGTCAGTTATGACAAAGAGCTAGACATAGGAGAAGGAAGCACACTTTATGAGAACATAGACGCAAGTGCTCCACTGTCTGGACTCAGCTTTATAACCATGGCACAATGCTTCTCAATGCTTCTGTGCATCTATAAGATGACGCTAATGATGAAGACATAAAAATTTCATGATTGTAAAGTGCTTATAATATCACCTGGTATAAATAGCAGTTGTAAACAAGGCAATATTCGTGAGTCTGTTTTTAGAAGATTCAGATATTTTAGAAATTAGTTAATAATTTAATCTCAACATGTTAAGTAGGAAAAATAAATACAAGCATGAAATAAAAATTGAAAATGTCCATTTGTCAGTCTTCTATGCCAACAAGATGCATTAATAACTACTTTAATTGCCTTTAGATTACAGGATAAAACTATTTGGTTTTTATACATGTGATATAATTTTGTAATCAATGGTCTTGTTTCAGATAATAAACAAATTGTATTCTGAATGGTTGAGTAACTCCTGATACAAAAGCTAACTACCTAACAACTTCTAATCTGAGGGTATCAAATTGATATAAATGGAAATAACAATTTGGAGATTGCATGGATACAAGATAGGTTTGCTTTGTTTAGGTTGTTATTCAGTTTTCAGGAAGAGAGCCAATAAGAAATACTGTCATACATTTAAAGAGATACTTTCTAAGAACCCAAACCAGGAGCTGTGTATTAGGAAATCCAATGGTGTGTGTGTGTGTGTGCGTGTGCCAGGCATGGGGCTTGAACTCAGGGCCTAAGCACTGTTCTTGAGTTTATTTAGTCAAGACTAGTGCTCTACCACTTGAGCCACAGCTTCACTTCTGGCTTTCTGATGATTAATTGAAAATACAAGTCTCTGGGGGCTGGGAAGGTGGCCCAGTGGTAGTGTTTGCCTCACATGCATGAAGCCCTGGGTTTGATTCCTCAGCACCACATAAACAGAAAAAGCCGGAAGTGGCACTGTGGTCAAGTGGTAGAGTGCTAGCCTTGAGCTGAAGAGCTGAGGGACAGCACCCAGGCCCAGAGTTCAAGCCCAGCAAAAGAAAGAAAGAAAGAAAGAAAGAAAGAAAGAAAGAAAGAAAGAAAGAAACAGAAAAAAGAAAAAGAAAAAAAAGAGTCTTTGGGACTTGCCTGGGTTAACTTCAAACCTTGACCATCAGATGTCACCTCCTGAGTAGCTAGGATTACAGATGTGAAGCACCAGCACCTAGCTCTAAAGGGTCCTTAAATAGGTAGCTAGTAAATACGTAATTAGTCCTCCTGACATTTAAATCTATTTTATCATTAATTTATGACAAAAAAACCTGTAAATATACTATGGTCCATAGAAAATGGAATCTTTGTATGGAAGTCTCCTACTATGTAGAATGTTATTTTTTGACATTGAAATTCTGTATGGGACTATGTAAAATATTTATTATCTGGCAGCTATGTTTTTCTCTTACAGATGTTTTCCAGGAGAAGGGCCAAGGGACTTGGTTATGTGCAACAGCAGCCTGGATTGTATAAATCACTGGTGAAGCTCAACACTTAACCTTTTGTATTTCATAATCATAAGTTATTCAACTTTCAGTAAGCTCTCTCTTGACTGTTACTTTGGATGAAGTGTAATGGCAATGTAAAATCTTAGCTACCTCTAGTTGGTTTGATTTGAGATCTTCTCTTTAATTATGCATTATAAACCAAAAATATAAATAAAAAAGAAGCTTCTGAATTTGATATGCTAACTTAGACTGTAAGTCTCCTGAACTAAAAGTTACAAACTGCCTACAGTGTAATCTGATACTTATTCTTATACTATGACTTTGACCACAAGACTTTAAATATTAACTTTTTAATTTACTAACCACCACCTATCAAGTGAAGTTATTAATCTAAATTTTCATGCTTTGTAAAAGAAGAGACTTTTCCAGGAACTTCTCTAAGAACTTAATTAGTATTTCTCCAAATTAAGAGTTTTATAATGTTACAAAAAAAATGAAAATGAAATAAGAAGAGGAAACCTTCAAAAGAAATGACTTCAAATATCGTAATAGTTGTCATTTAAAAAAATTAATAAGAATAACTAGGCAAAATTCTTATAATTTTTTGGCTTGATGTGATGGTTTGATACATTCATAGATTGCAGAAAGATTAAATAAAACTATTTACCTACGGATCACATTTTTTTGTGATGAGCATGTTTAAAAATCTAACCTTTTGGAAATTTTGAAATATGTGTTATGTTGTTAACAATTACCATAGTGGGTAAGAGATCACTAAAACTTATCCCTCTTAACTAAAACTTTATATCCTTTACCAAGTTTTGTCATCTTACATTACTTAATAGTTAAAATTTGAATAAAAATTTACAAATTTTATTTTATCATTGTAATGTTTAGTTTGCTAAAATAGTATGTGAATCCAAGTGCAAATAGCATACTCAGAAAAATCAAGCAACAAGAGAAAAAAATTAGATTGGTTTCGAGTATTTCTACTAGAAGTTCATGCTTCGACTGCTTTATCATTCTAAACAATAAACATTCAACATTATTTTATTGAGATCCCTGTCTTTCCTAGATAACATATATTCTTAAATTAATTCTCTTGGAGTTATTCCTGATGATATTTAAGATTCATTCCAATACCCTGATCAATTCTCATTTCTGGATTTGAGAAATACTTTTATATCTAGACTAAAAATTATAGGTAGATAAAAAGTAATCAACAAAATATTCTTCAATTAAATTGTCTTCAAAGGAAGTGATATAATCTCCATAATAATAGGTTAACATGTGCAATGCTACTGTTGAACTACACGTAAGTTGGGGAAAACATTTTTATATTAGGCTGATGTTATAATAAATGGGTTCAAAGAATACTAGTGGGTTCCAACTAACAGCATTTTCGTTTATATTAAAGTTAAGGTTGATGGTGCTGGCTATTTTTGCATTCTTTCAGTGAATTAAAATTAGAACAATGTGATTTGCTCCTTCAATTTAAATTGCTTTAGTTTTGCTAAGAATGGAGCAAATCTAAATGATTTTACCCTGATGCCAACAATAGGTTCACAGGATCTCTGTTTCTTTGCTCTCTCTCTCTCTCTCTCTCTCTCTCTCTCTTCCTCTTTTAAAGGAAAATATAGTTTTCTTCCTCCTACAGAAGTATCAGATTCTTACAGCATCCATGACACTTGTCAGCATTCAGTGGTCAGACACTACTACATATCCTTCAAATGATGTGGCCCAGTGAAGCTGGCAGGTATCATCACAGAGCCAGGCAGCCTGGTATCTCTGACATCCACCAGGACAGAGCCAGCAGGCCCCAGCTGATGTGCTGAATCCAGAGGAGGTGGGAAATAGATTTTGCAGTTTTCAAGTCAACTCTCTTAACACTGAGTCCTCAACATACTTACATATAAAAGTATGTTGAGAGCTCCAGTAATTATTTATTAGATCGAATCGATCAGGCTTATCTGGCAAAATTACTCTTAGGACAAATGAAAGCTGAATTCTGTCATCCCTTTGGGTTTCTGAGTTTATTCTAGATTATATATATTTATATGTATATATGCACAAAAATATATGTTATGTTTAGCAGAGTGACATTTACGATTGTAACAGTTACAATTCTTAACTGATGTGCAATGTGAAATATTATCTATATGCCATTTAAATATGACAAAAATTAAAATCAGAGTGTTAATTATAATTCCCATTGGTATCATAACATTGGCTTATCACACTGAGTTTCTTATTTTGATCTTTGGATACATGAAAGAAAACTCTTACAAAATAAAAACACATTTTCTGAGCTGTCCCTTGAACTCCTGGGCTCTGAGTTCGAGCATCAGGGGGTTTGGAGTCTTACTTCTGCTATTGCTGCATTGTTTTTGGACACCATAATACTTTAGCTGATCTACTACAGATGAGAGAGGGGGAAAACTCAGCTTACAGGATTCCATGTTCAAGATTGCTTAAGGTTCCCTGTTGACCTCACCTTAGTACTACCTAAAGAACTGGAGGGACTATCTTCCATTTCTTAAAACTTAAGTTACCTAGTTCTGGTAGAAACATGGCATTTAATGCCACAAGGCTGCACAGACTGTACTCTATCCTTTCCACAGCATTCTGCATGGGGAAAACCCGCATGGGCAGATTTTCAGACTAGTCTACTTTTCCTAATATAACACTTTGGTGGTTTAGACTGGAGTAGGCTGGCATCTGAAATCATGATGTTTTGTCAGGAGAAACTGAAAGGATACTGTTTCTTTTTTCTAAAAAGAGAAAGAACCCTTTGCTAGGGCTCATTAAAAAAAAGGTTTAAAAATGTAACCAATAAAATAGGCTTGCCAATTCCTACAGCTTTCTCATCTCAGTAGCATTTTTAAAGGCATCATTTTTCTCTCCTTTTTGACTGAAATCCATAGAAAGACCAGCACCAACAGCTTTCTAACTTCTCCATAGACAAGCATACAAACCAACTGGAGTTACAGGACTCTACTCCCTCTCCTTCCCAACTCCCTGTTTTCAACCACATTCTTCTTTGAGATGAAAATCCCTCCTCTCCATCATAGTCACTCCATCACCCTGAAAGCATTTGCTTTGCTCTTTATTTTTTTTTAAAGTTTAAAAAAAGGCTCCTCACATCATTAAAAAAAATAAAGTTTAGTTGCCAAAACATGATGATAGTATTTTCAACAGCTACCTGAATGGGCAAATCATTGTGGAGTTCAAATCCGGGGGTGGGGAGGTGGTGGCTGATCTCAAACACAAAAGTGAAGACAAAACAAAACAAAAACCGACTTGTCCATAAGATAGAACAAGTATGCGAGCTCTCCTCTGTCAGCAGTGTCTGGACACTTCTGCCAGCCCAGGGCAGGAAAGAGGAGGGGGTGGAGGTCTTGCCACCAAATCCTAGGTGGCTAAGACCTACTCTCTTGGAGGGTTGGAAGGAGGGCTAGCCTAGAAGGCATCAAAACTGCATTTCTGACTGTCCATCCAGGCCTTTGGCCCCACCTGCCTGTCAATTTCAGCCCTAGTCCACAATTCTTAGGTTTCTCTACTCTGGGGATTTGGCGAGCCTGGGGCATTGAAGCTAGCAAAAGGATGCTATCAGGCCAGCTCCTTACTGACCTTCCAGGGCCTCTTGAGATCAACTTTGGCCACCTCATCTGGATTGTTTGTATTTGTTTTCAATCTGCTGAAGCCTCCTGCCCAGCCTAACCTTTTCTCCCCTTCTCCCTGCCCCCCTCCCCTTCCTTCGGCCTCTCCAGCCCCCCACCCCCTCCACCTCCCCCCTCCACCTCTTTGTTGTCTCCTACCTGCTGGCCAGGCTCTGCCTGCAGTGCTGCCTGAAGGGCATCAGGTGGTAGTTCATGGCGTCCAGCAGCAGCTTCTGGCAGACCGGGTCGGTGCGCATGAAATCCACCGACTGGACCCGCTCCACCAGCTCGGGGGCCGGGATGAGTGCGAAGCGGAGGCGCTTCATGAGGTCGGGCGCGTGCTGCATGCGGGTCTCGCGGTCATGCTCCAGCCACAGCACGGACATCTGGAAGAGCGCCAGCTCCGACTCCACGGGGGGCGGCAGCGAGTCCAGCAGGGCGCGCATCTCCTCGAAGTTGAGCAGCAGCACATCCTCCACCAGGTACTTGTTGGCCAGCTTCTTGGTCTCCTCCAGGCCGTGCAGCGCGGCGATCTTACACACCTGCTTGTAGTTCTGCACCGAGATCTGGTCGTTGAGGAACTGCACGCAGAGCTTGGTGACCTGGGGGATGTGCAGGATCTTGCTGACCGACAGCACCTCTTCCACCGTGTCCAGGGACAGGGTCACGTTGGCCGTGTACAGGTACTCGAGGACCAGGCGCAGCCCGATGGACGAGCAGCCCTGGAGCACCAGGTTGTTGATGGCTCGGGGGCTGGTCAGCAGCTTGTCGTCGGGGGAGGAGGAAGGAGTCCCTGGTTCTTCCTGTGGCTGCTGTGGCGGCTGCTGCTGTTGCTGCTGCTGCTGCTGCTGCGACGCGGGCTGCTGTGGAGGCTGCTGCTGCTGCTGCTGCTGCTGCGGGTCCTTGGGGGCCCCCAGGCCGTCCTGGCCGCCGACCCCTCCCCCAAGAGGGGGGTGGCTGGAGAAGAGCGATCGGAAGTACTGGGAGCAGGAGGCCAGCACGGCCTTGTGGCAGTGGAACTGCTGGCCTTGGGCCGTCAGGGTCACGTCGCAAAACAGCTGCTTTCTCCACAGCAGGTTGAGGCCGTGCAGCAGGTTGTCGCTGTGGCTGGGGTCGAAGGTGGACGTCCTGTCTCCGGATCTGGACATGGCGAGCTGACTGGGCGCACCTGGCTTTAAACCCTCCTCCAACCTGGCAGACAGGGGTGGGGGATGGGGGGGTAGCGGGGGACGGGGGTGGGGAGGGTAGGATGGAGTGGAGGGGGTGGGTGTGGTCGGGGTGGGGAAGGGTGTGGAGAGGAGGGCAAGGCAAAGAACAACAATCGAGGCTCAGCTGGACTGGTTCTCGGAGCGTGGCGGGACCCTGAGGGATGGAGAGGTTGGAAGGCGCCACCCGAAGGGCCCCGTCTGACCCGGGGACGGGGCGGGGGGGGGTCCACACCCGGGGGGGGGTCCGGGCGTCTGTGTGGCGCCCCGCTCCCTCCTGGACACGTCACCCCCTCACTTTCTGGAAACCACCCCGGCTGGGCTGTTGGCTGCGACCGCGGTGGCCCGCAGCGACGACCAAGTGGCAGCTGTGGCCGAGACACCTCGTGGGCTCGGGTCCATGCCGGGGGGCGCTAGCTGGAGGGAGAGGCCGAAAGTAGGGAGTCGGGGCTGCCCCGAGGAGCGCAGAGGCGACCGACGGGCGACGGTTCCGGGTCAACTCGCGCTCCAGTCTTTGCGTCGGGTACCGTGGGCCCCGTCTGGGGGTAGGGGGCCGGGGTGGGGTAGGTGGGGGGGTGGGGAGGAGGGATAGGCGGGTGGGCGATGCCTAGGGCTCTCCAGATCGCCGCGGACCCCTTCGATGATCCGTGCTGCCCCGAGAAAGTCCTAGGCTCCCAGTCTGAGGGAGGAGATAAAGCCCTTTCTTCTCCGGGGAAAGTGCAGCGGAGCGCGGTGCGGGCCGGCGGCGTGCCCTCGGCAGAGGCGGGGAGCTGTCCTCATCAATCCCAGCTCAGGGCCCGCACCCCGGCCCTGCCCGCACCCCGGCCCTGCCCGCACCCCGGCCCCGCAAACTCTGTGCACTTCCTCGCCACCGCTCCGTGTGGCTCATTTTCCCGGAGACGTCTTTAAGCCTGCCGAGGGGGGAGGGGGAGGGGGACCCACACCCCTACCCCCCAAAATTGTTTTTCATAAAAATAAATGAAATATCCCCAAGCCCCCCCTTCTCCCCCCTTCTCCCTCCCTCTCTCCCCTCTCCCTCCCTCCCTTGGCATTTCAAAGCACGGAAGTTCAGGCATCCATCTCCCCTTCCAGCGTGGGGCGCCCCCCCCCCGCCGAGGAAGAGGAGGGAGAAGGCGAGGAGCGGGGCCAGGGCGGAGAGGGGGTGGGTTCTTCTAGGGTGGCATTAAAGCCAAAGCCGCGGGTGTGCGGGGGGGGGGTGTTGAGAAGGGTTCCCGCGGACGGCTGTCCCTCCCCGGGAGCTGTAACTCCTCCAACTAGAAGTTCAAGTTCGAAGGCAGCGGTGGGGGAGGGGAGGGGTTCTCCCGCGGGGGAGGGGTGGGGGGGAGCTCAGTCCCGCGCGGGGTCTCCGCGCCCCCACCCTCCGTGGGTGGCTGGCAGTCCTAGCTTCCTTCGG
>NW_012267241.1:11295178-11333701 GCF_000151885.1 Dipodomys ordii | reverse complement strand
CCTTCCCCCCCCCCCCTCCACACACACATCATGAAATGCAGATACTGACTGGTCTGGAAGTATGCTAAGATGTCACTTTATCCTGTCTTGGGATTTAGGGATGACTTGAAAGACACTAGCCCTTGCCTAAGAGGAGAGTGGCTGAACATACAAACTGGGGGGTAGAAGGATAGCTAATAGTCAGAGTAGAAAATGGCCCTTTGCTTTACATTTGTTTCCCTGTACTGCTCAAGCTTTATGCTCTTGCTCGGAAAGATATTTTTTTTTCTATCATTTTGAAGTTCTCTGTCAGCTCCTCAGCAGTTAAGTGTTCACAAACTACATTTTTCATTAGAACATTATTGGATTGTCAGATTTGTATTTCAATTAGGAGTCTTGGATTTGAAAGAGCAGGAATCAAGTGGTAAGAACCCCAGCTGAAAATTCACAGATGTGACCTATCAACTTGGGATTCCCTGATAGACAAGGGTGATCACATAGCCCTCACATTTCTGACCCTGCTTAGCATGCAAAATGAACTTCAGCATGTTTCTGGAATTTCAACTGTACCAGAGATTCATGTGCATTTTGATAGAGGACATGTTCTCCAGACTTACCTCATGATGTATAGTGCCCTTACATTTATAGCCCTGCATTTTGATTGTCAATGGGGGCTGGAGGTGTCCAAGAAACAGGCAGGGGGGAGGTGGGAAGAAGCAGAAAAAGAAAGGTATATCCTTGAGTGAGAGGAACATGGAGGAAAAAGCTGCACGTAAGTTTGACTTTTGTTAATAAATATGGAATATGACTCATTTTTAATTATTTGTGCTGTGATTAGTAAAGTTATTAAAATACACATAGGGCTGCCTCCACCCAAAGGTTAATTTTTTTTACCTTCCCTTTTGAATTGTGAGTCATGCAAAGCATTTGCTTAAAGAAAATAAGAAAACAACATTCTTAGATTCAAAAATAGAAAACTCTTTCCTTATCTAGAATGATAGGATGAACTTGTACATGGGTTATTTTCTCCATCAAATGGAGAAAGACCAAACTGAAACCCTCACAATGGCCATTTTCTACCAAGATTCCAGATTATCTGAGACTAAGATCCATCTGAGACCAGTGTTCTCCTATTCATGTTATAATCTAAAAGTCAAACACAATAGAAGGAACTTTGTTTTTGCTGTTATTTTTTAGAGCAGGAGGAAAAAAGAACAGATTAGTCACTTGTTCCTACTTTCTTTATTTTTCTTTTTAAATTTCCCTTATTTGGATCCCAGGAAAGGATGTGTGACTGTGAAATAGTACCTTCTTAGAGCTCTTTGTTATTAGCAGCTAAAGGTATCAAGTATGTGGAGTGTCACCAAATTCTTATCCATGCAAAGTACTATTTTTGTACTATACTTTCTTTGAATTGCTCTTTTATGAACTCCAATAAAGTATTGGGAACTGAACTCAAATATGAATAATAGTTTTGATCACTTGAAATACCACCATCTTCTCATTTTATTATAAAGGAATTTAAACATAATTTGTAAGGCTCAATCTAGTTTAGTTTTAGGTTTCTTTTTTTTTCTTTTTACTGATAGGATGCATTGATCACTCATCGTGATCAGTATAGTTAGATTTCATATTGTTTTGAAACAATATGAAAAGCATACCTTATGAATTAATTGCTTATAGTTTCAATGTTTTCTAACAATTAGGTAAAAGGGAGAGAAAGTAGGGCTGTGGACTTGAAATTGCAAAACAGGTGTTGAAATAAACAAAGTGGATTTAATTTTTTTTTCTCAGTGTTTTACAGTTGCTCCATTTGATAACATCAAAATTTTAGAAAATTTTTCCTAATTATGGTTATTTTGCAAGTAATTTAAAAATAAAAACAAGTCTCTTCATAATCGGTGTATAAATTAGCATAGATATACCACATAAATCTCTCACCTCCCATATCTTGTACTGGCTTTGACTGAAATTATTGCAGAACTCACAAATGATGTGACACTGTTTACAATAAATCCTGTTAGGAAAGATTCAATTTGAAGCAATCGGATGCTAGCTACGAAACGATTTGAAGTATCCGAATTTTATCCTACTTCACTGTTCAATGTACAGCAATTGCATCTGTGTGTTTGATCTGTCCTGCTGAGCCTATCAGCAGCTTGCATATCTGCCACTATTGTTTTTAAAATGGCTGGAAGGACGTGACTAGTCAAGAGCACTCAGCAGGATAGATTTCACATGGCACCAAAGAAGCCAGAATTGTCTTTGGGAAAGAAAAAAAATTATTGTAATCATGTAGTCATCTAATTCAAGCAGTCTTCCTACTTCGACAGAATGATCAAAATTATTCATCAGTGCATCTGCATTTAAACTATGCGCAGTGGAAAGATTCTGAAGCATTGCTACTGAGCGGTCTACTAGAGCTTGCACTGGCTCTAAGCGATCTGGTCAGCCTTCAAGGTGGCAGAGATCCAGGCATATCAGTGGCTCCAGTTGCTCATGACCATCTCGCTGGACTGGATGAACTGAAGATTATCTATAGAGCAGTTCTAGAAGTGTTTTGCAGCCTATCACGAAGGGGCAGCCACGCTGAAACTTTATTTTCCTCCCTCTTGACTTTTCTAATTCAGATTTATGAGTTATCACCAGATTGTATACATCAGAGCCTGGCTTCCCATGTATTTCTTTTAGTTAGTAAATACTTATTTCCCTGTGACCTGACCTTCAAGATTGTGGTCTTTGTGAAATGGACAAATAAGGAGAAAAAATAGTCCATCTGTTTTTTTGTTTGTTTGTTTTGTTTGCTCTGGGCCTGGGTGCTGTTGTCCCTCAGCTCTTCAGCTCAAGGGTAGTGCTCCACCACTTGAGCCACAGCACCACTTCCAGCCTTTTCTGCTTATGTGGTGCTGAGGAATCGAACCCAGGGCCTCATGCATGCAAGGCAAGCACTCACCACTGAGCCACCTTCCCAGCCCCATAGTCCATCTTATAGCTGGAATAGAATCAAGTAAAGAAGGGCTTTGGTGTTTTCTCAAACTTAGGGAGTAGTGAAACCTAGATACAGCTCATAGTTTTGTAGTTATTTTATTTTAAATCTTGGGTAGGTATGGCCAGACATGTCACAAAATGCTCAGCATCAAGAGGTTTAATAGGGAGCAAATCTACCTTGAAATAACAGGAAAAGACAAGAAATGGAGCTGGGTAACATTTAGTCAAAAGCCAATGTTTTCCCTATTTCTCTGAGTTCAATCCTGACTCTGGGATTCCACTGTCCTGGGAATGAGTTCTGACTGCAATAGGAAGCTTGCTCTACTTGGGACTCTGAACATGCTCTACTTAGGCACCAAAGAACTAATGCTTAGGTTATGTCCTCTAAAACACAGGTATGTCCTCCTATACATAGAAATCCTATCTATTTCTCATGATTTCTTTCTGTTATGAAAAGCTTTTCAGGCAATTTCAAACAGAATAAAAATTGCTATTGCTTACTGAATTTATTACCTGAATGGTGGACACTATTTAAATCTTTTAGATGTGTTGCTCTCTTAATCCTTTTTGCTAATCCTGTGAAAGAGTATGGTAGAATGCAATGGTGGCTAACTCACTGTCTTTTCGGGCACACACAGCTTTTTGCATTGTGGTTTTACTGCTTGCCCATCAAAATTGAAATCTATTTCTCCATCCCTTGAATATGAATTCTCTACTTACTTGCTTGGACCAAAAGAATGGAACAGAAGTGGCAAGTGCTACGTCCAAGTCTACAGCCTCAAGAGAGCTTGTATACTTCAACTCTCTCCAGTTCAACTCTTTCAGAATCCTGCCAACAGACATGTGAACTAGCCCAGGCTAGGTTGGTGGAAGACAAGATGTTACATGGATTAGGCATTCTCCCACTTACCTGGCAACAGAACTTAGATTCATAGATGCTCTAGATGAGAAAGAAGATTGGACATAGTCCTCATGGTTTATCCACACAACCCTGAGCTACATAAATGGTGGTTATTTTAAGTAAGGGGGGTATGATTTGTTCCATAGTAAAATTAGTTGATAAGAAATGTATGTTCAGAGAAATGAAGTTCAGAGAAATCAGTCGCAGTTTTCAGAATCACACAACTGTCCCAAGGTAGTGCTGAGGTTCAAACCAACACAATCTGGCTCCAGAGATTAGCCATTTTGCTACACTACTTACCATGGACATTCATTCAGTGTATATTAAACATTCATTAAATGCCAAACAACAAACTAAATATTGAGGATACAATGATGAACAAAACTGCATTCTTGTGCACTAGAGGCTAACATTCTAATGGAGAAGACAGGAAGAAGGCACTAAGTCAGTAATTAGATATAATAAGTAAGTAATTACAGTTGATAATTGCTCTAATAAGGATAGGTATACAGAAGTATTGTAGAACAAAACAGGACTGTAACTTCCTCATAGTACTTTTTATCAGTGATATTATTTTGACATTTACTATTTACTGCTTTGGTAGTAGCTTATTTATGGGAATCTATTCTATCATTGTGACTAAATTACAATTTTCTAGGGAGAAACAGCATTTCACTTCAAAAAAACCCAAAAAACAAAAAACTAAACAACACCCCCATCCCACAATGCCAACTTGTATGGTATATAGAAGTTAGCTTTCCAGCATAATGAGGTAGCTTTCTCTCATAACAAGGTAGATTTCTACCTTGCCTATAGTAGTGATTCAGTAAACATGTTATTGGATGGCTAAAGGCAAAAATTCAAATTTATCAGGAAAACAGCACTTAGAATAAGGGCGACACTCAGAGACTGTTTTGAACAGTTGATCAAAGTGGTGCTAGTCAATATCCTCATTGTTATTGATCCACTCTTTTAAATTAAGAGAAGACCTTAGTGAATATTACCTCAAATCTTTCACCTATGGTGAAAGCAAAGCTCTCAGTAAATATAGGGAATAGTTACTTTTATGGAAATTTTAATTAAATTGCTAGGCAAAGGTAGTCTAGTGATGCCATTCTGAGCTTGGATTCTCTAAGTGAATATGCAAGGTTTGAATCCTGGCTGTGGTACTTTCTGTGTGATCATGGGTAAGTAACTTTCCTTTGCCCATCAGGGAATAAGATAATTATAGCACCTACCTCAAAGGATTTCATGATGTCAAAATTTTGAGTTTTGTTTGAGGAAAGAGTCAGGAACATACTGAGTGCTATGTGAGTAATTATTTAATATGAATCAGCCACCTTCATATGGTGGTGCATACTTGTAATTTCAGGTATGTGGGAGGCCTAGGCAGGAGAATTGTGGTCAAGGCTAGCCCAGGTAACAGGAAAAACATACTTGATTATAAAATAAGGGGCAAAGGGTAAGACAGGACTCCTGTTAAAGTGCATGCATAGCAAGGGCAAAGCTCTATGTGTGTGTGTGTGTGTGTGCGTGCTTGCTTGCTTACGAGCATGTGTCCTGCTTCTCTTGGAGTTGCAATGCTTTATAATTCTATTCTAAAGGGGACTAATTTGCCTTATCCAAAGAACCACCATGTCAAACTTCACTCTTTACATGTTGTATGTTTCATTTTGTTCACATACAGTTTTAAAGATCATCATCCTTTTTACCTTTGAGGACATTAATGCATATGTTTTGGGTAATCATTTTTTAAGTTAAGGCTATTAATTATTGATAGACTACTGAATATATTCCTGACTCTTTTGATAATGATTGAGATGGTATCTTTTCCTGATGTTACCAGTGATTCTTAGTTTTTCTGTGTTTGGAGAGAGATAGCATTTCATTGAACTACTGTATAAAAGGTGCATTGAAAAGAAATGATTAGAATGAATGTTCTCCAATGTTCAATTGGCAACTTTTCCAATGACTGTAAGGAAAGCTAGAGATCTAGAGAATAGAAGAAGGGAAAATATATTACTTTCTTTCTGAAAATAGCCTAGACAGTCAAAGCCAGAGGTACTTAGTCAGTCATTATTGTGGACGTAGGTCAGATAGAAACAGCAATAGAAAACTGTGGAATTATTTTGAGCACATGGACAGAAATTATATATTCAGAAATTGTATGTATTCGAAGTTTTCATAAAAATTACTTTGTGGGAGAATATTTGTCTTACTGTTGGAATGTCAGATTTTGAATGCTCATTAATGAAAGCCACGAAACTCCTTTGCTATAGGCAAGGCTATGCGTCTTTATCATGAAGAGTTATCATCTAAATTTGCAAATTATTCTAATCACTTTCTCCACCCTCAAATTTTTCTTCTATTGGTGATAATCCTTTTTTTCTTTCCCAAACCAATACATAAAAATGAAGGTTATTTCTGTATTGGGACTCTCATTGATTTTTTTAAAATATGATTTGTTTTTGCTTTTTGTTTACTGGAAAGTCAAGATGTAAGTTCATTAGTCAGATAGCTATATGGTCATAATCAAATGTCATTATATCATTACAAGGCTATCAACTCACAGGTGACCCATATATTCCTTGAGTTATTTATTTATTACTGTGGTAGGCTGTTTGATATTAACACAAAACTTCTAAACTTTTCACTTTCAAATAATCCTTCCCTGTTGTTTTCTTTCATCTTTCATTTTATTACCAATTTTCCCTTAATCTTCTATCCCACCCAGTATATACTGTTTTACTTCTGGTTAGGCATATATTTTATAATGCCATATTTTATAAATTTCAGTAAGGTGTTCAAACTCTATGAGTAATATTGTCATATTGATGAAGCATTGTTTGAAAGTCTGGGTAAATTTAGGCAGTTGATTGTTTGAAATAACAGAATTATGATGAGTACTTCATTTTATTAAAAAAAAGACAATCCACTCTGTATAGGATACATCTTCTCAAAATTCAACAGTAACATTCAACTCTGGCTAATACAAGATGACAAATTCGAGTGGAATTTTCTCATTTTTATCTTTGCATCATATGGTGCTTGAAATGGAGTGAAATATGGGTCAGGTTAAGTAAGGTTTGATTTACGTTCCCTGTGGGGATTTAAATTCTATGTTTTCCAGAATATTTGGCCTTATTTTATTCTGTTTTATGTCGATTTGGCTTTCCAACAAGTCAAAGGAAAACAAATGCTTTCAGAAAGAATATCAAGAACACATGTGGGCTAAAGAGAGACTTCTCTGAAGAGGAAATAAGAATAGCCAATAGACACATGAAGAAATGCTCAACTTCTCTAGCCATAAAAGAAATGAAAATGAGACACCACCAGTTAGAAGGGCTATAATCAAGAACTCTAATAACAACAGATGCTGGAGGGGAACCCTATTGCATTGTTGGTGGAGTGTAAACTTGTTCAACCACTTTGGAAAGCAATACGGAGGTTCCTCAAAAGACTCCACACAGAGCTCCTCTATGACCCAGCAATCCCACTTTGGGGCATTTACCCAAACAATCACAAACAAGGCCATACTGAAGCTACCACCACAACTAAGTTTATTGAAGCATTATTTACCATAGCTAAGATATGGAACCAACCCAGATGTCCCTCAGTAGATGAATGGATCAAGAAAATGTGATGTGATGTGTGTGTGTGTGTGTGTGTGTGTGTGTGTGTGAATTCTATGCCTCCATCAGAAAGAATGACAGTGCCCCATTTGTTAGGAAATGGAAAGACTTGGAAAAATTATATTAAGTGAAGTAAGCCAGGCCCAAAGAAACATTGGTCCTATGGTTTCCCTTATGAGCAATAAACATATATGTGTAGGACAAGCCAAAAATGTCAAAAGCTATGTACATATGGCCATATAAGATGATGCTAAGCAAAATGAACACCAAGATAGGGACACAAGTGGTTTTTAATCTTTGCTGCTGTTTTAATGTACTTACTATGCACTATGTGATTTTTGTTGTTGTTGTTTCTTTTGTATGTTCTTCTCCCATGGTATAACCCCTGTTTTCACTGTATTTGATTCAGGTGCCCTGCATCTCGTATATACATTTCTCTAATTTGGGGAGGGGAAGGAAAATAACAAAATGCTGAAATAAGGATGCAGGTTGACCTGTTGTAACAATGAGATGTTCATTGAAAACAAACAAGATGCTATGTCGAAAAACGAACTTAACAGTTTAGGTGGGGGTGGGGGGGTGGAGGGTGTAGTTGAGGAGGTGGGAGGGATGGGATGGTAGGAGGAGGCAACAATGCTAGATAAGAAATGTACTCAGTACCTTGCTCATGTAACTGTAACTCCTCTGTACAGCATTTTCACAATAAAAAAAAAACGAACTTTACAACTTGGGGGGAGGAGTTAGGGAGATGGTAAGGGAAGGGATGGTAGGGGAAAAACAAAGGAGGGGTAACAATACTCAATAGGAAATGTACTCATTACCAAACTCATGTAAGTGTAACCTCTCTGTACAGTATCGTTACAATAAAAATATATTTAAAAAGCACTGTGTAAGATGGAGGTCCTTAGTGTTATCATCTTTAAAATGTGCTTCTAGTTGTTACTGATTTAATAAACTTGAAGTATGTATACTAGTGACAGAAAATTTATCTTGTGGATAAAATTTGTCAGTTGAATCTTCCCTGTAAATGTATATTTTTACTTTCAATGAATGTGTGATCTGTATGTTTAAGATTCAAATATAATTTTAGATGATATGTACAATATTAAGTTTGGAAGGGAACCATATATGTGTATGTGTACGCATATTGTTTATATTGCTCCTCAAAATTAATATTTCTCAGCATAGATAGTGCTCAGTATTTGGCAAATTTTTTATTTTTATTTTTGGAGGGTGCTGGTCCTGGGGCTTGAACTCACTGTCCATGAGATTTTTTTGCTCAAGGCTAACACTCTACCACTTTGATTACAGATCCATTTCCAGATTTTTGGTGGTTAATTGGAGATAAGAGTCTCATGGACTTTCTGCCTGGCCTGGCTTCAAACTGCAGTACTCAGTCTTCTAAGTAGTTAGGATTACAGGCATGAGCCACTGGTACCCAGCAAGTTTATTTTTTAAAACTGCCATTAATAAAAAATTGGATTTTTTCTAAGACACACAATACTTTTTAAACAAACATAAAAATTCAGAACAAACTTGGGTTTATAGAAAAAAATCAGAAGATAATACAGAGAATTCTGATGCACCGGAAGTCCAGTATGACTATGAATATCTTCCATTAGTAGGTGCATTTGTTGCAATTAATGAACAATACTGATAAATTATTAGTTTTATATGTATTGCACTTTTTGTGTCTCAGGATATCCTTGTCATTGTTTCCTTAGCCTCCATTTTTCTGTATAGCCTTCCAGATTGCTAGGACTTTCCAGATTGAAGGACTTTTGGTGATTTTCAGTATTGATCACGTAACTTGTGACTGCCTCTAAGTTGTAGTTGCTTGATGCTTTCCTAAGCGTCAAGAATGGGCTTATGGATTTGGGTTATAAGGACTGTGGCAGGAAAGTCCCATTTTCATATGACAGGATCAGGGTCTATATGACCAAAATGGCATGCCTGATCACTGGGATGAAGTAAAAGGTTTGTCAGGTTTTCTCCATAAAGGAAATACTTCTTTTCCTTAAAAAAATAACCTCCTCAAGGGGCTGGGAAGTTGGCTCAGTGGTAGAGCGCTTGCCTTGCATGCCTGAGGCCCTGGGTTCAATTCCTCAGCACTACATAAGCAAAAAGAAAAAAGCCGGAAGTGGCGCTGTGGCTCAAGTGGTAGAGCACTAGCCTTGAGCTGAAGGGCTGAGGGACAGTGCTCAGGCCCAGAGTTCAGGCCCCACAACCGGACCAAAAAAAAATTAAAAAAAAAATAACCTCCTCAATATTGTGCTTCTTGTGAATAGGTCCCTATGCACAATCAGAAGGAGGGAGAATATGGATATAAATTATTTAGAACTTGTCACCAAAGGAAATTTGTACATTCTCTTTCATTCATTTATTTATTTAACCATTTATTTATGCCATTTTGAAATTGAAAATATTTATTTTACATTTTAGGTAATAATCTACATTAATTATTTTCCTTTTAAAAATATTCCATACTTGACAATTGCAAGCTTTTATGGTTGCCATCTATATTCCTTTGATGATCTTCCTCTCTCCTGGCTTTCTGCATCCTTCTCCACCCCCATTCTCTGTCTCTTTTCTTTACTTTCTGACACAGCAAGATTCCATGGACTCATCTTTTATTTTTATGTCCCAGTCTGAGATCCATTATTTCTCAAAGACACATGACTTGATTTTATTTATTTTTTATTAGAAAATGATATTAGAAATGACATCTGGGCATTGGATGTGCTCGTTACCTCTGAAATCTTCTTCTTTTAGACTGCACTGAAAAAATAAGGAAATATATGCATGCATACTAATTCTGTATGTACACATATTCACACAATTAATATAGTCTCCTATATTTGTAAAGCATGAACTAAACAAGTTTATGTCCCCAAATGCATTTCCAACTAACTTTATTCTAACGGAACACATTTAAGTCTCCTGATATGATCTGAAGAAGAGAAAGATAAGGCAATTGTGGGAAATAAGTAAGATGGTTAACCTCTCTGAGATTCATTTTCTTCATGGGTAGATCATAGTTCATTTATCCTATGAGCTAATTGTTTCTGTGAGGATTTTGTGAGAGAATGCTCTGTATATGAAAAACAATATTTAGTTTGGTGAACCACAGACAGTAAATTCAAAAGAAAACTGACAAATTAGTCTGTCCATAAGCTACCTTTCTTAGCATAATTTCCTTTGGTTGAATTATCTAAACCAAAGTGAATGAGAAGGGTGGTTATATGGTTTATACATTTAAGTTCATACTCTGGTTCTTTATCTTACTGAAATAGTTTGTGGAAATAGACCCCCAGTTCGTAATATAGGGCTTGGGCTCAATTCTTTTGAGATAAGCTAAGAGATTGCTCATCTATTCGAACTATGAGGGAACATTGATAAACTCCATCTCAAAGGAGTGGTGGGAGGTCTCTGACTATTCTGCAGGGCCTCCACTCATGTGCAAGTCTGGAAAGGGCCCTAGAATTGTGTCAGATTTGTAAATAAAAGACATTTTTTACTGCAATCAGTTAAGATTGCTCAATATTTCCACCTTATCTTTAGGTCAGATGGTATTGGAAAGATAGAATATTTTTGAGATATGACAAAAGTGAAATTGATGAATTTAGTGTGCACTGGTGTTACAGGGTGTATTCGTGTACTCACAATCACAGTAATTATGACTACATGAAATTATTGCCCGCAGACGGAATATGTAACTACCAAGAAGATTCTGACTTCTATTCTTGGTGGTATTGGCAACACCAAGACACGGAAGTTTAGGACAGGAATCTGGTGTGTTGTGACACACTTGTGTAGCATTGTAGAAGTCCTTAAGAATGAAAAGGTATTTATGATAATTCCTTGCATAAGAAAACCTGGACTCTTATAGTTCATACAGAAAGAAATGTAGGCATGCTTTCCCCAAAAACATCAAATTACTGGTAAGTTGAAAAAGTTATTCAAGCTAGTAATGATAAAACTCATAAATATGCATTTTTATAAGGGAATTAAAAAATAGAATGGAAGAAAGACAGCCTCTTCAGTAAATGGTGTTGGCAAAATTGGTTAACTACTTGTAGAAAACTAAAGCTAGATCCTTATACCTCACCCTGCACCAAAATCAACTCCAAATGGATCAAAGAACTCAGAGGCAAAGCAGACACTCTGAAAACATTACAGGATGGAATAGGAGAAATCCTAGGTCTCCTTGGCACAGGTGAAATTTTCTTAATAGAGACCCAGAAACACAATGAATCAAAGAACGGTTGGACAAATGGGATTGCATGAAATTGCAGAGCTTCTGCATGGCAAAGGACATAGCTAGCAAGATCAATAGAAAGCCCACAGATTGGAAGAAGATCTTCACTAGCCATACAATGGACAAGGGTCTCATATTTAAAAGATACTTGGAACTCAAAAAATTAAATCCCCAAACAACAGTTCCTCAAAGAAACAACTGCCCAATAAATAAGTGGGTTAAAGACTTAAAGAGAAACTTCTCTGAAGAGGAAAGAAGGATGGCCAATAGACACATGAAGAAATGCTCAACCTCTCTAGCCATAAAAGAAATGCAAATCACAACATTGAGATACCACCTCAGCCCAGTTAGAATGGCTAGAATCAAGAACTCTAATAACAACAGATGCTGGAGGGGAGGTGGACAGAAAGGAACCTTACTGCATTGTTGGTGGGAGTGTAAACTTGTTCAACCACTTTGGAAAGTAGTATGGAGGTTCCTCAAAAGACTCCACACAGAGCTCCCCTATGACCCAGCAATCCCATTTTTGGGCTTTTACCCAAATGATCACAAACAAGACCATACTAAAGCTATCAGCACAACTATGTTTATTGCAACATTATTTACCATAGCTAAGATATGGAACCAACCCAGATGCCCCTCAGTAGATGAATGGATCAAGAAAATGTGGTATATATATATACACAATGGAATTCTATGCCTCCATCAGAAAGAATGACATTGCCCCATTTGTTAGAAAATGGAAAGACTTGGAAAAAATTATATTAAGTGAAGTAAGCCAGGCCCAAAGAAACATAGGTCCCATGGTTTTTCTTATTTGCAATAACTTGTATATGTCTGAGACAAGCAGAAACGGTCAGACAAGTTGATGTCAGGTGAAATGAACCCCAAGATATGTATTCAAATGTTTTTTCTTTCATGTGATTGTTTCTAACAAATTTATAAGATGATTTCTTTGTTGCTTTGTATGTCCTTCCCTACGGTATAACCCCTGCTTTCACTGTATTTGATGTTGGTATAATTTGTGGAGGGGAAGGGAGAAAACAAATCATTTAAATAGGGATACAGGTGGACCCATTGCAACAATGACATGTACAAATTGTTATGTCGAAAAGCAAACTTTACAACTTTGGCGGGGGGGGGTGGTGATGGGAGATGGGGAGGGATGGGAAGGGTCAACAAAGGAAGAGGCTACAATGCTTGATAAGAAATGTACTCATTATCTTGCCCAAGTAATTGTAACCCCTCTATACGGTATTTTCACAATGAAAAATATGCATTTTTTTCAGTATGGAGACTTGAACTTAGGGCCTTGCTCTTGCTAGGCAGCTTTCTATCACTAGAGCCATGCCTCCTATTCTTCTTGCTTTTGTTTTATTTTTTCAGATATAGCCAGACTAGGACTGCAATCCTCTTACCTCTTCCTTCTACTTAGCTGGGATTGTGGGTGTGTGCCACCATGCCTGGTCCCAAATTTTGGTGCATTGCATTAGAAGAAAAACAAATCAATCACTCTTTTTTTTCCAGAAAATAGCATAACACAATATTTGTGCACAATTGAGAAGTTCAGTTACATTTCAAGGAGAGGAGTATTGTTCACTTGTGCTGAGGTTAGTTAATGTTATGATATTTTCTTGGATTTTGCAATATTTGTGGTAATGCTAGATTTTTAAAAAATCTTTAATATGAAACACTAGAGAATGTGTGTCTACCCATGTGTCTATCTCACGTTTGCTTCCTTGAGAATCCTGCCAAGTCTGTAACAAGTAGCCGTGGAGGTAGATGGATTTTGCTGATGCACAAAGATGTAGGACTGAATATAGATTTTTTTCCCTTAGATTCTTTGTATTGTAGGAATCTCCTCTTGTGAAAGGAGGATCTGAAGCTCTTAGAGACATGCTGCCAGAGTTCTCTTCCTGAGGGCTGCAGGCTCTGACAGTTTCCTTTCACTGGGGTAGAGCTCTCTCCTTCAGGCCTGGAAGAAACCCCAGGCTCTCTGGGCTAGAGTGGCAGTTAACTTACCACCACTGGGGATAGAAGTTTTAGATTTGCTTGTTTTAGCTGTGCTGATCTGGGAGGCTCCCTTGCCATTCATTACTTATCGGAAACACTTAACTTTATGTGTCAAATGATTTCTGTGTTCATAGGTTGAGTCCTGGAACAAATGCTCTTCTGTTTGTGCAGTAGTAGACCAGAGAGTACTAGAAAACTGACCCTCATCAATACAGTTCTGAGATGTACAGCAACCTGGAAGGTTCCACTACCATGACGCCTAACCTACCTTTATTAAAAATCATACAGATTCATGATGGTAAAAGAGCCACCCCTCCCCCAATTATTATATTCCAATGGTTACATGGGAGTGGGGGTGGATCCTGAATGTGACATAAATTTCCTGGCAAGAAAATGGAATTTAATAAAACAATCTAAAATTTGCTCAATTATATATCACTGATCAGAGCATCTGCACAGTAACTGAGGTGCTCAATATTTTTCTATTCTGGTATAAACATGATAATTTTATCTTGTCTTCTGATTATATATATGTATATATATCCATGCATGTGTGTACACACAAATGCACATGTTTACACATCATATGCAATTACACACATATGTAATTAATGAGTAAATGTAATCTACATATTTCATAGTTAGAAAATAACATCAGTTAAAGTATTTATTTGTGTGTGTGTGTGTGTGCGCGCGCGTACACGTATGTGTCAGTGCTGCAGTTTGAACTTTGAGCCTTGCCCTTTCACTTAGCTTTTTCACTCATGGTTGACACTCAACCAGTTGAGTTACATCTCAGTTCTGGCTTTTTGATTGTCTCTCTGATTTGTCTGCTCTAGCTGGCTTAGATTCACCACGATTCTCAGATCTCAGCCTTCTGAATAGCAAGAATTATGGGCATGAACCCTGGAGCCCCACCAAAGTATTATTTTATATCTTAGCCTCTGTATAATAGCTGTTGTGAAATGGAAAAGAGTACCCATTTCCTATGACCTAGGTGGATTTTGCCATTTAAGAAAGTACCAAGAGGGACGTGCATTTTCAGGCCCATATTTACAGGTATAAAATGTTGCTACTGACTTGAACAAATAATCTAGTTCTCTCCTAAACCTAAACAGGTTTAAGGTTGTAGGTATGAGTTAAAGTCCTTTGAGTTATATTCAAGACAGATAGCATAACACATATTTAATGTAGATGTGTTGAAGGGAGAGGAAGAAAAGAGGGAAAGAGATGCTATTTATATTGAAAGTCAAAAACTTTATGATGCAAGTATTTTAGTGAAGAAAACAGAGAAAATAAAACTTATATTACCCTGATAATGCAGTATGATTTGCCTAATTTGTTGTCAAAATGCCAGACTTGCATTAAATCATTTGTATATTAAAGCTCTCATATGGATATTTTTAAAAAGAAAGTATACATTAACGGTGTTGCATACTTTGAAAGAAGATGGCAGCAAATGGTAGATGCCAACAGTAAGCAACTAAAAATGTGTTGTCACTCCCTTTACATATTTCAAAAAGAGCAGCATACATACCCAGAATCACAATTCTTACTCGACTGTGCCCCAAAATGAAGAGACAATGGAGAGTACTTGCTTTAGGAGCCTATCTGGAACCTAACCAGCAAGGGTAGTAGACAATTCAACCCAGTAACAATTGCAGAAAACACCAACCTATTATCATGATAGCTGAGTCAAAAATGAAGTGGAAGCTGTGTGTGCCTGTTTTCCAGTATCCTCTGAATATTGAGGCATTTTTGCTCCTCCATACCCTACTGAGAAGACACACAGTTCTACTATAAAGGCCCAAGGGTAGCTTAAAGAATTTCTGAGGTTATAGCTTATTGTAGGCTTTCATGCACTTACCCTTTTGAAGAAAATGAATTTACTCTATAGAGTCACATTCTTCCCAAAATATCTCTCAGTTTCTACAATCTGCAGATATATAACCAGCCAAAGAGTACTTATAGACATTGATCTATTAAGCCATTTTCCTAAAATACCTATATTCTTTTCACATGAAACAGAAAAATATCATTAAAGCTACGGTTTGCCAGACAATTACTTTGTCAAATCTCAAGAAATTGCATAATAAATTGTGTACATGCATCAAACATGAACAGCAGAGGACTGTAACAAGCTATGCATTTCCAGTCCACTTGTTCTCTCATCCAAACAGTAGCTTTTGTTTTCAAGAAAAAAATCCTATATCCATTTTGAAGGCCTTCATAAAATATGGCTATACATTTATCTATCAAACTAAGTAGAAATAATTGAAACACTTAATATGCACAGTAATAAGGAAACGCACGAATAACTTCATTATTAATGTCTATTGATTATTTATGTTTTCAAATAGGCAAGTGTAGCTGCTAGTATTCTTATCATGTAAATCTATATGTGTGTTTTGTTTTACCTGTTTATTGGCAAATTTACAGCTCACATTATGGGCATTTTTATTGCTCTATGCTCTTATTTAATATGTGAATAACCAAGGTCAGTTTGCAAACTGACTAGTATTTACTCAATTTGATTACTACGTTACATTTCTGAGCTTAATTTTTTCCCCCTTTGGAAAATTAACTGTACAAGGAAGCCTAGTAAATCTTTACTTAAAAATTCCAAACTTTAGATTGATTTCAGCAGTGAGTTTGTATTGATCCCCAAAGCTTTGCGTTCCTAACTAAAAACTAATCTTTATTTCACCCTTTAGTGACTGCAGTCATAAATATGCTCACTCCTACCAGTGCGAAGTGGATTAATGGTTATTGGAGATTGGAGCTTCCAACTGAGCCAGGGAAGCCCTAACCTTTGGAGGACAACATGAAGGCATTTACCCCTGGTCAGCTATAATCCCTCGGTCCATTTTTGACATTTACCTGAGTGTTAAAGAGGAAGCAGAGCAGAAGCTGGGAAATAAAGCTCTGGAGATTCCACTTGGCTGTTAATCACTCACTGTTAGATTGACTGTGGTGCCTGACCCTGGCTGCTTCTGGCCATTGGAAGTCACCGGAAGGCATGGCGCTGCCTCTCCACTCTGGAGCACAGGTTAACTCCTCCAGGGGATGCGCTCTTCAGCTTCCCTTCAAGAAAGAACTTACTGCATTGCTAAAATCCATCCATCATTATTGGTCCAACTTAGCCTGTACTGATGAAACAAGCCTTTGGGGAAGCAAATCTCACTCGTTTGCAAGATCTAATTATGGAGAATAAAAGTGTAAAAAGGAACAGAACAATATCTGGTATCAAGGAGGATCAATAACATGCCAGGCATCAGCAGACAGATAGCTGACAAATGGTGATGAAGCTGTACAGTTGTGCCTCTCAAAGTGTGATCCTCAGAACCTGTTGAGTCCCAGTAACCACCAATTAGAATCTCAAGGGTACCAGGACTTGGAATTTAAGTTCCTCAAAGAATGAGACCCACAGTATAATGCTGGTTTATTTTGAAGTGAAGCCACCTTTAGTCACTTTCTATGGTGGAAAGGAAATAATTTTTTTGAATCCTGTAGCAGAAATTAATTTTCGCCATATCCTTTTTTCTTTAGTAATGGAGCCTTTTTATTATTTTAACTTACATTTCTTACTGCCCAGTTAACATTTCCCAAGATTTCTCAGAGCTAAATGCAAGAAGGGATTTCTATGGGAGACTAAAGAAGTCTTCCTTGAAGGATTAGAGGTTGTCCTTTTCCTTTCTTTCCTGGAATCTGCTGCTTAGGACAGGAACAGATACTTGAGACTGGTGAGGGTTTGTAAGGTTTCATAAAAATGTCACACTAGTTGGGCCCTGGTGGCTCAACTTTGTAATCCTACCTACACAGGAGGCTGAGATCTGAAGATCACAGTTGGAAGCCAGCCCAGACAGGAAAGTCTGTGAGACTCTTACCTCCAGTTAATCACAGAAAAATTGGGATTGGTGCTGTGGCTCAAGTGGTAGAGTTGCTAACCTTGAGCTAAAGGAGCTCAGGGACAGCTGCCAGGCCCAGAGTTCAAGCCCCAGGACAGGCAAAGGAAAAAAAGTGTCACTCTGGTTTTGGACTGCCTATGACTTTTACCTGAAAGAATGGAACTTTGTTTTACTTCTTGTTAGAGATTGTAAGTTGACACTGTAATTTATAGCTAAATGAAATTACTCATAGCTACAAACCCAATTTAGGATCATTACATTTATTTTTTACTAAATGCTCTGATTTCAGATGATGCCATTAAAAAAAAACTGACAGTGAGGGTAAGAGTTGAATGAATGAATACTAGCTGTACTTGTCTTAAGTTTTTGTGGGCTTAGAAGTCAAAAAGTCAATTCAGTTTCAGAATGGTATGTCATAGCCAATGGGACTCTGTGGTCTGTGTTGCAAAGTTGAGGTGGTGGGTAGCAGGTCCAAGGACAGCTGTGCAGAGTCTAGATTGCCTGTTCTAGCAATTGATCATTTAGTGGCGCCTTCCATGCTCCATGAAGTTAACCTTTATCAGACTTAAGACGAGGTCTATTACATATGGATGAAGTGCGGTATCTTAAAGATGTAAGAAACTTATCTAAAGTGTTCCTTTGGCCTTGAGGAAGAAAATATTGTAGTTCTTTTATTGTATTAGTATTTTATTTCTTTTGCATCCAAATCTGGTGCCATCAAGTCATCATCTTTATGAAGGAATAGTGCTTCTTTCTAATCCTTACTGTTATGACTTAAAATGATGTACAGATAGAGCTAGCAAACCAGAGTCTCTATTTCCTTCTCTCATGCTTGCTCAGTTATTGAAGTCATTTATTAGAGACTTTCTCCTTATTTTCTCTTCTCCTTCACTCTGCTAAAAATGCAATTACAACCTTTAACACAATTACATTTACTGATACATGGATTAATAGGTTGGCAATACATACTCTTGCATGCAACACTTATTCTGAAATTTCATATCCTAGTCTCTAGTGTGGTTACCATTAAGCCAGATTCCCTGGACAATCAGTAATGGCATCATCTGAGAACATGTTCTCAGAATGCAAATTCTTGGACTCCACCCCAGACTTATATTGAATGAGAATCTCTGGAGATGAAGCTAAGCAATTTGTATTTTCTACAAAATTCTAGGTGATTCTGATAAATCTGGTTATACCCTCAAATCAACTCATCAAGAATGCTTAAAAGTTAATATGTATCTATTCCAGTGATAAAAGAGAGTGACTTCTACATTTTGACTATTGAATATTTAAGTATATTATTTTT
The DNA here is from genome assembly GCF_000151885.1 of Dipodomys ordii. NCBI lineage: Eukaryota > Metazoa > Chordata > Mammalia > Rodentia > Heteromyidae > Dipodomys > Dipodomys ordii. Next base: position 11,314,713 of record NW_012267241.1, on the reverse strand, counting down.
ATTTCATCCATCTTCTGTCTACAGGTACTTGGATCAGGCAATATGGTGACTCAATCTTAGCATTAACAGTTATAGCTTAAATTGCATAGGACTTTAATTCTTCGAATATTACACCTATAACATTTCGTTTGATTATGCAATAATTTCAAATCCCTGCATGAGTCAATACAAGATGAGAAGATAGAAAGATAAAAGAAGAAATGTTTGCAGGGAGGCATGTCCTATTGTTTGTCTCTCTGTCTTCTTATCTTTCATTAAAAACTATACTTAAATATTACTGAATGAACAAATATTTAAATAAGTAGCACTTAAATGTACTGAATAATGAGTTAAGGGATAAAATCTATGAGAGCTTTAAGCCCAACTAATCTGTATAGAAAGGAGACATTAGGAAAAATGTTTCAATTTTCTAACTATAAATTGAACACCAGGACATTTGACAAAGGTTAATACTCATTGACTTATAAATACACTGAAAAGATTGACTTATTGTCTTCATTTTAATAAGACACAGGAACCTAGATAGCTACTGGGTCATATTTGTGAGTTCAATATTCTTTCTCTGTTATTATTAAATACTCTCAGATAAGAAAAGAACATTTTTCAAAAATTTAATGATAACATTTAGGAATTGATTGTAAAAATTCTTTAAATACATCTTCATTATACCTATAATATGAATTGGGATACTAGTTTATTAAAAATGGTTGAAATAGTCTTTTAAGAAATTCATATTAAGAGTAAAACTTCAGTAGCTTTGGAAGGGGGTAGTGATAGAATAAAGACCACTGAGAAAACCTAGCACCTAGCTTAATTCTCAGTTTATTAAAGACATTAACCAAGTTTCTTTTCCAGGATTGTCATTCTAACCAAATATTTCAGGGTTTGATAATATTCTCTCTTAGCTCTGAGACTCTTAAAAAAATAACATCAATCCTAAGACCCTTAATCTTTTCTTAAGCTTTCCAAAAACAGCAAATCCCAAACCACAATGTTTTGAAGCAAACTTCTGATAAAGAATTTGGAGTATTTTCAATAAGAATAACATAAAATTAAATTTCCAAGAGTGTGCTTTAGTAAAAAAGATTCAAGCTTAGAAGTTAGAAGACTGAGCTGAAGTTCTTCATCTATGATTTACAACCTATAAGGCCAAATTATTCATTTCCTCAAACCTCAGTTTTTTTATCTGTAAATTGGGAATTATGGCACTCAGTGACAGAGTTTTTGATAACATCTAAACAACTAACTATCTTGATTTTCTACCCTACTGAATGGCAAATTGAAAGTGGTTATTATTATTATGAGAGAGAATGATGGAATTAGGGAAGGGAAGGGGAACAAAAACTGGTGAGACAAAGGACAAAGAGGGAACTAATGCAATAGCGATACAAGACACTATGTTGGAAATGATCTGGCAGGGGGGTGGTGAAGGAGAGGGAAAAAGGGAGCAAAATAAAGGAGGGGTAACAAGTTCGACAAGAAATGTACTCACAACCTTACTTATGTAACTATAACCCTTCTGTACATCACCTTAACAATAAAATTAAAATTAAAACAAAGAAAAGACCCCGGCCTTGGTGGTTCATGCTTGTATTCCTAGCTACTCAGGAGGCTGAGATCAGAGCATCATGGTTCGAAGCCAGCCTGGACAGAAAAATCCTGTGAGATTCTTATTTCCAATTATCCTCTCAAAAACCAGAAGTGGTACTATGGTTCAACCGGTAGAGTTCTAGACTTTAGCAAAAAGAGGCTCAGGGACAGCACACAGGCCCAGAGTTCTAGCCCCACAACTGACAAAAAAAAAAAACAAGTAACAACAACAACAGCAACAAAAAACCATACAGAAAAGAACACTTAAATACTATATGATATGTTGGTTTTTGCCTGAAACAAAGGAAGAAAATTATAGGTGAGGGATTATTCTAAACATACAATTGAATCAACTCAACTCACTTTGGTCACTTCAGTTTCTTCAGTTCGTTCAGCTAGAGTCTTAAAATCTGTGGAAATATGTAGGTCTTCTACCAATTAATGTGAAGGAAAACCCTATGCAGTTTCCTAGTGATTCAAAGAAATCGAATCACTGCATTTTAATTCTGGTACATTAATGGTCTATGATCTAGACAGGGACATTCATACAGTCTACATATCCCTTCGTAATGTGAATGTAGCAATGGGTTTTTAAAAAGAAAAATTAAGTTGACAATGCAAGTGAATGATGTGCCCACCAACAGTGCTATCATTAATTCTTAGATATATTTCTATACCCCATCTATTATTTGCCCTAAAGAGTCAACAACAATAACAATAGAATAAAGATAAATTTTGGAAGTTCATCTTTTAAAGCACAAGTTTTTGTTTGTTTGTTTGTTTGTTTTGTCGGTCATGGGGCTTAAACTCTGGACCTGGGCACTGTCCCTCAGCTCTTCAGCTCAAGGCTAGTGCTCTACCGCTTGAACCACAGCACCACTTCCAGTTTTCTAGTGGTTTATTGGAGATAAGAGTGGACTTTCCTGCCCGGGCTGGCTTTGAACTGTGATCCTCAGATCTCAGCCTCCTGAGTATCTAGGATTACAGGCTGAACCACAGGCACCCGGCTTAGAGCACAAGTTTTTGGAAGACAATTATCCTACTATTATTTACTGCATTTAACTTCAATCTGTCCTATAGTAAGTCTCCTGAGCTATGATTTTGATGAATTAGGCCCTGTATTTGCTCTGGGAGAGGTAAACAACCTAGTGAGGTAGAATATAAGAGGAAATATATATATATATATATATATACATATATAAATATATGTGTGTGTATACATATATATGTATATATACATATATAAATATACACATACATATATGTATACACACAAGTAATTGTTGAATACAGAACTCAAATCAAGCAAATGAAAGTAACCAGCAGACAGAGCACTAACTAAAAGACACCTTGAGGGAGTTTCCTGATAGTAGGCATAGAATGCACATCTTACACATAACAGAAATACCAGTGAGAAACTATCTAAACACTAGTGTTCAGAGTTCTGATGCTCTGAAGTCCTAAGTTCATTTGCAGTTACATCAATGAGTGATATTCACGTAGACCTGTGGTTATTTACATGTAGTCTATAGACACCCTAGGGGTGTCTGAAATCCTTTTAGGGGATTCATAGGGAAATCACCAACAATTATTTTAGAATAGTAAAAAGATATTATTTTCTTTTTTATTGTATTGACATTTGTATTAATGGTGGAAAGCAAGGATCAGTATTTTTCCTGGTGACTTAGTGAAAATTAGAGCCATGGCACCAAATGGAGACAGAAATCACTGGATTCTTAAACATTGTGCCTGTCAGTTTAAAGAAATTTCAGTTTCCCTTAGGATAGTATTTTTAATGAACTAATAAAAATATTAGTTTTGTTAAGCATTATTCTTAAATATATATCTGTTTAAATATTCTGCATGATAAAAAGAGGTTTACATTCTGAAATATAATAGTTTTCTTGAGGAAAAAACTTTGTGCAATTGTTTGAATTGCAAGCTAAAGTAGCCGCTTTTTCATGGAACATGATTTTATTTTAAAGAATGACAGATATTATTCAGATTTTGTATATAATAGGATTTTTTCCACAATGAATGTGTGGACCTTTGTAATAAAGAATGATACTTTTTTGCCATTGATCAAACTTTGATCTTTCTGTTGAAAAATAGGATTTTAGAAAACTTGGAATCTACCATGAATATAAAATAAACACTTTGATAGTGGGATTGATGGCAGTAGAATTGGATGAGGTGTTTCAATATTGTAAAGTGCTTTGTCAAAATTTAGAAAATTTGCATAATTCAGTAAATGGTATTTTCCAAACATTGATTCCTGATGATAGAAAATCATACAATAGCAAAGGGTTCATTAAAAATGCAAGAGGAACCAATGGAGAAACTACCATTCATTGAGTTTTCATGCAGTGTCAACAAAGATATCAAAAAATCATCTGAAATGGCTTCTAAAATGATCATTGTTTTTGTCACTACATGCTGCTAGCATAAATTTCCTTCTGATACTAGGTTGCAACCTAGTATCAAAAATTGAATACAGAAATAAATATGCAGCTGGGCACCCAATGGCTCACACCTGTAATTCTAGCTACTCAGGAGGCTGAGATCTGAGGATCCAGTTCAAAGCCAGCCCAGGCAGGAAGCTCCGTGAGACTCTTATCTCCAATAAACCACTAGAAAACCAGAAGTGGTGCAGTGGTTCAAGCGGTAGAGCATTCGCTTTGAGCTGAAGAGTGCAGGGAAAGCACCCAGGCCCAGAGTTCAAGCCCCATGACCAACCAAAAAAAAAAAAAAATGCAAGTCCAGTTATCTTGTCAGCCAAAATTTCAAGCCCAAGTTTGTCACAAAAAACAACAATGCCACAATTCAAACTATATATTTGTTTTTGTTAATGTAGTTATTTTCATGATTTTTTAATATCTTAAATGAATAACAAACACATTTCAAGTCTGTTTTTCATTCCTAGAAAGGTAAATCTAAATTGGTATAATCTACATACATTGCTACTTTGGAATATTCAATTTTATTTTTTGAGTGTAAAACTTTTCTGAAGCAAAAAAAAAATGTGACTAGCACTAGTGTGAAGTATAAAAGAATAATGATCGGCAACATTTTGATTTATCCTTCACTCTCCCTTCAAACAAAACATTTATAGTTTTGGATAAATGCCACATTTGAGCCTCATAGGAAAAGTTAAAAATCACTGTGTTGAACACCATCGAGGATTCCTCTGGTGATGGGAGGAATCACTTAGGAACTTCCACAGATCCACAGAAAGTGACTCTTTATAAGCAAATACAAGTGCCTCTGGTAAACTCCTCAGGCCATTTATTCTCTAAAGGCCAAAATACTTCCAGCACTGGAGCATAAGGTACTTTGATTTTTGTGATACCCCAGGATGTAAAAAATTATCTTAAGGCATGATTATTAAACAGTGTCAGTAAGGTTTATAAGCATTGAAGTTATGATTGCTTCTTAGAAATATGTGTGTGTGTATGAGAGAGAGAGGGGGCATGGTATTTAAATTTTACTAGCTGAAGGGTACAGACATTATGGCAGTAAAAGGCCTCTTATGGCTGTAGGTTCAATAATTATATGTGAATTTGTACAGTAATTACTGGAGTTCACCTGTTACACTTATTCTTTAATTCTAGTCACTTCATTCTTTTGTTTTTCCTCTTCTTTCTCAGTGAGGTTCTAGCTCAGTACCTTTATTGTAATTGACTCCCCCAGGCTCTGTCCATTTTTATTAAGCACCAAAATGTCAGCTAGTTAGCCAAAGATGTTGCTGAACTCTGCATGGTGCATTGCACACACATATTTAAAGGTACACGTGCACAAGGGAGGTCTTAGACAGAGGCAGGGGTAGGTCTCAAGGAGCAGGAAAGCCTTTCTTCCCTTTTTTCCCATCGACCGCCAAAAGTTTCATCTTCAAACACCATCCCTTCCTTTTCAGACAGAAAAAAAAACAACTTGCCCCTCAAGAAAAATCCAAATACCTACAATGTTGCAATAGAGCATTTGTACCTTGCTGTGAGGGAAGACAACCAGGTTCTGCTTAGTAAGGATCCGGAAGGAGAGGTTGGAAGGCAGCAACTTCAAGGAGGCTCAGGAGCAGAGGTGTGGCCACTTCTCTGTAGAGGAACGTTGAAGGATGTGATACAGCAACATTAATTTTCCCAGGAACCTAAAGTAAGAGATTTGGTGGCAGCTAGACCCAAGTTTGAATCCCCATTCTCTTGAATCCCTACTCACTTACCAGCTGGGTGACTTGAGGCGATCTGACTAATCTCATTGAGCATCAACCTCCTCATGTAGCAAATGAGGACAATCATCTCTACCTTTCAGGGGTGAGTGAAGATTCAATGAGAGCTAGCGTGTGACATGCCTGGAACACAGTAGGTGTCCAATAAATGTCTATTTCTGTTTTCTATTTCAGATGTTTTCACAAATATTTTTGACATTATTCGAATGGGCAAATGGACCCTTTTTCCCTTCCTCAGGAAACTGGTCACTTCTCTATACTTTAATCAGTTCACCTGCTTTAAAACTTGTTATAGTATTTTATATATAGAACACTACCAAAAGCTTTCTTACAAAAAGATAAATTAGAAGACTAGAGTGTTCAATTCTATTCTCCTGGTCTCCACGGTCAGTTGTGTCTTCCAGAAATTCCAAGAAGTTAGTGATGCCTGACTTTCCTCCTTTCTTTTCTTTTTGTAAAGTATGCCAGCAATCTTTATGCATGCTGTGGTTTTCTAAATGCCACCCAGGTTAGCTTCTGACACACAAATAAAGTTCAACGCACAGACACATAAATATTGGATCCATAGTTTCCAGAGTCCTTGGAAACAGTATTACTTTTTTAAGTCTACCTGTCAGTATTCTCTTTTGCTTTTTCACATTCATTTCTAGAGAGAAGCATTTCCTTTTGTTGTCAATTTTAATAAAAAAAATTAGGCATAGTTTCAGTATATTTCTTGCTGGCACTTACTTTTTGTTGGAATGATTTGCATTCAAATGATTTTTTTCTCTTAGAAAAAGTAGAAATATAAAGAGGACAGTTATTCTACTAGTGACTTGCAAGTCACCTGTTAAAAACCAGTTTGACCAACCAAATTTATTGCTCTACATGAGAAGCTTTAGAAGGAAAGAAAGCAGTAAAAGGAGAAAGTATCCCAAAAAGAGTTAGAACTAAAAATGTAAGATGCTGTAATTATTAATAGAGATCACTGTTGAACTATCTTACTACATGTTGAAAATTAGCCATCCAGTGATTTTTGATGGGAGATGAGGGTAATTAAGAAAGCTGAGCCGGAGACAAATGCATACGGACAAGGCAAAGGTAAAAATATCTGGCAGTTGACAGAAAGTCCAGCAAAAGGAATTTCACTGGAAATATGAATAGACCTTGTAAAGGCAAAGCACACATTGGAGTTTATATATTTTTGCAGAAGATGTATTTTTGCCATGCGTGCTTTGATGTGGCTATGATGTCACATGAAGTCAGGCAAGACAGTTAAATGGAACAGTGGCAGGCTGACTATATTGGAAAAGTGAGCTGCAGAACACATGCAACAATAATCCCAGAGGTGTATAGGAAGTAAGAAATGGTAAGAGTATCATTTTAATGAGCTCTCTGCTTTAAATTATATTCTTTCCCTGTTTCAGCAAATAACATAAGATCTTCTCACGTGATGACATGATATTTCTAGCAGGAAGTTCTGTTGTTGAGACCCAGGGTATCTTAACTGTGTTTTATTACATAGTCCTCCTTTTCTGAGCAATAATCAAGTGAACGTGCTGGGACCGCAGTTGGATGTCAATTATAGTGCAATAATATGACATGAGACAAGAGTATCTGGTTTGTGATGACCATGAAGATATCATCAACCAGATTTGGTGCCTCATATGGTCAGTTTTATGCCTTTCCTTTTGCTTTAGGTTTCTGCTCTGGAGATGTAATTTCATTCTTTTCAAATCTCCAGTGCATGAAGTGGAAATCTTCCTTAAGCATTCCTGGCCACATTTTTTTCCCTTCTCTTCAGAGGTTACATGCTTCCTTCACCCTGTAAGAAATACGTCTTGCTTCTTGGAGGTGGGTAGCTTAAGTATAGTAGGTATGTCTTCGCCATCCTGACCAATGTGCTGGGTGCAAAATACACTACAAATAACCATCCACCACCTCCCATCAATCGTCTCATTGTACCACTTGTTTTCTTCTCCTTTAGGTAAGTGAAAATGATGAATGTCTGAGATGATTGTTTCAGTTGATCAGTATTTAGCCTCCTCAAAGGACACAGGCTGGCACACAGACTTTTAGTAAAATGACACTGGGCAGATATCAGATGTAGTGCCCTCCCCCATCTCCTCTCAGTAGCAAAAAACTTAATAACTTGGTATTGTTCAGTGAGTCATTCAAGCAAGTGGAGTGGAATTCTACCTGTTTCTCAAGGTACAGTATCTGCTAAGCTGCTGCATTCAGGGCTCTTTCTACATGTAAAGAGCACGTGATCAGGAGACCAAGCTGAATGCAAATGTGGAGTGAAAGCTTTGTAACTTCCTGTGTTTGTCTGAAATCATGCACACAGATGATTTGTGCAAAACAGAGCTCCACAAATATATTCCCCTTCTGTAGTGGCATATTTTAATGCCATCCTTGTTACTTTTAATTTTTTTATTTTTAGCCAGAAGGTAGATGCCCTGGAAATAGATCAGAAACACAAAGAGCTGAAATTTTTACAGTGATCAAGTCACATAGTTTTATAACTGATAACATACAGGATTTTTTTAAACATTGGTTGTAATTTCTACTAGGTGTCATAATTCAGTGAACCATTAAAAGTGAACCGGCTCACTGAACCGAACTGAACTGAACAGATGGAATTCCACCCTTACTACGCTTGAAAGGCTCCATGAACAATACAAGTCTTCTTTTAAAGTCCCCTCCTCTGAACTGTCTACCTCACCCATGCACACATGTGGGTGCTCAGGATGCATTGTGGCCCCTCCGATCTTTGTTTGATGCTTTGGTGTTTGTTTTCAGGCAGAGGGAAGGTAGTTCATGTTAAAGATCCCCAGGGCCAACTCATTTACAAAGTGCCAGTATCCTTTTCCATTTGTTCCAGAATACAGGTTAGAAGTGGCATATTTTGTTCTCTTTCAATTTTTCCTTGAGTATGTGTTGATTTGTTTTTGTAAGAAAGTCTGTTGTGTTTTGGACTGTTTATTTTTGTTAATTCACATTGCTTTTCTTTTAGAAAGTTAAGGACTGACATGTTCAGTACTTTCTTGACTTCTAGAATCTGGATGGTAAAAAATCTCATGGAAGGTTGTAAGTATGTAGTGTTGACTGTTTATAGAAATGCTAAAGATAATCCCCAAAGGATTAGGAAGTCATATTGATCATTAAACATTAGTCCATTCATTTATTCATTCAATAAGTGTTGATAAGGGTCAGGGAGTAAAAGACTCTGTATTAGACACTATTAAGGATCCAAACTGGAATGGAGTTCAAGTTTCCATTTCCAAAGAGATTACAAATTACTAAGAGAGATGAGCTAGACATACATGATTATGTCTTTGAAAATGCATGTCATTCTAGTGGCTGCTGATATCTGTACTCCTTTCTGCTTACCTTTCTCTTTTGACCCACGGTATAATCTGTTGACATGAAAGCATCACACTAATACTAGATTTAGTTTCAGGATATTGTACATAGTTTTCAAGTGTCATATGTTATAAAGCTTCAAAGACCTTTGAACATTGTCATTTCTTTAAAGCATGTTTTAACATAATCTGGGAGACAATAGACCAGAGATAAAGCTAGAGCAACCAGCACTGAGACGTTATTGGTTAGGCACAAAAGCGACTGGCAGGTGGATCATTGATTAATTCCAGAGAAGTCATCTTAAAGAAAGATTAGCAAGTAAGAATTCCAGAATCCAAAGCAGCAAGCATCAGGGATCTGATACAGGATTAGGATTCTGGAACACACTAGGTCAGGAGGTGAAAGACAGCTGTTTTTTTTTGTTGTTGTTGTTTTTGCTACATGGGGTCAGGAGTTCAGGGCAAACCCCCTCAACCACAGAGATTAAGAGTCATTCAAAAGGTCTGCATAGAATATAAACAGAAAGCATGATCTTGATGTCATGTGGTCTTGTGTCTCTTGCCTTTCACATAGCTCAGAGCTAAGACCTGAGCTGGGTGAGTCTGTCTGTCTCAGTACACAAGTGAATACTTTTTGGATTAGATCACTAGTAGAAGAGCAAAGTATGCATTTTGTGAGACCATTAAAAATACATCTACCTTACTTCATTTCAAAATGTGATAGTCCTTAGAGTTTAAATCATCCTCTTATTATTAGGCAGCAAAATATAATACTGAATCCCAGTTTCTAGTGTTTGTAGATTTGTTTCTTAGCCCATCATATACTATTAGTTTCCTAACTTTTCAAACATATATGGTTTATTTGAATGTAAGATGAGCTTGACAAGAACTATTTCAAAGTATGGAATATTCAACATTTTAAAATAATGACTGTATTATTATGTCTTATAGGTTTATTAATATTACAAACTTTAAAAATTTATTATATAGAAATCCATCCAAAATTTCACACTGAGAATATAAATAGTATCTTTTATAAAGTTAGTACTTGGTTATTCTCATTGATTTCATTCTTATAAACCTATTCATCATCTTTCTTTACTCATTTTTCTGATTAGTCCCCAATGGCAGCAAAATACTCAGCTCATGAGAAAATTAACATCCTATAGAAAAATTTCTAAGCTTGTTTTCATCTGTATCTGTTTATTTAGTTACCTATGTTGAAACCAAATAATATTAAATGTCTACAAACAGTGTAATTAAATCCTTATTATCGTCAAAATATGACTCATTATGGGGCAAAAATTGTTACTACCCTTAATCCATTCAAACATAAGTATCTTATCTGACTCTTCTTCCTATATAGAAGTCAAGTTAATAGTATATTTTTGTGCACATGGGAACAGAATATATGGTTGGATGCTTAAGTGTAGAATTTATTTAAACTTAATTCATAACTCCTCCTCTCTGTTATTACTAAAAATCAGCTATAAGAACCAAACAGAGGGGCTGGGAAGGTGGCTCAGTGGTAGAGTGCTTGCCTTGCATGCATGAGACCCTGGGTTCAATTCCTCAGCACCACATAAGCAAAAAGAAAAAAGCCAGAAGTGGTGCTGTGGCTCAAGTGGTAGAGCGCTAGCATTGAGCTGAAGAGCTGAGGGACAGCGCCCTGGCCCAGAGTTCAGGCCCCATGACCGGACTCCCCCTCCCCCCCAAAAAAGAACCAAACAGAAACTAATAGATGTCGTTACAAAAATATCAGTTTTCTCCCCACCTTGCTTTAGCCTTCTACAACAGTTTATTGAAAATGCTAAATAATATCAAATAAAGGGCAAATTTTTGCTTTCTTGCCTAGACCTGAGCCTGGATGATCATAAATCCCTGAATAAAATGTTTCTAAATGGGATTTTCCCCTTTTTAATATTATACAATTGTATTCTTATTCTTGTTCCCATTGTCTAAAGTTCAATGGCATTATTCACATCTAGTCCTGAACCCCAATACATTTGTTGTCTGTATGTTAGAATGATTTAAAATATGAGAATCATCCTGGGTGCTGGGAGAAAAAGAGGCCACTACCTAAAATCTACCATTATTCTGTGACTGACTTGGTGATTACACAAAATTCTCTTCACCTATACATTGACCAAGATTATCTCAGAATTTAAAATCTAAGCTGGGGGAGATCGGAGTTACACTGATCTGATCATGTAAACAAATTTTCACTGATTGATGTGAACTTGGCAACAATTTTGCAGTTCAAGACTATCCCATGGGCTGAAAATAGGAAGGCTTAGGGGTGAGAAGTGTTGTCTATATTCAGGTTCAGAAACCTAAGATAGGAGAAACTGATTTTGTTATGGTCAAACCACATAGTTATATTGCACCCCTTCCAAACCCTTCTTAGAGATTAGATTTATAGGATCTGTGGCCCTACACAAATCCCTCATTTGTCTTACAAGTTTCTTTACCTTTTCCTTTATGATACTTTTTCACACACTCATTTGCTCCAGCTCTGCACAATTTTAGCTGCTCATTTCTCTGTTCTTCCATAGCAGTTAGTTATGAATCTTTCTCCTCCATTCATCCGTGAACCTCTTCACAGGAGGTTCTATCTAATCTTATTTATCTTTGGAAGGCAGAGTAAGTTAGTGGTTAAAAATATGGACTCTGGAGTTAGGAAGCTTGAATAAAATTTCTGCTTCTTCTACCCACTAGTTGTACAATCTTAGAAAAAAGATGTTTAACAACTCTGAGCAGTAGTAGTTTTATTATTTCTGATTTGGCGCCTAGTTAATTTATAGGGGTTCCTTTGAGAAATAATAGAAAAAAATTATCCAAAATAATTTTGGGGCATTACAAGCCCTGCCTCAGTGACTATGAGCCCTGTGGTTACACTGTTTAATTCATTAGTGCTTCTCGTAGTATTTGTGTCTAGTAGGGCCTCAAAATGTTTTCTTTCATTAAAATGTGCTATTCTTTAATTCACAGGGGGGAGCATATATAGGTATATGTTTGTATGCATATCTACATATCTATATATCTAAGTATGTCTGCAAATCTATCCATCATCTATCTATCTATCTATCTATCTATCTATCTATCTATCTATCTATCTATCTTATCATCTACCTTCTATCTATATTTTCAATTTTAGGATGAGAGAAATAAGACAGAGCTGTTCTGTGAAAGGCAATGGGAGAAAAGAGAGAGTAACTGCACCACTGAAATCTGACTTCGTATTTAACATTGTCAAAAATTTTAGCAAGATAAGAGATTAGGGGGTTAGAGATCTTCACTTCCAAATTTTGGATAATTTCTCATTTGCTATCTGAATCTAGAAGCATCTTTTGTTTTTATTTTTTCTTCTGGTAGCTCAGTCTCAGTGTCTGTATAATAGACATTGTGTTAATGTCTCATTAAATGTGAAGAAAATAACTGAACAATACTTAACCCAGTTTACTGCCAGATCCCTTCTGCTTTTACAGCAGGGAAACTGAGATTCTAGTCTGGGGACTTGATCAAGGTCACAGTCAGTGGCAGAACCAAATTAAAATTCATGTTCCCAGAGTCCTTTCCATGCCATTGCTTCACCTACTGACCCATGCTGCTCTACCAAGAAGTACTTCGGATCAGGTGAACTTTCAGGTTTCAATAACAGAAAACCTTGGCAAGGACTTTTGGTAACAATCTTGTATCATATATACGTCAGTTACTTTTTGGCAAGAACTAGCTGTCTCACCTATATGTTGACTTAATTGCCTTGTTCAGGCTGACATTAAAGAAAACAGTGTGCTTTCAACATCAACCTAGAAATACAAGATAAATCAATAGTCTCTTTGAAAACTAGAGATAAGCAAAAGGCACTGGGGACAGATGCTATGCTTATAGACTACAGAGTCCATTATTAGTCGTTCTGATTCTTTGTCTTTGCCATTTTGGTCTCTGAGCCCTATATATTAGCTGGGCATGACATCTTTCAGTTAATGTTAATAAATGAATAAAGGAATGAATACATGGAAGTCTAAATATTTCATATATATTAGAACAGTCTTCTGTGTCTTGAGGTAATATCTTAATATTGGCACGTGAAGTGTTTCCTTCTAGTGTTTGTTTTTCTTTTAGATATATGCATTTGTAATAGCAAGTTATGGATGGATTTAAGCTTTGAGCAAGGTTTCATGATGCAATAGAGGTTGCACTCCAAAGTGAGTTTCTGCAGTAAGAGGCACACTTTTGAAGCAGGGGCTATTTTCACAACTCTGGTACCCAACACTAGAAAGCTGATCAAAATGGAGGATCTAAAAGTTTTAAGAAAGTGGAAAGGAAGGGCATTTTGGAGGACTAATTCTCTGGGAAAACTACACAGAGAGTGTCCTCTTTTTTGAAGGAAGTAGGAAAGAGAAACATACCTGTCCTTACTCAGATTAGGGAGAACTTCAAAGACAAGTTTGAGAGCTGGCTATGCCCCTGCTGGTTCTGTGCCCAGAGCAGATTGGTCCAGTTTCAACCTCAGAAATCCAAGAGCCCAGATATGTGTTGGAAAGCTGGTTTGGCCGCTCAGCAGAGGTGAGTCATTGCTGCCTCTAGAAAGTAACTGCTCTTCCCTTGCAGGCCCTCCAAAGAGGCAAAACTCCAGGGAACAGAGAGAAATCTGGGGGTAGGAATGTAGATCCCAGACCACTTCATTTCCTGGTGAAGAAGCTGGCTTGGATGAGGCAATGATACTCTAGTAGCAGGGGTGAGGGAAAGAGAGGGGCAGGCTAAAGAGAAACACAGGCTAAAGGTGTAGTTGGAGGGGCGTCATCAGATATAGGCACAAATAAACTTCATGAACAAGTCTATTTAAGCATCATTAAGCCAACCATAACACTCTGAATTTATGCAAGAGACTTTTTCTACCCACTCTTCTGCTTCTGGTCCTGATGCTCTATTACAAGAGTATCTGCTAGAAATCCTCTTGTTAAGTAGCATGGAAGAGCAAGACAAAGGAAAATACCTTTCCTGGGGAGGGCAGCTGTCCTGAAAGTGGCTCAGCTGATAGACAAGAGAGAGTTTAACTCTAAATCAACTGTCTTGAACTAAATTGTCCCCGGACCCATCTCTTACTAAACAGTAAATTCAGAAATAAAGGCACTTATTGAAGAGTTTATTTCATGGCAGAGGAAAAAGTTTATCACTGAGTATATTTTAAGGGAAAGGTCCAAATAAAATTACATTGTCATTATACCTCATGAGAGAGGCTTAATCCAAAGTGGATATATAGAGTTCTTTTGATTTCATTATGTATGTCATTTTGTAAACCAAGACAGACCTTTTGAAAGAAAAATATATAACTTTGGCAGCACTGGACATTCACTTCTGTATGTCCCCCCTGTGTGTGTGTAGGTGTGATGCCTTTCATTTAGCAGGTGCAACCTGAGAAGTGTGTCATGATTTTGCAGGTTCTCTTCCATAATTTGTAAGAGCATGTGAATCTGGCTAGAATCAGAAGACTCTGAAAGAGACTTAGGAGTCATTTAGTCTTACCCCCACAATGCATGTATTTTCTCCCTTACACACATAGAAGGTTGTCAGTCCACTGGGGATCTGCCATACTCATTTTGTGTATTAAAGATACCTCAAGCCAGATGAACCAGTGTTTGCTGATTGCCAAAAACAAAACACAAACAATTTTCTGTACTGCAGTTTATTTGCATGCTGTCCCAAGATCTCTAACGGGCATTATTTACTCTCCCAGTCTCTCCCTGGTTCTACCGGACATTAAGAATTGATCTGACAGTGAGAGCAGTACTATCTTACTCTAAGATAAAAAATGGAAAAGGAAAGACAGTGTTTGATATGCCATCGACCATGGAAATGGGAAGGTATGAAGGAGATAGAAGGTGGGATTTACTGAATACCTACTTCATTCTATACACCATACAGATGATTTTACATGACTAATTTGGCATATTGTAACAATTCCTCTATTAAAGTAAGCGTTCTTGTACCTTTGCATAAAAAAGGTACTGAGAAAAAGTCTTTACATCTCTGCACTCAGAGCAGTCAGACTTCCAAATCCTTCTACTTTCTGTAATTCCATATTGCTTCTTTTAAAAGTATATTTTAAACACATTTTTGAAGCTTGCTATGAGTTTTCTAATTCATTTTAATCTCCAGAATCTAATTCCATACCAAAGCTGATAGTGTTTTTAAATAAGGAAATTGGTTTTGATTTCTATTACTACATTTTTATGAGAAGGCATCGACTTCTCTTATTAGAATTGCATTTCAAGATCACAAGTGTTGTATGTTCCCTCTCAGCACTGTGTACCTTTCCATTATAGTGCACAGAAGTTGATTCCAATCAACTTTTTAAAAAACTCATTCCACATTGCCAATATTTTTTACACTTCTATTACCATTCACAAATATTCTCAGAAGTGTGTTCCAATCTGGTGATATTATGATAACTTTCCCCTAGGGGTTTATTAGCTTCCATGTTACTGTATTCATTTCACCTACTTTCATTTCCCTGGACTAAATCCAGAATAGCCCCTGGTCCTGTTGATTGTTTCACAAGCAGTGTGAGGAAATGCTTTAGCAATGCACTCAGAGACAAGCATCCATCTGATTCCATTCCTGGGACCCATCAGTCATTGTCAGAGGATTTAAATTGCATCATATTGCCTTACTTTTATTTTTTCTAATGCCGCCACTATTTTTCTTCTGTTCAATGCCTAGTTTTCTGTCATAGGCAAACACACCTCCTAGCCTTAATTCTTTTTTAATATGCATGGGATTGTTTTTGGAAACAGTTTTCTCTGTAGCTTGGCTTTAAAAACAAAACATAACAGAATATAGTTCTAGCTCAAGTCTCTAATTGCCTTAATCAACAGTCATATATATCCAGAGATAGAATTGCCAGACAGCAGGATATTGCCTTCAAGGAGAAAGCAAGATTTTAGGAAATATAACTCACTGGAGGTTCAAGGGAAAAAGGTCAATTTCAAGTGAGGGGAGTTTCTATGTGTGACATGAAGCATACTGTAGGCTACTTACTAGGAGTTAAATAAGTCCCATGGATGAGAGCCATAGAAAGAGGCCAAGTACAAGTCGAATGAGCTATTTCTCCCTCTGTAAGGGATAATAACACTGGGCAGCATTGACATCAGCCATTACAGTGTTGATGATCATAGAAGGAAGAGATGGCAGTGCTGGAGATAGTATTGTAAGTATAGTCGGCAGTGGTGGCACCGTAATGGTTCAGTGCCTCTGGTGTCTATTCAGAGTCCTCGGAATTGAGCTTGGGGAATATTGCTATGTATATGGGGACCAGCCACAGTGATGACAAAGCTTCTGATGAGCAGGAGTGTGTCCCATATAGGTACTGCCTTCACAAACCTTTGAGAATATGAGAGAGGCTTAGCTATCTTGATAGCTGGGTTTGGTAAGACCTATGACTCCTCCAGTTATTTGGCAACTGAGAAGAGAGGTTGACCTTCTAGAAAATTAGATGACAATGAGACCAAAGGAAATGTCTGAGAAAGAGATATAGTTTTGGGGAGCTTTTACAGCCATTTTCTTAGCTGCCTGAGAAATACAAGTAATATTACAAATAACCTCAAAAACAATGAACACCATGAGCCTGACCCTGTAAGGGAGGAGTTGGTGACCAAACCCAAGCAGTTTGGCTTCCTCAAGTAAATACAAGGTTGGAAGAACTTTTTTTCAAGGGCCGGTAAAATTTTATCTTCATTCTATTAAGAAAAAAATGCAACCACTGAATGAATTAGTTTAGGATTGGAAGAAAGATATTAGATTAACAGATAGGAGAAACATTGCTTTTAGTAAATAAAATGTCTGTGCTATAAAACAAAACTCTTTATCCCCCAACTTTTCCTTAGCCTTTTTTGAACTTCTCTTGCAGTTTTCTTTCTTTTGCAGCTCCAATTGCCCTAGACTAAACCCTTAGTGTATCAGGTCTAGATGATTACAATTGTGGCCCAATGAGATGCCCTGACTATAGCCCCTCATCCCTCCAATTCATTTACTCTATTGCACTGGAAAAAAATGTTACTAAAAATTAATCACTTTGATCCTCTTAACAAACACTTTTAACTTGCTTCTTGGTTCTACATTCAAACACTTTAGCCTGAAATATAAGATTATTCACATTCACATGCACACACTATTCTTCTCATGTGTTTCCTTATCTCAGAACAGACATCATTGAAATGCTTTACTGTCCCACATGGGTGGTACTCAAATATATTTTTGAGTTTTTTCATCTGCATAATTACAGTAAATGTCACTAGTTTCCAAGACCTTATATAAACCTTAAACATTCTATAAAATTCTGTGGTAGCCAAGTATCCTCACATTATATTTATATTACCTGTACTAAGACTTCTCTACTTTATTATGGATGAGATCTGCATTGGGTTAGTAATCATGAATAGAGCGGGGGCTGGTTTTCAACTGCTCTGAAACCTCTCTTGATCTGAGCTTTTCCTATGACGCAAATGTTCACCAAAAAATGTTGCACAAAAACTCAAATGTTCTTCCTGTGTTTCACTGTTTCCCAATGAAGTGTTCACCCTGCACCGAATTCCTAAGGCGATAATTGCCTCTTCAATTAATCACAGCGCATCAATACATTAGGTATTTCTTGGTTGTATGTCTTCTAAACTTGTTTAATCAATATTTTAATGTATTACTGTTTTAAAATTTCAGAATGTTCCATTTGCAGGAGAGTTGACATATTTTTTTTCATGGTATTCAGAATACAGAATAGAATGGCTTGCATTGGAGGAATACAAACAATGTTTGTGGATTTTATTTGAATGGTTTTATGTAAATAAGCACAGATAATTACAAATGAAGCATGAATTGGTTGTAATTAATGACAAACAATTGGCTGCCCATCATTATCTGGAAAGAATAATGTTTATACCAACACACACACACACACACACACACAATTTTGATGTGATTATACTTTGCCTCTACTTTCATTATGTATCATTCTCATTTTGGTATCAAACTATCCATAACTACTAGGGAGAATTATACCGGTAATCCTATTTATATAGAATGATTATAACGCATATATGTATATATCCCTTCAATGTAGTTTGGCTTCTAACATAATTATAACAACTATTTATGAATATAAAGAACATCAAGTAAAAAGATCAAAACACTTTATAAGCTTTAATTCAGGATGGCAGAAAACAGTCATTATCGAATATAATATTAATAAGACAGTTTTTACAAGTTCTGTAAAGATAATGCAGGAAATGTGAATTAATGTGTTTAGAGGAGCCAGAAAAATCTAGCATTTTCATTTGAGGTAAGCCCTGCTATAAAGCAGGGATAAGCAGGGTAATAGCTATATTTTTATGAAAGCAATATATCAATCAGAGGTAAGGGATGAAAAAAGACAGCTCGAAAGCCATTCTTGGAATCACAAAACTGTTGTTTGGTGTCTTTCTATACTTCCTCCATGATGTCATAGTTATATGTCTTCTGCTCACTTCCCATTTTATGTATGAAGTTTAAGAGGACACAGCTTTGCCTATTTCAATCCTAAGAAATAATGCCTGTAAAATAAAACCTTTTTTTAAAAGTTAAACTTTTTTTTCACAGTTAGCTTTTCCTGTAGTAATGATGATCTTAGCTATTCATGAGATACAAATTTCTCAAAAGGCTCTTTTCAGGAACAAGGCTAGCTTGTGCTTTCCTATACCATTGTATTCTACAACCTGTTTATTTTTCTGCAAACAATGGACCTTTACTGACAGAAATGAAGCGAATTAGTGACAACCAGAATTTCTAATTATTTCTATGAGATATCACAATAAACTTAGTACTAAAATGACAAAAATCTTTGTAATAAAATACAATTACAAACCCACCTTTTTATGATCACAGATGTAAAAAGCTAAAACAAATTATTAGTAATTTATATTCCCTGACACTTAGAATAAGAAAATTAGAATTAGAAAATTAGTTTAAGGTCACCATGCAATATCAATTTTTATTGTTTTTAAACCTTATCAAAAAAAATAAATTATCATCTCAATGGATGCAGAAATACAATTTGATAATTCAACACTACTTAGGAAAAAACTCATGTCAAACCAATAATAAATGAAATCTCCTTATTTGTATCAACTTTTAGTTATAAAAACTTACACTAAGTGTCATAACTAGGAATTAGATGTTTTACAAATGAAATCAGAAATAAGAAATTTATACACACCAACAACTTTGGTGGGGGGCGGGAAGGACTGGGTGGGGGGGCGGGAGGAGGATGGGAAGGGATGGGAAGGGGAAACAAAGGAGGAGGCTACAATGCTTGATAAGAAATGTACTCATTATCTTGCCCATGT
>NW_012267241.1:11291781-11295128 GCF_000151885.1 Dipodomys ordii | reverse complement strand
AGGAGGAGGCTACAATGCTTGATAAGAAATGTACTCATTATCTTGCCCATGTAATTGTAACCCCTCTGTACAGTATTTTCACAATAAAATAAAAATTAAAATTAAAAAAAGAAATTTATACACACCAGCATCATTTCTGCTTAACTTTTACTGGAATATAACTAATGCAAAAATGCAAAACATGAGTCATCTGAATCAGATTGAGGGAAAGAAATAAAGCTATTCCTTAGAGGACAATGTCAACATGTAGAAAATGTAACAATAGTACAAGATTAAAGTGGTAGAATAAATAAATAACTTTGACTAGAAGATGAGTGCATATTAGTATAAAATGATTTATTTCTAAATATCAAAAATGTAACTAAGCAAAATCAATTTTTTTCATTAGGATTTTTTTTAATGTTACAGGTTGAAATCAAGGTCTTACACATGCTAGGCCAGCAGTCTACCCCTGACCTTCACTACGAGATGGTCATCAGCAGTTTGATAGGCATCAAACTGAACCTGCAGAATCAATTTTTAAAAAGATAGTTACAATAGCACTAAGATAGTCCAAGCCTTGAAATAAATCCAAGGGAAGATAAGTATAAAATTTATGTTGGAAACTACTAAACATTATTAATACAAATTAATATAAATATAAACTCAGATACATTATGATTAATAACTGGTAAACAATATTACTAAATTGCCATATTTTGTTCATATTCTCTTTGATTCATATATTTCTTGAAATCTCAGTCAAAATTACATGTACATGGAAATTGATAAACTGATTCTAAATGAAAAAATGTAAATATACTGCAATAGTAAAAAATAAAAATGTAAGAAAATTGGAATATTATATAGTTAGCTATTAAGACTTAAATACCAGAGCTTAATAAGGCAGTTTTGTGTTACAAATATGATCAGTCCTAAAGCCAGCAGGATAGAACAAAAATAAAAGACATTATATAGTCTCTGGATAGTATATAATGCTTTGATTTGTGATGTTGTTGACAGTATAGTGTGTGGATAAAAAAAAAGTAATTCCTAAAATAGTGGTGAGTCAACTGAATATCATCTTTATCCCTGTTTAATGCCATAAATCAGTGGCTTCTAATGGTGGAAACATTATTGGTGATCATGACAGAATAGAATGTGCCCATCTAAGTGAAAATGGGCTGGGGGTGCTGCCAAAGTCCTCCCACAGAAAGGCTGGACTCCACCTGAAGTATCAGCCTGTTAAAATGTTGACAGTGCCAAGATCAAGAAATCCTGCCACAAACAAATCAACTTTAGAATGATTACTTGCTTAAATATAAAAGATAGAATATTAAAGATTGTAAGGAGATAATAATAAAAAGAATACATTTATGACCTTAAGGTTGATAAAGATTTCTTTTCTTTCTTTCTTTTTCTTTCTTTCCATCTTTCTTTCTTCCTTCTTTCCTTCCTTCCTTCCTCTTTCTTTCCTTCTTTCCTTCTTCCTTCCTTCCTTCCTTCCTTCCTTCTTTCCTTCCTTCCTTCCTTCCTTTCTTCCTTCTTTCCTTCCTTCCTTCCTTCCTTTTTTCTTTCTTTCTTTTTTTGTTGGTCATGGGGCTTGAACTCAGGACCTGAGCGTTGTCCCTAAGCCCTTCAGCTCAAGGTGAGTACTCTACTACTTGAGCCACAGCACCACTTCTGGTTTTCTGAGTGGTTTATTGGAGATAAGAGTCCCATGGACTTTCCTACCCAGGATGGCTTTGAACTGCAATCCTCAGATCTCATCCTCCTGAGTGGCTAGGATTACAGGCATGAACCACCAGTGCCCAGCAAGATTTCTTAAACATATCACAAAAAGCAGTAAGCATAAAGAAAAAGAATACGATTGTTTATCAAAATATAGCACTGACAGCCAAATGTTAAGCCATAAAAGATATTTGCAACATGAGCATACTTGTGATATATATATATATATATATATATCCCAGAATATTAAACAATGCCTACAAATCAATAATAAAAAAGAAAGTGCTCAAGGAAATGAAAATTAAAACTACTATGACATAACATGGCATACTCATCAGAAAGATTAAAGTTAAAAAAACCCTGAGTGTTAGATCTGAGAGCATGGCTCAATTGGAAAAGTGCCTATCTTGAAAGTAAGAGGCCCTGAGTTCAAACCCCAATGCCACCAAAATTAAAGGTAGCTGCATTTTGATTGAAATGCAGAATATTTGTGATATGATTGTAAAATGGAACAACCTCTTTGAAAGACCATTTTTATGTTACCAATACCAGTCCAGAAGGAAATGTTTATATATTTACACCAAATGTTTATATATGTACACTACAGTCAATCACATGTATTTACATATGATACATGACATATTACATGTATGCAAATATAATGTGCACATACACATGTGTGTATCTATCTAGGTATGTCTGAGTATTTATTGCATTATTCAGAATAGTTCCAAACAGACAACAATCGAGTTGTTTATTAGCAATTGAGTGAATACATTCTAGTATAGTCATGCAATAGAATTTCTCACAGCAATGAAAATAAACTGCTATAGACAATAACATTCATAAATTTCTCAATGTTGAATGAGTGTCAGATGCAAAAGGGCATGTGCTACATCACTTCGTTTATACAGTATAATGATCAGGCAAAATGAATCTATAGTTTCACAAGGCAGGATGGTGTTACCATTGGAATGAGGATTAGGGATAAGGGCTGAAACAGGGCCCAGAGAGGACAGCGTGGTGATGGTATTTCATTCCTTTCTTTGAAAGGTAGTTATAGAAGGGTTTATTATGTAAAAATTAATTTAATTACACTACAATTTGCACACTCTTTCTATGTGTACATCAATAAAATACTTATTTAAAAAGCTTATAAACAGGTTAGAGTGAGAGGAATGTTAATGCAGAAATAAACAAAAATATACTTTGAAAATGCTTATTAGAAGTGGAATTTCTTTCACTGTATTTGGGGAGGGGAAGGGAAAAACAAAATGTTTAAATAGGGTTAGAGGTTGACCCTTTGTAACAATGAGATGTACAAGACACTAAGTTGAAAAACAAACTTTACAATTTAGGCAGCGGGGGGGGGGGTGAGGAGAGTGCAGTTGTGGAGGTGGGAGGGAAGGGATGGTAGGGGGAATACAAAGGAGGAGGCAACAATGCTTGATAATGAATGTACTCATTATCTTGCTAATGTAACTGTAACCCCTCTGTGCAGTATTTTCACAATAAAAAACTTATTTAAAAAATCAGATCCTATGTGAAGTCTTTTGAGGAACCTCCATACTGCTTTCCAAAGTGGTTGAACAAGTTTACATTCCCACCAACAATGAAGTAAGGTTCCTTTCTGTCCA
>NW_012267241.1:11190459-11290906 GCF_000151885.1 Dipodomys ordii | reverse complement strand
CTATATTTGATGTCAGTATAACTTGAGGAGGAGATGGGGAAAAACCAGTTGTTTAAAGATACATGTGGACCTGTTGCAACAATGAGAAGTACAAGTTGTCATGTCCAAAACGAGCTTTACAAAGTCGGTGGGGAGGGAAGGGGGGGAAGGAGAAGGATTAGGATTGGGGGGGAGGGGGGAGGCTAGGAAGGGATGTGAAGGGTAAACAAAAGGAGGAGGCTGCAATGCTTGGTAAGAAATGTACGCATTATCCTGCCCATGTAATTGTAACCCCTCTGTACAGTATCTTCACAAATAAAATAAAATAAAAAAATCAGATCCTTAGTTTCCTATCTGAGGTATTACAGAACTTGTTTAACCACTCTGAAAGGCAGCATGGAAGTTCCTCAAAAGACCTAAAATAGAACATGCTTATGACCCAGCAATCCCACTGCTGGGCATTTACCCAAATGAGCACAAACCAAGCTACACTAAAGCTACTAGCACATCCATGTTCATTACAACATTATTTACCATAGCTAAGATGCTCCTCAGTGGATGAATGGATCAAGAAAATGTGGTGTATATACACAGTGGAATTCCATCAGAAAGAATGACACTGGCCCATTTGTAAGGAAGTGGAAAGACTTGGAAAAAATTATATTAAGCAAAGTAAGTCAAACCCAAAGAAACATAGGTTGCATGGCTTCTTTTATTTGTAATAACTAGAATATGTCTATAAATCTATAAGTTAATTCAATGGATAGTATATATACACTTGGACATGATTAATTAAACAGCACTCAAAGTCTTCTCATGGTGAGAACAAAGGAGGTTATTCTTAGGAGAGGATCACAATGGCTCAATAACTATGTGTATATGACCATATAAAATGATGCTTATCAAAATGAACTCCAAGAAATGTGGAGACATTTTTTATTGTGCTATTTGCAGTTATTTCTCTTTTCTTTCTTTTTTCCCCCTTTGGTTTATTCCCTTTTGTCACTGTTTTTTATTTCTGTACACTTTGTCTTTTTTTTTTTTTTTTTTGGGTCCGGTCATGGGGCCTGAACTCTGGGCCTGGGCGCTGTCCCTCAGCTCTTCAGCTCAATGCTAGCGCTCTACCACTTGAGCCACAGCACCACTTCCGGCTTTTTTCTTTTTGCTTATGTGGTGCTGAGGAATCGAACCCACGGCCTCAGGCATGCAAGGCAAGCGCTCTACCACTGAGCCACCTTCCCAGCCCCTGTACCCTTTGTCTTGTATGTAAGTTTATCTGACTTGGGGAGGGGAAGGGGAAGGACAGAAACAGTGGGACAAAGGGTGAACCAATTCAAAGGTGATATGTACTAGAAATTCTATTGCAAATGAACCTTACAACTCGGGGAGAAGGGGAGTCAGAGGCAGGGAAAGTGGGCCATAACAAGGGAGGGGGTAACACTGTTAGAAAAGAAATGTACTCATTACCTTACTTATGTAACTGTAACCCTTCTGTACATTACCTTTACAATAAAATTTAAATTAAAACAATGAAATAAAGATGGAAAGATTAACAGAAAAAACTGAAACAAAACAATACAAACATGCAAACTAAAATAAAATATTAGAGAATGTTGGTACATTTTCTCACATTATCTCATCTTAAGTTATCATGAACTGTTTGATTCTTTCCAAGTTTCCCTCCATCTAGATGATTTCAATATTAGTAGGTCCTGAACTGAACTTCCTTTTTTCTCTTTTTCCTCTATTATTCCTGCTTTTTCATAGGGTTGAGTCTAAATTATAGAACCATAGTCTGGGGCAACCTTTCTTGTCTTTGACACCATTTTCTTTCTGAGTGAGCTGCTGGTGGAGTAGAAGACACTGCTGTGGATATCACACACTTGAGTAGTAAGAAAAAGTCAAATTCTTATTTTGCAACAGAACAATGTAATGTCTATCTATCAAGCATTAATTGACTAGCAAGAGATGACACTGGGGTTGACCTATGATTTCAGTCTTTCATCAGAACACGTCTATGTCACCTCCATAAACTGAACTTTCAGTTAAATCAATATCCTTCTAATTGGCAGTTATCATCGTGTTTTTCAATCCTTCCTTTACACAATAGTCCTATTATTTTGAGATAGGTCTGTATACATAGTTCATATTCACTAAGGGAGCTCAATAGAGAAGAGAAACTTATTTCACGATCAACAAAGCTGCTAACCAATTTCTACATTACATTCAAATTGAATCCTCAAAATTAATGATTAAATATTAATTTGGTCTTCAATTTCTGTATCACACTCAAATCAAATGCTTTCCCTAAACATTTGACCAGCAAAAGTTAGTGTGCAAAGGGTGGATTTTTAGTTATCCATAGGTTTGCATTCAGTTTATCAAAGTATTCTACAAATCAAGAAATTCTCATTTTAAGTGGGGTCTTGTTTTTCTTTTTGAGACTCTTCAGTGTTTCAATAAAAGTGGTAACAGAGGGGAAATAGGGGGGAGAGAGAAAGAGAGAAATAGAGGGAGAGAGAGAGAGAGCATGCATGAGAGGAACCTTTTGTACCCTTAAAGAGTCTTTGGAGAAAGTCCTGTCTCGCAGTGACATACTGTTGTTTTAAACAAGTCCTGCTGGAATTATTGCTGCCGTGGTACCTGTGGCAGAGAAGGACTGTCCCTTATGGATGAAATAGTGCTCCCATTATGCACTGTAGATGGAGTTAGAAATGCTGTGAGAAAACAGGGCAGAGGAAGAGAAGGACAGAAAATCATGAACACTACATAGTTCTATAAAGATGCTATAATTGCATAAGTACTTTAAATAAAAAAATCATAGATAGTTCATAATGACTGAGACTTAATACTCTGGAACCTCAGAGGAAGAACAAAAGGCATCACACCACAGCATCAGTGGACACAGAGTGAAACATATGTGGTCGCCTGCAGGAGGAATTTCTTGGCATGGGAGAAAGCATCCGAGGATGTTGTTTGATCTGTGTTCTAGTGCATGTCTCAGATCCTTCTGCATGGTCTCATTTGCTGCCATGTTGTTACTTCCCACTTGGCTGTTCTTCAGAGGATAATGGTTCCACCAATGGGTAAAAACTTTAATTTAATTAATTTATGTTTGTTGGTTGTGTACTTGACCTCAGGGCCTGGGCTCTGTTCCTGAGCTCTTTTGCACTCTGTCACGTTGAGCCACAGTACCACTTGTGGCTTTTGAGTGCTTAATTGGAAACAAGAACCTCAAACTTTCCTGTCTGGACTGATTCTCAGATCTCAGCTTCCTGCGTAGCTAGTGCTCTATCACTTGAGCCATAGCTCCATTTCTGGCTTTTTGGTAGTTAATTGGAGATAAAAGTCTCATGATATTTACTATCTGGGCTGTTTTCAAACCTTGATCCTTAGATTTCAACCTCCTGAGTAGCTAGGATTACAAGCATGAGCCACCAGCACCCAGCATTTGTATCACTTTCACATAGATTCTGCCCCAACTCTCCATACAATAGCATTTACCTAATTTAATTTAGATAATTTAATGAGAGCTTGCTTAGGTATGGGGAAGAATTCTAAAGATTCTAAAACAGATTCTAAAAAATTCAGAGGAAGTTGGGCATGATGGTTCTTATTTGCAATCCCAGGGGGGCAGATAAAGGAAGATTGCAGTTTGAGGCCAATTTGGGCTAAAAAATTAGAAAATTTGTACATTAGTAAATCACTAAAAAATTAGTAAAACCTCATTTCAAAAACCAAGCTGAGTAT
This sequence comes from Dipodomys ordii, assembly GCF_000151885.1. NCBI lineage: Eukaryota > Metazoa > Chordata > Mammalia > Rodentia > Heteromyidae > Dipodomys > Dipodomys ordii. Next base: position 11,287,177 of record NW_012267241.1, on the reverse strand, counting down.
GGTGATACATAACTGTGATCCCAGCTATCTTGGAAGCAGAGGCAGAGGATCTGATCTGAGACTGCTCAGACAAAAGCATGAAAATCTATCTGAAAAATCAAACTGAAAGCAAAAAGACCAGGAATCTGGCTCAAGTGGTAGCACACTTGCCTAATAAGCACAAGGCCCAGAGTTCAGCTCCCTCCCTTATAAAACAAAAAATCCAGAGAAAAATAGCAGAGGGGATGATGGTGCTAAAAGCACCTGAGTGTTCTGTCAGGGTAGCTTAGAGTTACCTGGGCAGGTCCTACACATGTATACCAATGACTGGGCCAGCTGATGGGGAGACTACTCAGCCTATTATGGAAATCAAGAGGTCCCAGACATTGAGAGGATTCTCTGGAAAATCCACTTAAGACCACAAAGAATTGCCTTTGCCATAAAACAGAAAAAGAAAACCAGGAACTAGCCAGAAACAGCAGTAACTGAAACTCATTTGCCTTCATAATGCTAGCCATCTTTCAGTCATAATAACAGATGTGAAAGATCCTTAAGAAATACTTCATGACTTATTTCAGAATACAATGCATACCCAATAAAACTTATGTATACCTCATTTGAAGCATTTTGAGGGTTTTTTTTTTTTAGAAATGAGTACTTCTGGAATCTACCATTTAACAGATAAGGAGCTAGGAGAAACGTTATTGATCCATGGGGAAAGGCAACAGAAAGAAAGTCCTCTTTAGATGTGGGGGTCGAGAGGAGACAGTGCTCCCAAGGGACATTTCCTTCAATTAGTAGCTTCGACTAGCTTGTGATTTAGCTTAACAGCCCAACAGGACAAACACAACTGGTAGAGTTGACATATTAAAAAATTCCTTGATCATTTGTTTATTTCTGAATTTTCTCATTGAATAAAGAAGAAATGATATAAATGAAGTTGCATCCATGGGAACACAGAAAGAATGGTTGCAAAGATGGCTTTGGTGTGGCACCCTAAACCCTCTGCATGAGTGGCATATTCTTCAGTAAGTAGCTGCTGCTGCTGCTCCTCCTCCCTCCTCTTCTTCTTTTTCTTCCTCTTCCTCCTTCTTCCTCTTCTTCTTTTTCTTCCTCTTCCTCCCCTTCCTCCTCCTCCTCCTCCTCCTCCTTCCTCCTCCTCCTCCTCTTCTTCCTCCTCCTCCTCCTCCTCTGCTCCTTCTCCTTCTTCTTCCTCTTCTTTTTTTTCTAATGGAATGCTTGGCTATAACACTATCTGTAGTAATGTTATTAAACATCTGAACTATGTTGATCTTGATGTTTTGATCGTATTCTCTTTCATGATTTGACTCCCTATGTAATTTCTGCATAGTGGAAGATGTTTGTGTAGCCTATTGACAGTGAGGTTTTCCTTGAGAGTTAACCCTTTCCTTATAAATTAGATTGAAGAACTCTGCTTTAGTAGTGAATAGATCTAAACTTTGATAGCCTAAGTCTCCAGAATAAGACAAGGTGGGATTTGGGTGTGTAGACAGCACACAAAGTGAGTGGACCTAAGGCAGATCTCATTTTGAGGATGGTCTTCCACAGTGACTGCTTCAGTAAACAGGAGATACTTTGATCTGAGCCCCTCCAGTGAGTACATGTCCCACCCAGAGTCAAAACCAATATGAGACTGAAATACTAGTAAGGAGTTTTAATTCTAATCTAGTTGAAATTTAAGTTTATTATTCACACTGCAGTGGGGAGAATTCCCATCACTGGGAATTGTGGGCAGCTTGGGAAGAACAAGTAGGAAAGAATTTTGACTTGGATGGATGATTTGTAGAGGGACCAGTCTAAAAAGGTGGGGTTTAATCTAGACTGGACTTTGTGGGAGAATAGGAGTAATGCAGGGATTGTGTATCTCAGTTTAATATTAGCCACAGAAATGGCAGATTCGTATCAGGATAGGCCCCAATGATAAAGAAGCAGCCATTGTTGGTATTAACTCAAAGAGGCACATATGTGGTGTTTTGTGATAGTGCAGTCACTTCAATTTTTTTCCCCCTGTGTTTAGACACAGTTGCAAAGTGGCTTTGTTTTGTTGAAATGACCTTATCTGATGATGGTGCTCTGTGAAATTATTTATGTCCCACAGAAGCACATCTATGGCTTATCTCTGAGCATCAGGACAGCCTCAAACAACAATGGGGTCTGGCTGTGTAAAGCCAATTCCTGGCTGTCAGAGTCTGAATTTTTTTCCTCAATCCATTTCATAAATACAGAACAGTCAACCGTAGCTATAAAAAGTTCAGGGGAAACAAAGGAGTAGGCAACAATGCTTGATAAGAAATGTACTCATTATCTTGCCCATGTGATTGTAACCCCTCTGTACGGTATTTTCACAATTAAAAAATTAATTTTAAAAAAAGTTCAAGGGAGGAGCTGGGAGGTGGCTCAGTGGTAGAGCACTTGCCTTGAATGCATAAGGCCCTGGGTTCGATTCCTCAGCACCACATAATCAGAAAAAAAAAGTCAGAAGTGGCACTGTGGCTCAAGTGGTAGAGTGCTAGCCTTGAACTGAAGAGCTGAGGGACAGCACCCAGGCCCAGAGTTCAGACTCCACTACCAGACCCCCCCTCTCCCCCCAAAAAAGTTCAGCAATATATGCTATTTCATTGTGTGCAAGTTTGAATGAATCTACTAGTAAAGATATTTTAGAAATACTATGGAAAATTTGAATATAGACAAGATATCGGGTGATATTAAAACACTATAAAATATATTTTGTAATTTATTTACAATTTTGATCTCCCCCTAAAGATGAAGCAAATATGCTCAAATTCATATCAACAGTTTTAAATGTTATAAATATTTATTTATCAATAAAGGCTTTAAAGAAATACAGACTCAGTGTGCTATTTTTTGACTCAGCAAAACAACAAACAATAATGTCTCCACTCAGGAGTCCTGAGAGACACAGAGAGTCCAGGGACTCCACTCAGGGAGACCAGGAATCAGAGGTCAGTCAGGGGGACAGAGGGTAGAAGAAGGAAGGGTGAGCTTCCATGTCCAATGAGCATCTGGTCATGTTTCAAGAAAATCTATTATAAAATGATATTCTATACATGTATACTTGTTGTCTGTCATCTCTTTTACATATGAAATGATTATTTTATATTTCATTGGTTATTTTGGAAATTGTAAAACTGTCTTGACATTATCTGTTTTGCTGATTATGATGCTGTTTTAATTAGGGTGTTTGTGAATGCTTCCAAAGAAGGCTTTTTTTTTTTTTTAACTTTGGTACATTTCAAGCAATAGTAACACTGGATTCCCGTTGATTTTTTTTCTTTTTGGTGTTGGTCATGGGGCTTGAACGTATGGCCTAGGCACTGTCCCTCAGTTTTTCTTTTTTCCCCTCTCAAGGATAGATCTCTATCACTAGAGCCATGGCTCCATTTCTCACTTTTTGGTGACTAATTAGAGGTATGAGTCTCATGGATTTTTCTGCTTGAGCTAGCTTTTAACCAAGATCCTTAGACCTCAACATTCTAGGATTATAGCATGAACAACAGTACACAGCTTTGTCTCAATTCTTAGTCTTCCCAAATGATTAAATTGAATGCAATGATTTAGAATGTGTTAAAAATGGTTACATTCATGTTCTACAGTTGGATATTGTCATCTATCTTTTCCCAGGTGAGACAAATTCAAAATAGTGGCTTTTGCTGGCTGATTTGCCAGAGCTGTGCTTGATACTAGCAGCTTGTATTCAAGAGGCTAGGTCTGACAAAGTTTGGGGGGAGATCTAGGGTGTGGGAGGAGGTAGGGATGGTGGAGAGTGAAGAAGGACAGGCAGTTGCAATTGAGGATGGAGCCAGAGACCATTGTTGAATTTAGGGTCAGAAAAATCTGTTGTCTAGATGAAGAATTAAATAGAGCAAAGACAATTGTTGCTCCAACTCCAGGTTTTACTCATAAAACAACGTGGGGTAGGTCTGCAGTTACCGAGTGAAGGAAACGTTGTGTCTAATTGATCCTTTTGAACATTTCCCTGTAATGATGGAATTAAACATGATCTGTGCAGTGCTCCTGCTGAAATGCTTCAAGCGTGCAGTGCACAGGGGTGGGAGGTGAGGCCTGATCCTGTGTGCCCTCCCAGTAAGGTGACACTGAGATCTGAATTCCGTCGTGGAGGGCAGCATTCCATCTGTCTGTCACCATCCCCATTAGGAGCCACATGGATTTCAGCCATTTATAAAAATGGTTTCACCTCATAAGTCCTTTGGATGTGCTTCTGTGAGCCTTCCTGACAAGCCTCAGATTAAAGTTCACCTAGTCAACTCTACCACTGAGTAACCTAGTAATCAATCCTATGCGAGCACACTTCCTGACTCCTGCTGATCCCCATTCATTTGCTAGGATGCCATACAATAACCTAGAATCTCACAGTGGCCTTGCCCACTCTGCATATTTTTTTATCACTGTCTGTCAGAGACCCAGGGTTCAAACTATTGGAGGTCCAGATGACATCTGGCTCTGTAGCTCTCCCACAATACTGGCTGCAATGCTTATCAGTGCATTATTCATCAAAACTGATGATGCAAGGTACAACATGCTGTCTGCAGCTCAGTGTATGAGCAGGAAGGAGTTGGCAGAAACGCCTAGTGTTCTGTGAGCAGCATGTAATCAAGAGTCTGGGTGCTTGTTCACTTCGTGTTGATGACTATTCCCTCTGGTACATTTCTGTATAATTTTGGGTTCATGGTACGACCAGCTGTGCAATTTTTCTTCCTCTGTTTCTCCTACCAGTTCTGATAGACGGAACAGAAGGGACAACCTTTTAGTGTGGCGAGTGTCACATCAAATAATCTAATGACCAAAAGCAGGGCAGTAGCAGACATGGACAAAGAGACAGTACTAATAATTTCCAAGTGTATTCGGTAATAAAACCAAATGAGCTGCACTGATATTCAGACTTTCTGCTACTTGACTCAAATTAAACAATACCACTCCTCCCCTTTGCTCCTTTTGAAACAACAAACAAATCATTGGCTTGCCTCCTCCCATTTTTTTTCACTAAATGTTATGTATAGTTCTGCTATCTCTTGTAAGTCCTGTTCCCTCTTCTAGAGGGAATGTACTTTGCTCTTGCGGTCAATGACAAATCTCAGCCTTATCCCTGAGTTGCAGATTCTGAAATGTGTCACCACACCTCTTATGACAACGGAGGTCATAAGAATGACAATGGTATGATTTTTGTTCTGGAACAGAGTATTTCAGAATCAAGACTGAAATCCATCTCAGATAAAAAATAATTTCCAATTGCAAGCTGAGAAGTTAGATATCTTCTAAGTAGGTATTGTCTGTTATAATAGAAGAAGAGAAGTTTCCTTTTTTTAAGACAAGAAAAAAATAGATATCCTAATATAATAAAAGCTAGTTGTAAATATCTAAATTAGTCTAAAATTTTAACAAACTGCTTAGCAATGATCTTGGAAAACCTTTAAGATTTAATGTCCTCTGTGATTTGGGGATTGTAAGAGTCTATTTTGGGTTCTACCTATCAGACATCAGTGGAGTCTATTGTTGGTGGCTGAGGGGCCAGCTTATGCTTTGGTCTCATGTCGATGGCTTAATAGCTGTGTTTATCATCTTTGTCAGGCTTGGTGATTGCTACAGGTCAAAGCCATGGTCAACACAAGACATTGTGTGTTTTTTGTGTCTCCACATTTCTTTGGTGGTAGAGGAATATTTGTTTTTAGGATGACTAAATCTGGCTGGATTAATTTGCTGTTGGTAAGGCTATTATTGTGTCACAATGAAGATCTCAAGAAGAAATTTGAAAAATTCCAGAACTTACTTAGCATATTCAACCATTCTATATGGATGGGAAATCCACCTGCTAGTAAAAGAATCTCTCTGGTCCTGTGGCTCCACTCAGGAGTAGTGCGCGGGCAATATGCCATGACATGGACAGCTGCAGGTAGGATGGGAATACAATCGGCAGTCATCAGACTAAGTACTGGGGTTGCAAGATTCAATTCTGAATAGTGTTGTGGGAAACTCATTAGCTATTAATTCAGACTTTTGACATTCAAATCCTGGATCTGCTATTTCCTAGCTCTGATGTCAGCAATCAATTAATTGACCTGTCTGTTGTTCAGTTGTATGCCCAATGTAGATATCACACTACTGAGATCATAGTATTAGGGGAAAGAATGATAAATAAATCACTAGAAAGCACTGATATTTCATAAGCAATCAGGGAATGTTACAGTTCTTATCATGACTTGCCAAATAACCCTTTCTATCACAGCTTTATACTTGCATATCTAACATGTAAAGGCATTATTCTTTGCATTGTGGAACTGAAAGCATGAAACTATGAGTTTAACTTTAAGAAACTTAGAATTGATGGAGTGTAATTAGGCATGTGTATGGCTGAGGAAGTGAAAGGTAAGAGAATACCAGAATCAAGGTATTGTGGCCAAACTGTATAAACTGTAATGACTCAGAGAAGACTTGAGATGAGAAAGAGGTTGGGTAGAGAAAATTAAGAGGTCATTTGAGCTAGTCCTGCAGGTATAAGTCAGAATTTCAGAAGGAATAAGGAGTTTGAGGGGTTCTTCCTATAGAGCATATAATATGTCAATAGGTAGGAAGTTGTGAGAATTGTTAAGAGACTGATGAATCTTCCAAAGTATTTATAAACATTTATTTTATTTTGTTGGGAGTCTGCATAACACAGAACAAATGAGCATGATCTTCATAGTCAGTGTGACCTATGATTGGACCTTGGTTCTGTCTCTGTTGTCAATTTGTATGACATAAAGCCTCTCATTATATGTATTGTGATATTGCCTTTGTCTCCTAGGTTGTTTTAGTCATTTATGATAACATATGCGAAAGCACTGATTTATAATAGCTACCAGTAACCACTTTTTTGTGATACGTCTCTTGTTGAACATTGTTACCCCTGCCTTTGTTGCAAAGACTCTTGAGTTGTGGTTTAACTTTCTCAAAGAGCAGAGAACTAGAGGCAGTGGCCTCAGTGTGATCAGAGCAATGGCCAGGGACAGATCAGGTAGAGCATATAGTCCACATCATCTTGAATAAGGAAAAAAGTCTTTGGAGAGTTTTGATGAAGGGAGTCAGATGATATGGTATATGAGTAAACAGGACCACCCTGGTGGTTTAATGGAAAATAGACCAAAGAAGCAAAGGCATCAGCAGAGAAATGAGTTGAGATTGGCAGAATTTGGAGAGAGAAGACATTGACTTGGACTAGAGTTCTCAGGGTCAAGTGGTAGATAGAACTGCTCTAAAGAGAGGTGTATAGTGGGTATAAAGGTGAGCCAAGTGTGAGTCCAAGGTTTTTGACCAATAATAGCCAGACACTGGGCTATTCACCAAGTAAGGAAGGATTCAGAAAGGAGGGGAAATTGGATCAAATTTGGATATGTTGAGTTCAAGGTGCCTTTTTGATGAATCATCCATCAAATGGAAATATGGAACAAATAGTTGAATTCATGATTTTGGAATGCAGGGAAGAAGTTAGAACTCAAGTCTAAATTTGGAAATGTATTATCCTTCACTGTTGGATGAAAACATTGCATATGTAGGTCAACACTGTAAAAATAACAGATTTTTTTTTGTTTTTGATTAAGAGGAAGCTATTTTGTTCTGAGTTGGTTTGCCTTTAAATTCCAAGTAAAGTTTAATACTAAGAAGTCAGATAGCCAGGCACCAGTGGCTCTCCCCTGTAAGCCTAGTTACTCAGAAGGCTAAGATCTGAGGATTGCAGTTTGAAGCCAACCCCGGCAGAAAAGTCCCTGTGAGAGTCTGATCTCTAATTAACCATTCAAAAACCACTAGTAGTGATCAAAAAAGCTTAGGGACAGCAAGTAAGCCTTAAGCTCAAGCCCCAGGACCACCACCAACAACAACAAAAAGAAGATATTTGGGGGACTGATTCCTACATGTATTGGTCAGTGTGACTCTCCACTGAGGGCCCTGGAAGGCCAGTAACAATGAATATGATATACAGTGACCCAGACCAGGGAAGAAGAAAACAAAAATCAAAGTTATCCCAGAACACACCCAGAATAAACAAGCAAAACTCATTTTCCTTTATTTTGTGTTTTATATCACTGAGCAATTTGATTAAAACAAATCAGCAGGACAAAAAATGAAGTTGCTTTTCTGTGGGGAGACAAAATCAATGAGAAGAATCAAGGTTGAGTGAATGTCCTATGGATACTCAGGGGAGAGGATTCATTTTCTGGAATAAGAAAGGAATTTTTTAGATTTAGTTATTTTCTAAAACACAACTGCTGGTAATGTGGCGGCATAGTTAAGCATTGATAGTTCAGGACTTTAAGAATGTTTTCAAAGTGTTTATGGTAGGTTATGATAAGGTGGAAATTTTGCAATAAAGGATGTCTTTGTGAATGCAATTGGGCAAAGTCATTTGGCAAGTCTGTACCCAAACCAAATTTGGCAAAGATGAGTATGATGATCTTATTGGCTGGGATAAATGTCCGCCATGTGGCCACACTGGAAGGGAATTGATGCCTGCAAGTGATCGCCCTGGTGATGTACACTCAACAGTCCCTTCAGGCTTCAACTTCCTGTGCTACAAGGAGAATGTGGACAGCATCCTGTGCTATGATGGCTGTGGGCTCTGCCTGAGCTTTTGAGCAGATGCCAAACACGAGTCAGCCTCTTTATCAGTGGTACAAAGACTTGCAATTTTGTGACAGTGGGAGACTCCTACTTCTCCTACCTGGGCATTCTTTGTGCTGTAACTCCTTGCTCAGCTGGCCAATGCTTCTGTAAGTGCTTAGTTTATGACATCTTCTTCTACTCTTTCTTCGATTATACCTTACAGGTGTCAAGTCTACATCATGAGTGGAGGCCTTCCCTCATGTACTCATTCCATTTCTCTTGATCTTCCACAGGTAGTCTTTCCAGTTAATGTCTTACACTTCTAGCTTTGTCTTCTCATTGCTTCTTGTAAGTCTCAATAGACACTGTCTTAAACTTACATTGTTATGTTAAGAAAACCCCACAGAAGGCAAGGAAAGACAACACTGAAGCCTGTTTTTTGTCACTTTTCATTTATTCTCATTTTTCCAATCATATCATATATAATGTTTTTTGCCTCTCAGAGAAGTATGACATGGAAAATTCCGTCCCTAATATTCAGGTTATTTGTCTATGGCTAGATCCCCTGGACTCTCTCTGAGAACAATGTTTGAAAGAACATTAACTTTTTGGGAAAAATTGACTTAGAAATAGATCATTTGAAACACAATCTTTTTTCTGATAACAGCAACAAAAACCTAAATTGTTTAGGTTTCTAACTGTATATTTCTTCTCAACATAATGAGGAAGGAAAGACTGATGACAAAAATAGTGGGGTAAACTTGGGATGGATTCACCTCAGCCAAACACTTCCTCCAGCATGTGTACTCCAGCTGTATTACTGCATATGAATCCATAACATGTGTGACCCTTTTTTGCCCATTTGTGACTTCCGTATGAGAAAGACTTACTATCCTTCTTTGTATAACCTGAACAGAACCCTGATTTATTCACGATCATGAGTCTGGGACACTGACATATACCCATCATGAAGAATATTGTAAGGTAGAAGGAGAGATCCTGATTTTTGTTTTTGAATGGTAAAGGTAATGTACAGAGGCATTACATTACCTAAGTCAGGTAATGAGTATGTTTTCTTTTGAAAAGTGTTACCTCTCCCTCATTTTTTCCCAGTTCTTTCCCTTCTAACCCCCCATGCCCCAAATTGTATCGTTCATTTCTAAAATAGTATCCAGTGAGTATCACTGTAGAATTAGTTCACGCTTTGTCTTACTATTTCAGTGCTTCCTCTTCGACTCCCCAAATCAGATAAACTTATATACAAGACAAAGGGTATGGAAATCAAAAACAGTGATTGAAGGGAATAAATTAAAAAAAGTACTACCAACTGTACGATAAAAAAAACCCTCTAGTTTCCATTTCTTGGAGTTCATTTCAATAAGCATCATTTTATATGATCATATGCACGTAGCTATTGAGCCCTTGTGATCCTTTCTTAAGAATATCTTCCTTTGGTCTCACTGTGTGAATGTTTGGAGTGCTGTTTAATTAATAATGTCCAAGTATAATTTTTTGTCTTTTACTACCCATTGGGTTTACTTGTAGATTTATAGGCACATTCTAATTATTACAAATGAGAGAAGAGAGAAACCATGCAGCCTATATTTCCTTGGGTCTGGCATAGTTTGCTTAATATACTTTTCCCCAAGTCTTTCCATTTTCTTATGAATGGGTCAATATCATTTTTTTCTGATGGAAGCATAAAATTATATATATATATATATATATACACAAATGTAATGGAATATATATATATATATATGTTTATATATCACCTTTTCTTAATCCATTTGTCCACTGAGTGGCATCTGGGTTGATTCTATATCTTAACTATGATAAACACTGCTGCATTGATCATGGTTGTGCTCGTGGCTTAGTGCAGCCTAGTTTGTGGTCATTTGGATAAATGCTCAGGAGTTTGCTCGGTCATAGGGAAGCTCAATGTTTAGTTTTTTTGAGGAACTTCCATACTCCTTTCTAGAGAGGTTGAACAAGTTTACATTCCCACCATCAGTGTATTAGTGTTCCCTTTTGTCTGCATCTCTGCCTGTATCTGTTATTGTTAGTTTTCTTGATAATGACCATTCTAACTGGGATGAGATGGAATCTCAATATTGTTTTGATTTGCATTTCTTTTCTGGCCAGAGATGTATCTATTGGCCATGCTTACTTCTTCAGAGAAGTCAGAGATCCTGGTTTCTACTGTGGTGTACCCATAGTCCTGTATGTAACTGTACAACACATGCATGCTTTCTGTACATGTGTGAATGTGAAGCTTGTTGCTCATTATGGTCCCTTTCAGCTCTGATTGTTCATAATATCCTGAAACTAAAATGGAGTAAAATTTATCTCTAAGTTCATCCTCCTGTAGTACTTTCCCTTCTCTTAAAATCAAAACACAACAAAGCACCGAACGTAGTTCTTTCCCCCCCCCAATAGATTTTGCTTGATTTCTATCTTGTCCTCTGATCTGTGGGATGATCTCAACTAATTTCAGAGGAACTGAGAAGACCAATTTCCAAATCAGTGGGAGCAATTAATTCCAGTGGTTGGAGTTAATTATGATGAGGTAATTTATAAAGTATACAGTAGGAAAAAAAAGTAGCAATTGATGAGATTTCATTTGCAGTTAGACTTTTTTTTCCAAAAGCATTCTTCTGGTTATGCATTTCAAAGTTAAACATATGTGTGCTTCAGTGGTGGGAAAATAGTTTATGAAGGTATCATTAGGTATGGGGATGAGTTATGTGCATTTTGTTCTGTGTACAGCTTTATAGAGAAGATACATGCCTAATTGGTGTGTAACATGGGAAAATTAATGACTATAGCAGAGACCTCAATTCTAAGATGTTTCTTAATGTATAAATTATATGTTTGAGTAGAAAAATATCCAGTAGTAAAATAAGGTGATATTAAAAAATAACTTTAATATCAATACAAAAATTAACAGGACAATATTGAGTATAAAAACAACAATTTGGGAAGCACTCCCAATTCTGTATTATAAAATAAAGGATTTGCAATAATGCAATAACAGACTATATTTCTGTTTTATGAGTCCGATAATAAAGCACTTAGGTTCCACTTTCATGGTTTATGCTCTTAGCAGCACCCCCTGAAATAATTAAATGGCCTTGTTTTAGATAATTACTTATATTTTCTTATTGCATAGCAAAAATCCCTCTGGTTAAAAATCCTTCAGATCTTGAAGCTAAGAGCTGCGTTGCTGGAATGGAAATTAAGTTCATTCACAATAGAAAAGCCAAGATTTTTGTAAGCTGAGTAATAATGATAGTACCATTTCTTTACATTTTGGTGTTCTTTTTTAATAGCTCACAAATTGATTTTACTTTACTGTTGTCTCTTACTTTTGCCACATTAGTGAGACAGGTAACATGATCTCCACTTTATCCATGAGAATGTCATTCTGAAAATTGTGGTCATGTTCAGTGGTGAACAGAGATTCAAACACTTAACAGCTTGTTATAAAATTCCATTCAATTTACAACTTTTGAAGTCACAAGAGAAATATTCATTAAGAAGTGTAAATATGGGGTGTTTCACAATATTGGATTAAAAAGCTGATTATTAAGGTCGACTCAGTACCTTAGTTTCTACTTTGAAGCTGGATGTCTGCTGTTAATTGGTTTGGGATTCTTAGCCAAATAGCTCAACCCTTCTTAAAGGAAAGGGTTAAAGTTCTTTTTTCCCTCTTTTTTGGGTGCAAAGCATTTAATTACAATTTTGTTAAATTAAAATTAATGCATTGCGATTGATTGAATGTGTCAGTGTTATTCTTGCCACCATGTTGTAATGGTTCTAGGATGCAATCAACGGCTCAGAAGTTTCCTTCAGAAGTGAAAATAAACTTGCAGGAGAGATTCTTCTTTTTTTGACAACAAGCTATACACAAATGTTTATCTCTAAGATGTCATATATCTTAGCACAGTTTACTCTGATGAAGTAAGACAAAAAATTTAAAAAAGAAGAAATATCTTAAAATGAGATTAGTTAATAGTGTCATAGTTATTTCATTTTTTTTTTACTGGTATAGGATCTAGATATAAAGATATTTTAATTTATTGTTCATAGGAAAACATTCTCACCAGTCTTATGGCATTCATACAAATATTTTTGCATTTATAGCCCCCAAGTATCAACATAATTGATGTTAAAAATACTGTTTTAAAATAAATTACACATTTTGTTACAAAAATAAGCATTTGATTTTTGCTTCTGAAATATTGTGACATTTCAGATAATTAGTTGTCAACTAAATGTTGCTAGTACAACAAACTCTTTGCTAACTTTGTCCTCAGAAAATAAAATCTTGTCTTAGTGATAGCTGTTAGTTACTACACACCAGGTATTTATTAATATCATTTACTTTCACCTTCTAAATAATTATTCAACTTGGAAACTGTTTTTTACTCATAAAGAAAATGAGATTGGTGATATTAACCTGCTTCTCAAGGTAAATTGGTTTCATGAATCCTGAACTCTCCTGACTAGTTTCCCTATTATTATAATTCTATGCCTGTACTCAGAAATAGGGATACTACTTGTGGAGGTTTCTCTGTAGTGATTTTCCTGGAGCACTGGAGAATTCTAGGCGTGTTCATGAGTAGTTCTCAGAAATACCAGTCTTCCTTCTTGCAAAATTCTCTCACAGTTAGAGAGAAGGGTCAATTTTCCAAACTGACGTGCTTTCGTGTTTATTAATGCATCCTATATTTCCGATCTTTTGCAGACTTCTCTCATCTTCTTAAACCCACCCTCTCAAGTGCATAACCAATTTTTCATGGGAGTAGTCATGACCTGGGACACTTGCCTATTTTATATATAGAACTATAAAGATAACGATACCCTCTAGCAAATGAGGAAACCTGTGAGCTGTAAATGCCTGTGTCTCCAACTAATTCACAGAATTCCCTCCAAGGGAGGGACTTATTTTGCATTTGAACTCCAAAACACCTTTCAAGATTGTTAAACTTAACACCAGCCTGAAAATCCCAGTCATGCTGGAGATCAATTAACAGCTCTTAGTACTCCACCAGTTCCCCTTTAAGATGTTTGCCTTTTAGAGTAATTTGGCCATTATCACACTTACATTAAATAAAAACACATTACTATTTTGCACGATGGGAAGTTTATTTATAATTCTCACACCCTTTATGAGTTTATTTATCTCCCTTCTCCCCTGATTAAATAGTCAGATTATTATTGGTATCAACTTCAACTCTGTTTCTATTCCTAGGAACCCGTGTATTCTTTCATTCCTCTCAGTACATGGGTCCATCTTTTAAGCAAACTTTCTTATATTGCATCAAAATTTATTATATGACTATTCGATTACTTAATTATTTGCAATTAACTTTAATAATTTAAAATAATAATCTTTTGTGATAATAATTGATATTCATTGTAGACCATTCATACAATTAGATAAAGGATAAACAGAAAAGAAAAACCGTAAACACTATCATCAAACATAAACAATCTGTTCTGGTGTATGCAGGTGGTTTATTTTTGTGTATATTCTTATTTGCAAATAGAATAGGAATGAATTGTGCTGTGTAAACTGTTTTGTGACCTAAGACCACACTATAACATAAATGTCTCTACCTTCCTAGTCTTTCAACATCATTAGCAGTCATTTGGTAATTTACACACACACACACACACACACACACACACACACACTGTATTCAACCATTTACCTCCTTTGGCAGTTATTTCCATGGTTCAGTCATTTTAAACAAGCCTTGGATAAATAAGCTTGGTAAATCTTTAGTATATCTATAGTCATCTTTTCAGCATAGATTTGTAGAAGATGAATTATTGAGTTAGAGCTTAGACTGAATTTTGAGATTACCCAAATGTTTTTCCAAAATTTTGTTTGGTGTAATTGTATAAATTTATACTTTCACCAATCGTGTTCAGTACTTCATATTACTATTTCTTTACCAATTAACTACTAAACAACAACTTGTTGATTCAACTAGCAATTACTTGTTGTTTTTTGTTTGTTTGCTTGCTTGTTTTTGTTTGCCAGTACTAAGGCCTAAATTCAGGGCCTTAGGCTTTTTCTGTTCATGGATGGAGTTTTACCACCTGTGCCATTACTCCAGCCTGGCTTTTTGCTAATTAATTGGAAATGGACCTCTCTAAGCTTTTTCTGTTCAGGCTGTCTGGCTGGCTTCAAATTTCAGTTCTCTGGTTCTCAGCTTCCTGAGTAGGTAGAATTCAATCAGCATATATTTAAATACAATTAAAAAACACTTTCCAGATCTATCTTTATGCATGCAGGTATATTTGTTTATTCATATTTTTTCACAATTATATGTTATATATATTCTTTATATTTGTTATACGGTATTTTAAATTTTTTCTTTTTGTAAAGATACTGAACTTACATGAGTAAGGTAATGAGTACATGTCCTATCCAGCATTGTTACCCTCTCCTTTGTTTTTCCCTACCATCACTTCTCTTCCCACCTCTCCAACTCCTCCCCCAGCCCTGAAGTTGTAAGTTTGTTTTCAACATAGTGTCTTGTGCATCTCATTGTTACAATGGGTCAACCTGTATCTTTATTTCAGCATTTTGTTATTTCCCTTCCCCTCCCCAAATTAGAGAATTGTATATGCAAGATGCAGGGCACCAAAATCAAATACAGTGACAACAGGGGTTATATCAAGAGAGAAGAACATACAAAAGAAACAAAAAAATCACATAGTACATTAAAAACAAAAGCGATAAAGAACAAAATCCTCTTGTGTCCTTATCTTGGGGTTCATTTCACTTAGCATCATCTTAAATGGCCATACTTACTTAGTTTTTGACCTTATCTGCTTGTCTGGTAAGATTATCCTAGATGTATACTAGTTATTGCAAATAAGGGAAACCATGGGACCTACATTTCTTTGAGTCTGGCTTACTTCACTTAATATAATTTTATCCAAGTCTTTCCATTTTATAACAAATGGAGCAGTGTCATTCTTTTTGATGGAGGTATAGAATTCATACACACACACACACACACACACACACACATATCACATTTTCTTGATCCATTCATCTACTGAAGGGCATCTGGGTTGGTTCCATATCTTAGCTATGGTAAATAATGCTGTGATAAACATAGTTGTGCTGGTAGCTTTAGTTCAGCCTTGTTTGTGATCATTTGGGTAAGTGCCCAGAAGTGGGATTGCTGGGTCATAAGGGAGCTCTATATGGAGTCTTTTGAGGAACCTCCATACTGCTTTCCAAAGTGGTTGAACAAGTTTACACTTACACCATTAATGCAGTAGGGTTCCCTTCTGGCCTCATCTGCTGTTATTAGATTTCTTGATTATAGACATTGTAATTGGGGTGAGGTGAGGTGGAATCTCAATGTTGTTTTGATTTGCATTTCTTTTATGGCTAGAGAAGGTGAACATTTCTTCATGTGTCTATTGGCCATTCTTCTAGTTATTTTCAGCAATAAGAGATCTCCCATCTAAGAAAAGCCCAAGACCAGATGGATTTACAGCAGAATTCTACAAGGCCTTCAAAGCAGAGCTCACACCAATACTCCTCCAACTCTTCAATGAAATTGAAAGAGAAAGTTCACTACCGAACTCATTCTATGAAGCCATCATAACCCTCATCACAAAACCAGGTAGGGACTCATCAAAGAAAGAGAACTATAAACCCAATTATTTGATGAACATCGATGCAAAACTTAACACAATTTTGGCCAATCGACTTCAACAATTCATCAAAAAATTATGCATTATGATCAAACAGGATTAATTTCAGGGATGCAAAGCTGGTTCAATATACACAAATCAATTAATATAATTCATCACATCAACAAGAGCAAGGATAAGAACCACATGATTATCTCAATAGATGCAGAAAAAAACATTTGCCAAGATGCAACACCCCTTTATGATGAAGGTTCTGTAAAAATTAGGAATCCATGGAACATTCCTCAATACAATAAAGGCTGTATATGACAAACCTACAGCCAGCATTATACTTAATGGCAAAAAACTAAAGCCACTTCCTCTAAACTCAGGAACGAGACAAGGATGTCCACTTTCTCCATTTCTCTTCAATTTAGTATTAGAATGCCTAGCTACAGCAATAAGACAAGATGCAGACATAAAGGGTATCCAAATAGGGAAAGATGAAGTAAAACTCAATCTTTGCAGATAACATGATCTTATATTTAAAGAGGCCAAAGAATGATGATGGTGATGATAGAAAATGATTATTGGGTATCTACTGAACACCAAACACCATTGAATAAATTTTATGATTATTTATGATTATTTTATATCACTTATTATTTTGATTTATAATTAGAGATTTTAGTTTACACATGAAGAAATTAGAACACAAATAAGATTAGAGCAGCATCTTAAAAAAGATGGAGTGACTCAGAATTTGTATTCAAAAATATCAAGACATTAAATGGATATAAAATTGAAAACAGTGGTATTCTGCTATTAATAAAGAAAAATTTGAGAACTATAATTCAAGTAAATCATGAATATGTAAATAATATTTTGTTGGCTAGAATTTATCTACTTTATTACATTATAGGGTTGTAGATGTGATAATGTTTAAGAAATCTTGGCTATGAGTTTTGGTTATTAGGATTGCATCTAATTTAAATTTGGTATTTTTTTTTTATTAAGTGTCAGACTGAGCAAAAGCGTAAGAGATAGCCATGATTCTTCACTATAATGAAAATACTTCATTGTGTTTTTTTAAACTTCTGCGCCATAAGTTTTATGAATATAGTTCTATCTGGAGGCTTTCATTTCCTGTCTATACAATTGTCATAAGGTTTACTCATAAGAACGATGGCAATATTTCCTAATCACATATCATAAACTATCATTTACAAAGGATGTTTTGGGAAACTGGAGCAGATGATAGTGTTTACTTGCCTTGCAGAAATGCTCTATAGGGCAGGTTGATTCTTAAAGGTTTGTTAGTGTCAAGATTGCCATACAAAGTGTCCAATGTATGTGCAACTATGAGAAATCTTGGTTTGATATATTCTATCTCACATACGGCACAGAAAGGACTATGACTCTAAATTGTGCCTTCAAAACTGCTATGATATACAATTTTAGAATCATTGGACTTTTAGAGCTAGAAGGATCCAGAGGAGATATTGTATCTCAGAGTGTGCAGACATCCACACGTAGACAAATGGATTTATTGTGTTTTGTCTCCAAGTTATATGAAGTAGGACATTCATTTTTGTAATGTCATGGTCATTAAAATAAACTGTAACCTGTAATCTAGCAAGGAAAAGTATAGTGTTTGCTAGGGAAATTGATATTTTTTAAAAGATACAAATCTAGGATGTAGAGCAGATTTTGTGATGTCACATTTCTGCAACTGAGCAGACTATTTATTTATTTATTTTTCTGGGAAGTGTTACCTAGGTGCAAGAATCTAAGAGAAACTACAAATAAAGAGTGTTTTCATTATGACCTCATTCTCAAATCATTGTCACTTTGCAAAGGACTGTGAAGTCAGCTGATAATTACTCCAAATTTCAGTTTTCTAATTCTTAATTGGTTATAAAAGTATTATATACACTCTTATATTGTTGAGTCTTATATCAGGTAGTAAAGAACCGAAGGTGTGGCTCAAGTGGTAGAGTGCCAACTTTGAGCAAGAAAGCTGAGCAAGAGCATTAGGCCCTGAATTCAAGTCCTAGTACTGACATACCTATGTGTGTGCATGCACACACACACACACACACACACACACACACTCACAAAGTAACTTCATTTGAAGAGGTTATAGAAGCTACACAACCTGGACATTCACTCTGATTATTATCAGTACTGTAGTTTACCCTAATCCATGTTTTTACTTCCAAATCCATGCTTTTCATTTCTCAAGTTGCTGTACAGTCAACAGTCTTAAGAAAATATTAAATGGAAGATTACAGAAGCAAATAACTGTAAATTTTAAATTGCATGCCATTCTGAGTAGTAAGGTAAAATTACATACTTGGATATGGTTGCTAACCTTGCTCAGTGGGTGTATCCTTGTTGGACACACTGCATGTCTGGGAGTCACTAAGTAGCCATCTTGGCCATCAGATTGAGTGATACAGGCATCCCACTGCCTGTATCCAATGAATTCTGATTAAAGGCCCCAAGTACAGGAGTAATGATGTCAAGAAGTTGAAGATGGCAAAGAGGTAGCATTTGAATATAGGAGTTTATGGCCAGGAAAGAAACATAGTATACATAAATAGGATTTGATAATATCTGCAGTTTCAGGAATCCACTCTTCTGTCATGGAACAGATTCTCTAGACTAAAAAAGAAAAGGACTACTGTTGTCATGTTATTAGTGGCCATAGATGCATACGTATGGCATCTATCTGCCTTACATACCCAAGGGATTATATTGAATTGAAAGGTAATAGATTGGCCACAGAAGTCCTCATGTTCTGTTGAAGTAGCCATTTTCTGACTGTCTCACCTTCTTATATATCCTGTTTACTTCAAGTGGAACTTATCTCTTGAATCTGTTTTTGTATGAGGCTTCTCAGTATGTCAGTGGTAGGAGAATTCACTGGAATACCTTCCGGTAAGAGTACAACCTACTTAGGACCACTGCAGCCTGCAGATCACTGATGAAAACAGCTGGAGCTAACATCTGCGCCTTACAAATCTTTCAAAGTCATAACAAAGGCAGCCTGATTTCATAACCACAGGATGAATTTCAGCATGGGTAGAGGAAAGATGCCTGGGCAACCTAATAATATTGGGCACATAGAACAAAGGACATGTCCTTTAACTCTGTATTGGGCAGCAGGTAAGAGCGAATATGAGGAAGTTAGTTGGGTTATTTGACAGTTTCCCCAAGTAAGTGTAAATTTCACTGTTGCAGGCTGATAGGAGGTGAGCCTTTGATTCAGGACCCTTTTACTGTTTCTTACCACGTCCAGATTACAGTGGATGTTGATTTGGAATTGATCATCTTTTTATAGTCAAAAGAAAAATAGTAGCCGGGCGCCGGTGGCTCATGCCTGTAATCCTAGCTACTCAGGAGGCTGCGATCTGAGGATTGCGGTTCAAAGCCAGCCCGAGCAGGAAAGTCCGTGAGACTCTTATCTCCAGAAAACCAGAAGTGGGCTGTGGCTCAAACGATAGAGCGCTCTCCTTGAGCTTAAGAGCTGAGGGACAACGCCCAGGCCCAGGGTTCAAGTCCCACGATGGACCAAAAAGAAAAATAGTAAGAAAATGAAGCCAGGCACAGTGGCTCACTTCTCTAATTTTAGCTATTCAGGAAGCTGAGACATGGAAGGTCATGGGGTTCAAAGCCAGCTTTAGCAGAAAAGTCTGAAAGATTCCATCTCCTAACCGAAAAGCAGAGCTGGAAGCATGGTTCAAGCTGTAGATCATGAGGCCCTGAATTCCAAAAGTACCACAAAAGAAAAGTGAAACAGAATGAGGAACAAGTCCAACCTAAATGAGGATTTTTTCCTCTTGTGTGTATGTGGCTGTGTGTGGGGGGAGGGGAGTCTTTTTATGTATATGGATTTATTTATTTAGCTGGTTTATTTATTTTTGAGACAAGGTCTCCTGAAACTTGTTATGTTGCTTGGGTTTGTCTTGAGCTCTGGGTCTTCCCGCGCCTCCACCTCCCTGGTGCTGGGATTACAGGCATGCACCGCTAAACCTGAGGAGGTCGTGTTCTCTTTTTATACTCCAGTTTACTTTTTGTTTCTTTGGTTCCCCTGTTATCACTAATGAGTTCTTCTGCCAGTTCTAAGTCACATGCCCAGTGACAGATTTTCATAGATGATTTTCATTAAATGCTTAAGAATCCTGGGGCAGAAAGAAATTATGTAAATATAAGTTTTTATTACAATTTTGTTTTTTTATTACTTTTTCTCCTCTGGCTTTTATTGCCTCGTATAATACAGGTAAATATGGCGATCACACATTGAGATGGGAGTTTCTGTGCGGATGCCTCCGTTCTCATGCTTTGCATTCAATCCATGTTAATTTAATTATCCATGATTTCTTAGGCAAAGAGAGGAATGTAGACTCCATGCTGTCTGCAACTACTTCAGTCATTCCTTTACTGCCCGTGACACCATGTGAGACCTGCAGATGCTAAACAACCTCTCCTTGTACCAGCTCAAACAAGAAATGTTAGCCATATGCAGCTCCAACCTGTTTATCCTTAAGCAATGGAAAGCCATGCAGCGCTGCAGACGGGCCGTGGGGGAGAGTACAGAGCTATCACTTCACACAGGGTTGCCTGGTGGAAAAGCAGGGCAGGATACACAAGAATTTAGGGCAGAGGGGGTTCAGCCAGGCTCCTTTCTTCCTCTTTTCTCAGCAATGAGACGTGGATTCCTTGGAAATTCTATGCCTATGTGTATGTAGAATTGGTGAGCTGTTACTGAAAAAGTTTAGCCTCTGGTTTCTGATTAGGAGGCTGAGGTGCTGTAGTGACTGTGGATTCTAATGTCTAACATACACAGAGGCATGGTAAAACTGAGACAATCATTAGGCAGAAATAGGGGCTCTGAATGCATTTTTGCTCATATTAATTAGAACAATAGTTTCCTGTAGAGTACTGTTTTTGTTTTTTTTTATATAGATCTCTCAAATAGCTCTTCATCTTGGTAGCTGAGATTTTTGAGCACTTTTATTTGAAAATAAAAGACTGTTAAACATGAGAAAGTTAAGAGGCACTGGAAAATTGTGATGAAGATTTTAAAATACTTCACAATATTAGGATAAGTGTTATAATCTCAGTTTCTTTTCTTACAGTAGAGGCTTCTTTCTTCACGTTTTAAATATTTCAACTTCTTACTTATCATATGCTTAATAATTTCTCCCCCTTTGAATCATAAAACACTACAATCATGTAAAAGGGTATACTGGAAATAGAAAAAACGCTTCACGGATACACCACTGCTATTTCCAATTTTGCCAATCCTCTGTTTAAGACTTTGTTTCTTTGTGAGTTCCTCTCCCCCATTGATATAACCATCACAGATCTGGGGAGACATGTCTGAAGAAGTCTTCCCACATATCTGGAGCACGGAATCTTACAGACATAGAGACAGCAAGTTAGAAATCACAAGTCTGGAGGTTAGAAAAGAAATTGCACATTTTCTAGTTAAGTCCGATTTGTATTGATGACCTATTTTCAGTCATCCGATATGCTGTCAGCCCTATGCATCATGGTGTGTGACTACAACCTTGAATCTAAATTGAGCAAACCCATACATTTGTCACCCCCAAATGCCTATTTATTTACTTTAGTGGCCAACACTCAGGCACAGCAGATAGATGGGGAATAAAAATAGAAGAGCAGATGCAGTTCCTACCTTAGGCAAGAGTGCCATCTCTCAACATAGACTTCCTAGGATTCTATGTTGATGACGGGGTCAGATGATGGAGTTTGGATCTCTATTAACTAATTCTATGACCTTGTGAAGGTTATGCATCTTTGAGGAGAGTCAGGCTTATACTCAGAAAAGATTAAGATTAAATGAACATAAATAGGTAAAGATGATAGGTACAGAGCCAGAAATACACATTATTACTGTTGTTGTACTTAGTAACTCCCATTCCAGTGTGCAGAATGTTTGATCATAGCTAAACTCAAATTGGTGGTTAAGAATATATAAACAGGGGAGGGAAGGAATAGTAGGGAAAAACAAAGGAGGGGTAACAATGGTTGACAAGAAAGGTACTCATTACAGTTACTCATGTAGCTGTAACCCCTCTGTAAGCATCTTTACAATAAAATAATATTTAAAAAGAATATATAAAATTATATATTGTGATTAAGAGGACTGCAAAGTTGGCATAGCATTTGAAAATTGATTCATATAATGAGCCATAAT
Organism: Dipodomys ordii; assembly: GCF_000151885.1. Taxonomy (NCBI): domain Eukaryota; kingdom Metazoa; phylum Chordata; class Mammalia; order Rodentia; family Heteromyidae; genus Dipodomys; species Dipodomys ordii. The sequence continues at coordinate 11,264,664 of NW_012267241.1, read as the reverse complement.
AACAGAGAATAGAGAACAAAACCCACATGATTAATTATCTCGGATGTGAGAAATGTGTTGACAAAACCTAACACTCCTTCATGATAGAAACAGCCAACTAGCTATAAAAAGGAATGTCTTAAACTTATACAAAAGGCATCTAGGGAAATCTCAAGCTCATATGAAATGTGCTTGTAATGTTTTTACATTTTACTTACTAATATTACATTTCCCTTCCTTTCTCCCTCTTCTTATCTCTTTCTTTCTCTCCTCTCTCTTTTATTTTTACTGTGAAAATTCTGTACAGAGGGGTTACAATTACATGGGCAAGAAAATGAGTACATTTCTTATCAAGCATTGTAGCCTCCTCGTTTGTTTCCCTATCCCATCCCTTCCCATCATCCCTCCGTCCCCCACCTAATCCTTCCCCCCCACCAAAGTTGTAAAGTTCATTTTCGACATAACGACTTGTACATCTCATTGTTGCAATGGGTCCACCTGTATCCCTATTTAAAAGATTTGTTTTTTTCCTTTCCCCTCCACAAATTATACCTACATCAAATAGAGTGAAAGCAGGGGTTATACCGTGGGGGAGGGACATACAAAGCAACAAAGAAATAATCTTATAAATGTGTTAGAAACAATCTCATGAAAGAAAAAACATTTGAATACATATCTTAAGGTTCATTTCTCTAACACCAACTTATCTGACCTTTTCTGCTTGACTCAGACATATACTAGTTATTGCAAATAAGGGAAACCATAGGACCTATGTTTCTTTGGGCCTAGCTTACTTCACTTAATTTTTCCAAGTCTTTCCATTTCCTAACAAATGGGGCAATGTCATTCTTTCTGATGGAGGCATAGAATTCCATTGTGTATATATACCATATTTTCTTGATCCATTCATCTACTGAGGGGCTTCTGGGTTGTTTCCATATCTTAACTATGGTAAATAATGTTGCAATAAACATAGTTGTGCTGGTAGCTTTAGTATGGTCTTGTTTGTGATCATTTGGGAAATGCCCAAAAATGGGATTGCTGGGTCATAGGGGAGCTCTATGTGGAGTCTCTTGAGGAACCTCCATACTGCTTTTCAAAGTGGTTGAACAAGTTTATACTCCCACCAAAGATGCAGTAAGGTTCCCTTCTGTCCACATCCCCTCCAGCATCTGTTATTAGAGTTCATGAATATAGCCATTCTAACTGGGGTGAGGTGGTATCTCAATGTTGTTTTGATTTGCATTTCTTTTATGGCTAGAGAGGTTGAGCATTTCTTCATGTGTCTATTGGCCATCCTTCTTTCCTGAGAAGTTTCTCTTTAAGTCTTTAGCCCACTTATTTATTGGGCAGTTGTTTCTTTGAAGATTTGTTGTTGGGGAATTTAATTTTTTGAGTTCCAGGTATATCTCCTCTTTCTTTGTCCCTGTCTTTCTGTCTGTCTGTCTCTCTGGAGGTACTAGGATTTGAACCTCATGCTTGTTATCCTAGTGCGCTACCACTTAAACCAGCAGCTCCAGCTCTGTTTTTATTGGCTTTTTTTGAGGTTAAAATAATACAACTTTTCTTCCCATACTATACTTCAGCCATAATCCTTCTGCATTCAGTTTCCTATGTAGCTAGATTATAGGCATGAGTTACTCATGCTGAGGGTTCTTTTTGGGATGATGGAAATGTCCTAAAAGTAGAGGGTGATGAGGGTTCACCAACTGAGTATTCTAAAGGGGTATGAATTATATATTTTCATAGAGTGCACTTTATTTTTGTGAATTATTTCCCAATGCAACTGATTAAAAGCAAATAAATCCAACAGTAAGTTTTTCCTTATTTTTGCTTTCATTCTTCCATCTTCTTTTCTTTTTTTCCTCAAAAAGTTTTTGTTCAGAATCTGTGGAGTACTGGGGAAATCTCTAGTGACTCCTCCTGAAGAGTGGTGAATATCCTCCAGTGAATTCACTCCCAGGAGCCAACATTAAGCTTCAGAAATCTATCAAAGCAACTTGTCAGTGTTAATGCTTATTGTGCTTAATCACATATCAAAGGGTATTCTGCAATAGGCCATATTATATATATATTTTCAAACTAATTTGTGATCAGCCAGAGAAAACAAATATCTTGGACTTTTCTGGTGGAAAGACTTTAACATGGAGACCTCATATGCTTGAGCTTTGATCACTATAGGACTTAAGGAACAAAAGTGGGTCTTTTGGGGGAAAACAAAGGTCAAAGCAGATTCCTATACGATACTTATTTCAGGTATTCTAACCAAGAAATGTTGGTCTACAGGAACTAATTTTTATGAAGCAAAATTATTGAATGAAAGTACTCTTGCATAGGGGGAAAAAACCATGAAACTGAGAAGTCTAGGAAGAAAAGTCCCAGAAAAATGGCATGGTACAATGAAAAGGGAATTTCAGGTGTATCAGCTGTGCTTGGACTCCTTCGCAAAAATTTACTAGTTTTACATGTAGGGTGGAGCTTTTGGGAGAAGTGAATTTTCTTCTATAAAGTTATTGAAGTAGAAGGAATGACAAAAAAATAAACTCCAGGAAGGGCAAAGAAATAAGAAGAAATTTCATCTTAGTGATTTGGCACAACAATATTATATAAAAATGGGAACACTCCTTTCTTTTTCATGGTACTGGGATTTGTGATCTCTAGGTAAATATGCTCAATACTTGAGCCAAATAGTCAGTCCTCTTTGCTTTTATTATTTTTAAAATAGGGTCTTTTTTATCTTGCCTGGTTTGGACGGCAACTCTCCTATTTACACTTCCCACATAGATAGGATGATAGCTGTGCGCCACAATACTCTCTCTCTCTCTCTCTCTCTCTCTCTCTCTCTTTCTCGACTAGGATTGACCTTGAGTCATGATTCTCCCTGGCTTGACCCATCCAAGTAGTTATGATTACAAGGGTAAGCCACTCTTTCTGGCTCAGCATTAATTTTAAAAATTAACTATTTTTGTTCTACTTACATAAAAATGAGAAGTGGCAGCTATCAAAAAGTAAAAACTCATCAATAAAAATATAGGGACCCAAGCAAATAATTTTTATCATATAGAAATAAATTCAAAGAGAAACAGTTAAAAAGATGATTGCCAAACCAAGTGCTGAGGAAGAGTAGAACAAGTGTTTTTGTTTTATGTTTTTTGTTTTAAAATTAAAACTCAGTATGATTGGCTTAAAAATTGTAACAGTCTTAATGTATATTTTTGGACAAATCAAACATCAAAGTACATGAAAATTGAAACAAGATTTCAGAAAAAGTTTAATTTGCTATGTGGAATTACATTAAAGGAAAAAAAACAAAATAAATTGATTTTGCTTCAAAAGCAGTCTTATTTTCTTAACTGCATATAACAACTCAGGCCATACAAGAGCAAAGAAAAAAGTTCTGTATTGACCACAAGGCCATAAAGAAATGAGTTTTTTCAAGCTCTAATTCTGTGACTTGCAAGTTCTAGAAAATGAGCAGCAAAAAGGCATTTCTAAAATTAATAATGGTAGAGGGAACCATGACAGTAACCATAGCATAATATGACAGCAGTATTACTAAGCAGTCAATTATGTGTCAAACAGAAGTACTGCTATTCAGGAATACAGGCAAAGAAGTAGGTGGGATGTCAATTTATTTAAGATTATAATCCTTCCTGTTTGAGAGTAAGGAAAAAGGATGCATTCAAGGCAAAGCAAATATATGAGAGAAAGAAAGTAAAGAGCTACAACTTATTCAGCATCTCTTCCATAGAATAGATATTCGCAGTGTGTAGCATCTAGAAGCAACCACATTGTACTATAGTTAAGTACTTGCTGAGCAACTTCCTGCCAGCCTAGACGAAAGGCTTTATTCACCTACCAGTGCCCAGTGCCCCGTGATTCTTAAGAGAAAAAAGAGCAGGTGAATGATTCCAAAACAAGAACTCTTTAGTTCTATAAGGGAAATGGAGGGTTCAAACACAATCAGGTGAATGTATCATTCTTGAAATTTTGATTGACAGGCCAATTTTGTGACAATTTATGGCAGTTGAGAACTTATAAGCAGCCTAAGTCTTTAAATATTTATGCTTATTTACTATGTGGGAGAGATAGAAAATAGAAGAAGACATGCTCCTCTTATACAAACAAGACCCAATTTATTGTTACTTAAAACATTCCACAGGTTTGTGTAAGCAGTCATCCAGAAAACATTTTATGTACACACACACATGCATGCATGCATGCACACACACACACACACACACACACACACACACTTATACTGTGCTTGAAATCAGCACTTGAATGATAAGAATAGCCATGAAGATTGCAATTTGAAGCCAGCCTAGGCAAAAAAGTCCCATGAGACTTTTTTTTGGGGGGGGCGGGTGGTGGTGGTAGGGCTTGAACTCTGGGCCTGGGCACAGTCTTTGAGCTCTTCAGCTCAAGGTGAGTGTTCTACCACTTAAGCCAGAGTACCACAGCATATTGGTGAGACAAAGGACAAGGGGGAGCTAATGCGACAGCGATATACACAAGACAATATGTTGGAAATGATCTGTACAACTTGAGAGGAGGTTGGGGGAAAGGGAAAGCAGGAGAAAAATGAGGGAAGGGATAATAAGTTTGACAAGAAATGTACTTATAACCTTACTTATGTAACTGTAACCCCTCTGTATATCACCTTGACAAAAAATGTTTGTGTGTTTTGTTTGTTTTAAAGAATGGCCATGAAACTGAGCAGACATGGAGGGAATGGGCTCTACTACCTGAGTCATGTACCAAGTCTTTTATACTACAGGTAATTTTCAGATAGGATCTTGAGCTTGTTGCTGAGGCCAGTCTTGGACCGTGTGAGATCTTTCTATCTATGCACACAGGAGCTGTGTTACCAGTCTCAAGCTTTTGTTGGTTGAGATAGTCTATCAAACTTCATTCCTGGGAAAGTCTCAAACCCCATCTCTCAGTTCTTACTTCTTGCATGGCTGGGATTACAGGCATAATTTCTCATGAGTATCTTATTTATTTAAACCACAGGTTCCCCTCTCTCGAACTCTATGTCTTTCCTTTATGTCTTTTTATAGCACTTATTACTATCTATTGTTTTGCTTATTTTTGCTTGGTCTTTGTGTTTCTTTAACAAGAATGTATACTTACCAGATGACACTCATTATGGTAGGAGAGACACTGCACAGTTTGTTTCTTCAATAAATGATGGCCAGTTTCCCCTTTCATTACCAAGGAAAAGCAACAAAGTGTCCACGGAAAGTTGGTAGGTAATACAATAGACTCTATGGAGAGCTCAAATAGTATAATTCATTAGTAAGACTAAATCAAAGCCCAACAAAATAAATACCAGGAAATGGGTACTTGAAATAGGGGGAGGGAGGCAATTATAGATAGATAGATATACATAGATAGATAGATAGATAGATAGATAGATAGATAGATAGATAGATAATGATATATACTACAGAATTGAGAAATATAAGGGAAGGGGAGATGGTGACACTTCCAGATGTTGACACAGATCAAGATGTATTGTCTACATAAATTGCTTTTCTGAATAGCAATAAAAATCAATACATAATCTAAAAATTAAGAAAAGTGAGGGTAGGGGTAGATTGGGAGGGGTATGTAAGAACATTGAAAGGGGTAACATTGCTCAAGATGTACTGTGATTCATAAACTGCTTTGTTGATGGCAACTCCTTTGTACAACTATTTAAAGATAATAAAAACACTCGAAAGATAAAAAGAAATCAAGAGTTCTATGCTTGATTGTTTCTGATGAAATTGAAGAGAATAATATGGAAAGTTGCCTAGATCTGTTCTTATAAAAGCTACTACAAAGGCATTAATGAATAGAATAGTATCTTGACATGTTATTAGACTATTTTTGTTCATCTACATCAGCTTATCTTTTGAGATATTTTGCTTTAGATTTAGCAAATATATCCAACAATAATCATTAAGTAACTAATATTTAAACTCAACTTTTAGGCCAGGAGCTGTTGGCTCACCCCTATATTCCTAGCTATTCAGGAGGTTGAGATGTGAAGATCATGGTTTGAAGCCAGCCTGGGTAGTAAAGTCTGTGAGTCTCTTACTTCTAATGAACCACTGCTGGAGCTATGGCTCAAGTGGTAAAGTTCTAGCCTTGACCAAAAAAAGCCTCGGGGACACAGCTTAGGCCCTGAGTTCAAGCCCCCAAATGGGCACAAAACATAAATAAAAAGCCCTCACCTTTCATAGCTGAAAATGTATTCAAGATCTGAATGTAAGTGTACTCATTTTTCTAAGAAAAATGTCCATAATAAGATTTATTTGATGTTTAAATGTTTTTCTTGTGGTTAAAATCTGGCATAATCCTTCTTTGGCTTTTTCAGCCATAATGGTGGTTTGGTAGATATTAGTCAAAAATACCTTTGTTCTAGAGAATTAACAGATATTGAGTCAATAATGCTAATATAACTTCTCTAGAACTCAGTGAATTATATAAAACTTCAGATTTAATAGTTCAATGGTACAACCCAACCAAAAGGTAAGTTCAGGGATATGAGGCCAACATGCATTGTGTCCTGTGCCTAGAAGCCCAGAGAATGGGAGTCTTCAACGTTGGCCAGTGATTTCATTACAAGCCAGGAACATAATACCTTCATCTTTCTACTTTCTCATTCTCAGCATGCAATGCTCTTCTTATGAAGTTAGTATTTTTAAGCCTACTCTAAAACTATTAACTTCTGAAACTATTAACTAATTGTGATCTTGCTCCAAGCTGGGTAAGAAATGTCTTCTGTCCCATGTGTTATTTCTGATTAGAGTTGCATGCAAAGTTGCAGCTTTTTGGGTATTAACTGCTGAATGTCCCTAGAAGGGAATTCACAAGAAAGCACCTTACTTAGGGTGCAGAGTATGTTAGGCAGATTTAATTCACCATGTTCAGATATAGACACTCCTTCACATTCACATTTGTAGCTTGAGCAATTAAGTTCCTTGTGTCTCATTTTCTGTATTTGTAACTGTAAGAAGCAAAGCCTTCCACAATTAAAATGCCTAAAACTATGCCTGGTTTATGATAACTGCTCAATAAAACCTTTTTATCTCATCAGTTATGATAGATAATCCAAGTTCAATATCTAATCAAGAATTGCCTGTGATCTGTACAACCAAGACAATTTGGGCCTAATGGCTCCTCTTTTACCTGTAGGTTTGGGACACTCGGCATTTCATTTATTTAATCTATTATTTCTTTAATTGTGATTGAGTTGGAGATAAAGTTAAAGTTACGGTATAAAGATTAACAGATATTTAAGAGAGAAATGAATTGGGAATAACATTGGCAAGTGATACATAACAAAACATTAGGTGGTCAAGCACTGTTCAATTACCAGCTATGTGGGATCCCATGCACAGATTGTCTTAGGAAGAATTCATGTTGCTTGGGATCTCACTTGATTCCTGGCTGAATTCCTTGTGTGTGTGTGTGTGTGTGTGTGTGTGTGTGTGTGTGTGTGTGTGTGCGTGAGAGAGAGAGAGAGAGAAAAAGATGAATGAGAAGGAAGAAAAGGAGGAGGAAAAAGAAGAAAAGATAAAGCTTACAATCTATAGATTTTATTAGAAAAATATCTATTGCCCAAACACCCCTAGCCTAGTGAATGGTTTTAGAGATAATCCTTGTCAAAGCAATATTTGTTTGTCTGTTTTCTTTCTTTTATGCTATCCATATATTATCCTTGTCCCTTAGGTAGAGGTGATTTTACATAAATTTACAACTATTGCCCAATATTTGTAAAGGCTTCAAGAATTAGCCAATCCCTCTTCTAGTCAAAACTCAAGCTTTCTTGAGAACAAAGTCTGTTTACTTTTCTGTTGCCATAACATTATTAAAACATTCTATCCTTGGGGCTGGGAAGGTGGCTCAGTGGTAGAGCGCTTGCCTTGCATGCATGAGGCCCTGGGTTCGATTCCTCAGCATCACATAAGCAAAAAGGAAAAAGCCGGAAGTGGTGCTGTGGCTCAAGTGGTAGAGCACTAGCCTTGAGCTGAAGAGCTGAGGGACAGTGCCCAGGCCCAGAGTTCAGGCCCCATGACTGGACCAAAAAAAAATCTATCTTTTATTATTATTATATCCTTTTCATTATTAAAATAATGATATTATTATTGGCATACATATCATATTATCTATTCCTTTTATCCATAGGAGAACAAGGTATTGATCCAAAAGTACCACTTTGATTTTAACCAAAAATATCTTCATTTTTAACATTTTGATGAGATTCTAATACATATGACCTTAAAACCATGTGCTTGCTACTGCTGGGAAATCCCCTGAAGCCTGGGGCAGTGTGAAAATGGGAAGAAAGTATTTTTGAAAGCAGGTGGTTGATTGTTTTGAGCATCTTTGTTCTCTGATCATGGAGAGAGTATCACTCCTCCATAGATTCTATGGGTCAGTTGTAATAGGTCAGTAGCTGCTCTGTCTTTTTCAGTCTTAGTAGGTAGATATTAGCAGACCAGGAGGTTGGAAAAGGGTGTTTAGTTCTGCAAAGGAAAAAAAAGGTGTGTGTGTTTTGTATATGTGTGGTGCAAAGGGCCATGCAGTGTGTGTGTGTGTGTGTGTGTGTGTGTGTGTGTGTGTGTTTGTACACATTAGGTAAAGACCCAATATTGTCTTTGCCATGACCTCTGTTAATCAGGCAATAAACTGTGCCCGTCTGGACATGCTATCAGAATTCTCAATTTCTGGTTAAAAAGATCTCTCTTCCTGAAAGACAGCCTCTTCAATAAATGGTGCTGGTAAAATTGGTTAATCACCTGTAGAAAACTATAGCTAGATCCTTATCTATCACCCTGCACCAGAATCAACTCCAAATGGATCAAAGAACTAGAGGCAAAGCAGACACTTTGAAAACATTACAGGATGGAATAGGAGAAACTCTAGGTCTCCTTGGCACAGGCCAAAATTTTCTGAATAGAGACCCAGAAACACAACAAATCAAAGAAAGGTTGGACAAATAGGACTGCATGGAGTTGCAAAGCTTCTGCATGGCAAATGACATAGCTAGCAAGATCAATAGAAAGCCCACGGATTGGGAGAAGATCTTCACTAGCCATACAATGGATAAGAGTCTCATACCTAAAATATACTTGGAACTCAATTAAATCCCCCAACAACAATTCCTCAAAGAAACAACTGTCCAATAAATAAGTGGGCTAAAGACTTACAGAGAAACTTCTCTGAAGAGGAAATAACAATGGCCAATAGACACATGAAGAAATGCTCAACCTCTCTAGCCATAAAAGAAATTCAAATCAAAACAACATTGAGATATCACCTCACCCCAGTTAGAATGGCTATAATCAAGAACTCTAATAACAGCAGGTGCTGGAGGGGATGTGGCCAGAAGGGAACCTTACTGCATTGTTGGTGGGAGTGTAAACTTGTTCAACCACTTTGGTGGTTGAATATTGAGGTTCCTTAAAAGACTCCACATAGAGTCTTTGATCAAGCAATCCCATTTTTGGGCATTTACCCAAATGATCACAAACAAGACCATACTAAAGCTATTAGCATAACTATATTTATTGCAGCATTATTTATCATAGCTAAGTTATGGAACCAACCCAAATGCCCCTCAGAAAATGAATGGATCAAGAAAATGTTATATATATATATAATATTATCTATATAATATTATATATATATATATATATATATATATATAATGGAATTCTATGCCTCCACCAGAAAGAATGACATCGCCCCATTTGTTAGGAAGTGGAAAGACTTGGAAAAAATTATATTTAGTAAAGTATGCCAGACTCATAGAAACATAGGTCCCATGGTTTCCCTTATTTGCAATAACTAGTATATGTCTAGAACAAGCAGAAAAGATCAAAAGCTATGTACATATGACTATATAAGATGATACTAAGCGAAATGATCCCCAAGATAGGGACGCAAGTGGTTTTTCCTTTCTTGCTATTGTTTCTAATGTATTCATAATGTACCATGTGATCTCTTTTTGTTGCTTTGTATGTTCCTCCCCCATGGTATAACCTCTGTTTTCATTGTATTTGATGTTGGTCTAATTTGGGGAGGGGAAGGGAAAAAACAAAATGTTTAAATGGGGATATGGGTTGACCCATTGTAACAATGAGATGCAGAAGACACTGTGTTGAAAAAGGAACTTTATAATTTAGGCCTGGGGCATTGTGGAGGTGGGAGGGAAGGGATGGTAGGGGAAAAACAAAGGAGGAGGCAACAATGCTTGATAGGAAATGTACTTATTACCTTGCTCCCATGTAACCCCTCTGTACAGTATTTTTACAATAATAAAACTTATTAAAAATCTTTCTTCTTGAACATGTCTGTTGGAAATCACAGCTGTTACTATTGCTGGGGGTCATGACATATATAGGAAAGGAGGCAAGACATAGAGACTCTTCCTTGTCTTAAATGAACAAGGGTTTGTGCAGAATACTGGTAGATGAGGGAGTTACATACAATCCCAGGGCATCCAGTGCCCTCCTGGGGACTGAGAAATTCTCTGCCACTACCAAGCAGCTTAGAAACAAGCCGACAAAGAAGTCCATTGACTTTAACGTGAATATTATCGGATCACACAGAAGACAAGAATAAATCACCTTACAGATGTGTCTGGTGTAATTTTCTTGTCTCCTTCCAGTCATTCACCACCCCCCTCCCCACAGCCCTTTTGTTCTTTGTGGATGTTTTTGTTATCAGCAGCATCATTGGGAAAAACTGCCTTTGCAAGGGGGGGGGGATGTTTCTCTGGGTGGCTAGGGCACAAGCTAGGTGCTGCTGCAAAATGAATCTTTTAAAAGCCACCTAAGAAATATTTAAGAGCCTGGTCTAGGAGGAACAGCTCTCCCAGGCATAATTTTTGGTAGTGGTTGCAGCAGAGAGCGTATGCTGGGAGGAAAGTATTATTTTTCTAAATGGAAGGTGTCAGATGGTCACGCAATGTGACTGCATGTTCGAGATCACTGCCTCCCATCTGCAATTTGTGACGTGTGAAAGATTCTGCCCAAATGTGCTCACCAACTGGAAATCCTCGGCACTTTTTTTTCCTTATCAGGAGAGACCAAGATAACCAATGGTTTACAGATCAGGGATCCTATCAAATTAATATCACTGTAGGATAAAATCTGTTTTAAATACAACTCCTAAACTCTAGCAAAGTTAACTAGTACAAACAAGTTCATTCATCTGATTAAGAACTGCTGCTCAGAAAACAACAAAATGAGATCTGCTTATCACCCTTACCTCACTTCAAAACAGTCTTATGCTTATAGCTTTCAAAAAATAGGCTGGATCTAAAAGATGATGTATTTCTTCCCATGTTAATTAATGTAGAACAAATGACAGCCACCCATTCAAACTGAAGGAAAAGCTTGGTTTTCAAATCAAATGTTGTTGTTGTTTTTCTTTCCCCTTATCTTCTATGCCTCTGAGTCACTTTCCAATTGAAGGCAGCAAAACTCCAAAAGGGCAGCCTCTTTAGCCACTGTCTAAGAAAGTGTTCCACACTTTGAACTGAGCTTAAACCTTTCTTCTGAGTTGTGTTTATTCTTGGCTAGGCATAATTCCCAGCTTCTCAGATAAAAGCGTCGTAAAAAGGCTCATAAGGTGCTTTGGACATCGAACAGCTCATACAAAACAATATCTTGATGAGTTAAGTGCAAATGAATCAGAAACATAATGGGCTAAAATTCCCTGGCTGTGCACGGGGGGTGGCCTCTCAAGGAGAAAAATGCTTGGCCAGGCCAGGCACACCTGCCTTCCTTACCCTCAGCCCTGGGAGAGGGGCTTTCTAGGTGTGGCTGAGAGGTGGGCTTCCTTTATGCTGTCTAATTCCAATCTGATCAAGTATAAAAAAAGAAAGAGAGAGCATCTTCTTGAAGCTTTAAATTCTCTCTGGGTAAAATCAGGAAGAGGAGCTAGACAGAAGGAAAGCTTTCGATGAGTACAAAAGCTGTGTTCATCCCTAAATCATTTTAGTCTGTATACTGTGCATCACAAAGCTCTTCAGGATCAGTGAGAAAACACAGAGGGATTACGAAGTCAAGAGATGGATCACCATCACCTTTTTGTGAAACAACATGCAGTTGCTGGGTGCTGGGAGCTAGAGGAATCACTAAAGGAAGGTGCATAAACTGGTGACCCAGGGCATGCCCTCTTCTCAAGACGTGCTCCAAATTGCCTTGGAAGAGAAAAGAATGACACTATCAGAATAATGCTTTCCTCCACTATCCCCTGTCATTCATCAGCTTAAGGTCCTGTGGATCTCTTCAGAGTTGACCCAGGTAGGTAAGCCAAGTCAGAATAACTATAACCTGAAAAAAAGAACAGGGCAAAATTTAACACGTACCTAAGAGGAGATGTTTCCCCTAAAGATGTACCAAAAATAATATAAAACACAAACAGGGAAAAAAGTAAACCTTTTAGTCCTTGAGAGCCATTTGTATTGATTCTCTAAATAATAATTCTCTTCCTCCTCCTCCTCCTCCTCCTCCTCCACTTCCTCCTCCTCCTCCTCCTTCTTCTTCTTTGCCAGTCCTGGGGTTTGAACTACCACTTTGAGCCACAGCATCACTTCTGGTTTTCTGGAGGTTAATTGGAGAAAAAAGTCTCATGGACTTTCCTGCCTGGATTGCCCCGATCCTCAGATCTCAGCATCCTGAGCACCTATGATTACAGGCCTGAGCCACCGGTCCGTGGCTCCAAATTCTTTTATTAGTAAAGCTGTCTTTCCACTCAGCTGATCACAATCTTGTTTGATCTAAAACTCATGGCAAATCCTCCCATCTTCATAAATCCTCCTCCATGGCTAGGAGCCAGTGTGTAATGAGTTATGTTCCTCCTCTCAACTTACCCAATTTAGTCTTTGCTATCACTTTGGCAATTAACTATGTTCTGATGTTGTCAGAACATGTAATCAATGACACATAACTTTTTAGAGAATTTGAGTATTTCACAGGTTATTGTGCCAGAGTTCTATGTGAATTGGAGGTTTCTTGAGGCCAGGGCTTAGCTTTAATTGTCTCTCATATCTTTGTTGGAATAGAGGAGAGATACCACCTCTGTGTCTGGCACTTGCCTATGTCTCTGAACTTAACTCTTGAACCTAAGGCAGGTATCTTTGGGCCTCATTAAAAAGCAGAAAATTATCATCTCATAGAAGCCAAGTTCCATAGTCTTGTCACAGCAAAGTGGTGAAGGCAGATCCAAATCCTGAGGATGAAGTTCTGTCGTAGATGCTAAACAAGGCAGACAGGAGCTTAGAGGTTGATTTTTGTGCCTAACCATGAAACTGTCAGGGAGAACCCTTCTATGCATGCCCTCCCTTTGTTTCAGTGTGAAAATCTTCCTTTCAGAGTTCTTTACCTTAGAAGCCTGGCTTTGATTATTTTAGGGTTGTGAAGTCATAGGTGCCATTAGACACATCCTGGGGAGTGGTAGTGCTTTGCCATCTGGCTGTGGCAGTTTGGTGTCTGTTCTTAGAAGAGTGATGTGGCAGCCAATATTTCCAGTTGCTATCACAGTCCAGTTCAAGCTGCCCATGAGCTGAACCTTGCTCCTCAGCACTTGTGTCATGAAGAATTTGTTCTTGAGGTTTGGAGTGGTTCTACATGTTAAAATCCCATTAAGAATGTTTAAATACATAAATACATAATAATTGCCTGCACCTAAATCTCAGACAGGGGTCCTGATTTTGCAAGTCTGAAGTGAGGCATGGGCACCTGTTTTTGTTGTTGTTTGCCTATTTGTTTTTTATAAGCTCATTGGTTGCTTCCAATGAGCACTCAGGGTTGAGGACCACCACAGGGAGATCTGGAGAACTCAGAGACAAGCTCAGGGAACTCTTGGTAGACAATTCAGAGCAGGAGGAAGGGGCCCTTCTGCCTGTTTCCTGTCTGCCCTGGTCCACTTTTCCACTCTGTCCAGCAATCTCTGTTGATCCTGATCTGTAGATACCAAGCTAAGAAGGAAAGGTCTTTTCTTGTTTGATGTTGTGATGTGTCTGAAGGGGATGCTGATGAATCCAAGCCATGGCCTGAACCTGACTTCAAAGTTTTCATCATCATCAGCTATAACTACAGGCACTCCTGGCTCCTCTCAGGACACCTCCTGGGCCCTAAATTCTTAAACCTTCAACTGAAAGGACATAGGATATGCCAATTCTGCAATGCCCCACTTCTTGCCCATGGAGGCAGTTTCAGTCACATAGAAATCAACTCTATGACAGCCTCATATGGTGAAGAGGATGTCTCCACCATGGCTTCTCTGTGCATGGGGATTGCCTGAGTCTCTCACTTAACTCTCCTCCCTTCTGATAACTCAGTGTGTGTGTGTGTGTGTGTGTGTGTGTGTAGATGCATTTGCACTTGCACCCACGTATGCATGTGCATGCAAAACTCAGAGCCTATGTTCTCACTTGGCTTTTTTACTCATAGCTGGTGCTTTACTACTTGAACCATGCCTCTACTTCCAGCTTGTTTACTGATGAATTGTACACAAGAGTCAGATTTGTCTGCCCGGACTGGCTTCAAAGATCCTCAGATCTCAGCCTCCTGAGTAATGAGAATTATAGGCATCAGCCATCAATGCCCAGTACTTTCTGATAGTTTTGATGGTTGCTCTCAGAGGGGTTGAGTTAAGGTGAGGTGAGGAGGCTGGAAGAGAAAAGACTGAACCACCTAGTTTGTGTTCATCACCTCATCTGTTGCCCATTATTCACTGAGCAGGTTTGTTTCCATGCTTTGAATTTTGCCTCCTTCTTTCTCTCTCTTCAGAGATGCCATTTACTCTCTCAACAGAAATGTGAGTAACAGCATTTACTGGGTATGATACAGAACAATACTTTCTCTTTTTTTGCTTATTTATTATATATATATTTTATTGTAAAGATCCTGTACAGAGGTGTTGCAGTTACATGAGCAAGGTAATGAGTACATTTCCTACCAAACATTGTTACCCCTACCATCCCTTTCCTCCCCACCTCCCCAACTCCTCCCTCCCTGCCCCCCCCACAAAGTTGTAAAGTTTATTTTCAACACAGTGTCTTGTACATCTCATTGTTACAACAGGTCATCCTGGATCCTTATTTCAGCATTTTGCAGAACAATGCTTTCTTAAATATCAGAGAAAGGATGAGTAGTTAAGAAAACAAATGTCAGTCCTGTGGTTCAGATGAAAAGAAAAAGAAAGAATGAGTGTTAGTAGAAGATATATGCTTGCATATTTTGTCTTCATTTTCAAATCATTGCTAGAATCCGAATATTGGTATACCTTTGTTGCTGCCTTTCTCTCTTCTTATTTTATTTTTCCTTTCTGATAGATTCCTAACAAAAGGCTTCTATTCCTTCAATTAATTTGCCATTTTTTATACTTCATGATTTCTAAGTATACACCTTTTAGTTTATAGCTCGTTTTCTGAGCTCAGAGCTGTATATTCATTTATTTGTGAACTGGAAAGCCCTGACTTACACTTCTCATGGGCATTTCAAAATTAATGTGTCAAAAATTCACTTCATTTTCCTCTTCCCTGAGGTCTGCTTCTCTTAGATATTCTACCTCAGATTATGGTCCCACACTCACCACTGAGTTTAAAAAGCATGGTGTTTAGCTGAGTGTGGTGGTGCATCCCTGTTATTCTAGCATGGGGGAGGCTGACACAGGAGGATTGTGAATTTGAGGCCATTCTGGGCTATGTAGAAAATGAAAAACAAGACATGGGATTTTCTCAGTTTTCCTCTCTATTTCCCTATACCCAGAAGCAGCTGATAATTAAATCATGACTCCACTCCTTATGTATCTTTCAAATTCACGTGTTTCTCCTTTTTGGTTGGATATGTCAAAGGCTTGTATTAGGTTGAACAGAATCTGTAAATATTTTTACCTTATGTGGCAACAGAGAATTTGCAGATGTGATCAACTATTCTGGGAGTAGGAGATTGTTTTGAGTTATCTAAATGGCCCAATATGATCACTCTTATAAGTAAGTACTGTTATAAGTACTCATTTAAGGTAAGAAGGAGTGGGGGGGGAAAGGCTGGAGTGGGGGGAATGAAGAGAGAGGTTGAGATAAAAATGATATAAAGCTAAGAATGCCAGAGGCCTCCAGAAGATGGAAAAGAAATGTAGGTCCCGCCCCCCGCTAGAAGTTCTAGAAGACATTCAATACTTTTGACCTGTTTGAGGGTTCCCTATAAGAGAATAAATCCAGGCACTAATTGCTCACACCTGCAATTCTACCTCCTTGGGAAGCTGAGATCTGATGATTGAGGTTCGAAGCCATCTGGAACAGGAAAGTCCATGAGACCCTTATGTTTAACTAACCACTAAAGAAGCCAGAGATGGAACCATGGCTCAAGTGGCAGAGTGCTAGCCTTGAGCAAAAATGCTAAAGGACAGCACCCAGTCCCTGAATTCAAGCCCCAGTACGGGCATACACACACACACACACACACACACACACACATACCATACGAGAAACAAATGCATAAAAGAACAAATTTAAATTTTTCTAAGCCTCTTATAAGTAGGTAGCAGTTTGTTATAGCAGTCACAAAAACTAATATGAGCCATAACTGTTTTCCCCACTTCCAGTTAAAAACTCTTTAAAGTCCCTTGCCACTCAGCAATGCAGGAGTACTCTAAAATATAAATGTGACCGTAGATATTCCTAAATATTAAAATATTTCTACATCTTGGAGGGAACATGACATATCAGTATCCAGTGTTTTCCTTTGACCTTGGACATTTTTAGTCATAACATACTCACCTTCTTTAGAAATAAATGCATACTAAGAAGAAAATAGCAACTGCAAGTAGAGAAAGGAGCAGATAAATCCATAGAACAGTTCCCAGGAAGATAATAGAGTCAATTTAGGCTTTATACCTTGCTTTGAACAGACTTTGGAAGAAAAGTTTTCTTAAGCAAGTAAAGAAACCAAAAACTCCCAGAAAACAGAATTGCTGTCCAAGTCAGGGTTGGGCCAGGAGATAAGTTACCTGCAGGATAGTCATTTTGAGATGTAGTTGACAGAAGCTAACTGTAGATTGACACAGAGCTTAATATAATCAATAACAGTACGACATTGTGGTGATGAACTATTTATTTACCACCTGAAGAGAATTATCTTCAAATAGAAACAACCTTATTAAGATCAGCAGAGAACAAATTTCTCTGGCTCCTGTTTATTTTAAAGGACAGTAAGTCCACTTTATTTGTGGATTTATTACATGTGTTTTAGAACAAGTGCAGTAAGTGAATATTTAGAAATTTCATAAACACTTTATATTTGCTAAATGGGATGAGAATAAGGGGAGCCAGGATTACGTTCTTAGAATAGGACTCTCTATATACTTTGCACAGAGTTTGAGATTTTTGCCTTTCAAAGGGTATTTTGTTACTCCTCACTGCAGTAATTTGAACCTCACTTGCAGACTCTGATTCATATGTATCCCATTTCTCCTTGAAGCCAGTAAGGAACTCCAGGATAGAATTTTATGCTCCATGCTGTCTTTGAAAGTCTACAGTAGAATTCCTGTGGTTTGCTCACTGGGTATGTATAAAGATCACTCATGATTAATGCATCCAAAGCCCAGTAAGGAGCTTTAAACTAGCTCTGATGCCTTGGAAGATCATCAATTATCAGCCTCCTCTTGATGTATCTTTGAGACTTTCCCACGTGAAATCTCTCTGCTCCTTTGAGGCATCTTGCAGACCGATTACCTTATAGTTTATAGTCACAGAATCTCTGAAGCTCTTTTTTTATTGTCAAAAACAGCAACAAAACTATTTGCCATGGTTATGATTATGCTTCCTTGTTAAATAAAATAATCTTTTCTCTTAAATAAGATATTCTTTCTGATACCATAACACACATTAAGATGATCAAGGAGAAATTATTAATAGCAATACTATAATCTTTAATGATGTGGTGTTTTCAAACTGTTTAGTGTAAAAATGTACTAGTATATAAATGACTTGGTTATCTCTAATGGATATGCCAAAAATTATTTGAAACTAGGACTAGCAAATATTTGCTTTCCAAGTATTGTTTATGTGATAAACAAGTGTTGGAGTTATTACACTTGCATGGTAAAATTTGAAGCTATAATCTGAATGAATTCCTATAAATTGGGAAGGGACTCGTCCTCAGAGAAAAGGGAACTTGAATTTCTTAGAATTATTTTCTGCCAGATTAGAACTCTCTGGACTTAACTTGCTGTGAAACAAGCTCTTAAATCTAAACAATGTCCAGATTGCTGATGACTTATGCTTGTAATCCTAGCTACTCAGGAGGTGAGATCTTAGGATCACAATTCTAAGGCAGATGATCAGGAAAGCTCATGAGATATTTTGCTCCAATTAACTACAAAAAAAAGAGCTGGAAATGGAGCTGTGACTGAAGTTGTAGAGCACTAGACTTGAGCACAGCTCTGAATTCAAGCTCCAAGCACACAGGCATGCACATGCACACACAAGCCCACATAACATCTAAACAGTGGAATCCCAAGAGAATTAATGCACAGCTTTTGACTCAATACACATTTGGAAGCCTTTAAAGCTCGGACTTTCTAAACTTTATTTAATAGATGCAAACTGGTCATCTCACAATAATCTCCAAGGCACATCAACCATGACTTTGGCACTGTCATTGATCTCAAACAAAGACATGGCTCCATTTGTAAGTGAAGGTAAGAGACTCAAGCAGCCCTTCAATGTGCAGAGTAGATGGGGTGTCCTGACTAAATCAATTCAGCACCCATGGAGACGAGGTTTCCTAACATTGCAGCTTGATAGGAGCTATCAAGAAGACAAGGTTTCCTGAAAACTGCTCAGTGAGAGAAAAAATGTCAACACACATTGGAAAGAACATTTCAAGGTCTTGGGTAGAAATTATTTTATCAGTGGGAGTGTTTTCAACTCTATCCCACAACTCCCAATCAGTGGCAATGTTAAAATCCCTCCAACTCTTTATGAGGTGAGGAAAGCCATCAAGCAGATGAAAAACAACAAGGCATCTGGAGCTGGTGGAATCCCTGCTGAAATCTTCAAATCGGCTGAGGAAAACGCACACTATGGCTCCTCGCTCTCATCTAGAAGCTTGAGAATGATGAAGAAATTCCAGATGACATCTGCAATGCTGCAGTTGTGACCATTTCAAGGCAAGGACACGAAGATAATTGGAAAAAGAGCCCACTCTTCCTATTAGTAAACTTCTTGCTGGGAGGCGTCTTTTCTCATGGAAGGCAAGAGAGATACTAAAAAGGTTTATTATTTCATTTCAACTCTTAGGCAGAGCATTTCTCTGGTTTGTTTGGAATTTTGATGATAACAAGCAGGGCAAGCCATTGAAGGTTCTTGTTGTGTCATTATTATATTGCTATTACTTCTGTATGTATTTGATCTCCCTTGGACATCATTAAAGGCATTGCCTCATTCATCAAATTTGTCTTCATAGAGTTTGGCCCATGGTAGGTACTTGATTCAGCAATCAGTGAATTCAGGAATTACTTGGACACTGCATAGCAACTTGGATGTTGCTAAGAGA
Source organism: Dipodomys ordii (assembly GCF_000151885.1). Taxonomy (NCBI): domain Eukaryota; kingdom Metazoa; phylum Chordata; class Mammalia; order Rodentia; family Heteromyidae; genus Dipodomys; species Dipodomys ordii. Next base: position 11,245,114 of record NW_012267241.1, on the reverse strand, counting down.
AACATTAGTTGTCTGCATATAAAATCTAACAGATAACTGAAAACACAGGCTGCCATTCTGCCTCAGGCTCTCTGGCCATGCTGTCAGAATGGCAGTGCAAAAACAAGATGGAGTCAAACTGAACCCTTCATTTATGGTCACTTCCTTAATTGTCTTCATGAGCGAAATGACTGAAGGAAATAGAGAGCTTGAGACGGGTAAGAGAATGAAAAGCAGAGCAAGAAGCCCACATGTCAACCTTTGCTTTGTTGTTGTGGCCCTAGTTTCTGGATGGAATGAGATAGTGAGTTACCTCACTAACATCCCCATTCTGCCCATGAGGGAGCTGTGACAAAGAGGTTAATTGACTGGTCATTCCCCCAATCCTAGCCAGGCTCTGCTTTGGCTATAATGTTTGCATCTCTCTGCTCTGCACTAAAGCCAGAAGACCAAACTGGATCACCCCATAGAAGTTACATGGGGCTGGAGCAGGGGCAACGTGGGTGGGTCCCCTCTCTGCTACATAGACACAGAGATAATACAGTGCCCGATGTTAATTAACACGTAAAGCTGATACAGACTAAAATAAACAAATGTGCACCCATTCTGGTTTCACTTCTAAGACCTCATCCGGAGACCGTAACACAGTTTGTTTTACAGCTTCCCTAGTCACGTGAAAGCCAGCATAATGAAACCTCTCTAATCTCTATTTTTCTAAAGTCTGTGTAGATACAGATGGTTCTGTTTTGGTCTCTGGGTTTTATTCTTATTTTGCCACAATTTTAACCTTTTATGTATCTCTTTCTGTGAGATATTCTCACTGATTTCTCATTTGCCTAAGGGCTCGGAGAGGCCTTTCATGTTCATTTTCCAGGCATTCTGTCATATCACTTCTCAGAATATTTTGGATTTTTGAATATCAGAAAGCAGATTATTGCTGCTACTGGAGAATTCTGATACAGAGGGATGCCTTTCTATGACACATGAAAAACGTCATGGCAGCTCCATTGTTTCACAAGAGAGACTGAAGAATTGATGTTTAATTTCCAAAGTACCCACAAATTAGATGTGCTTAGAAGGCCATGAGCAGCAGAGGAAGGACACAGAAAGTATTTTTGTCAATTATGTCTTATGCTTGTGGAAGAAAGAGCAAAAAGGAAGGAAGGAAGGAAAGATGGAAAGAAGGAAGGTAAATACAAAAGCTGGCAAAGGTTCTGAAAGAGAAAAAAATAATAACACAGAACTTCTTGGGGCCTGAAATGCAAAATCAAATTCAAGGGGCAAAATGACAGCATTTAAACAGACTTTAAAGCATTGCATTCTATTCCATAAATCCAACACAATCTGGGTACCCGCTTGCAGTTCCATAAGAGGATGACCAAATACGAAAGTGACCAAAGCATCCCCCACACTTGCCTAAGTGAGGTAAGCATCTGAGAGGAGGGAATTAAAAGAAGACTGTGCATTGTTCAAGCAGTCACTCAAGCATGGGAGGGTGGAATTCCATCTGTTCAGTTCAGTTTGGTTCAGTGAACTGGGTCACTTTTAATGGTTCACTAAATTCTGACTATCTAAAAATTACAGTTAATGTGTTTTAAAAATCTTGAGCTGCATGACAAGAACACCTTATTACTTGTTCTTTCTTGCCCTTGGGTTTGTCACCTCTGAGAATGGGAAAACTGAAGTCTCTCCCTTGACATAGAGAATTGTGTGCTTGATCCCATACTGGGTGCTACTAATAACTTTCCATTAAAAATGAGAGAAACCCCTTTACCTCTCTCAGTTCATCTTCTCCCTGACAGGAGTTTTGAGGCTGGGAGGGCAATTTTTCACTCATGTGAGATTGATCTGGGAACATCTTCACTGAGGTAGAGGTGAAAGGCAAGCAGAGAACTAGAAAGCAGAAAAACTATTAGAGAAAAATAATTACATGAGCAGAAAACCATAATTCGTTTTTCAGAGGGAAATCTGAAAGTTTCAGAGCACTGGATAACCTGGGAACGTATTCCTTACTCTTGGCTATCCAAGAAAGAGGATTCCATCCAGTTTCATAGAATGGAAACATTTCCTAAATTTCACAGGGGCGTTGTTGCTTCTGAAGATATAACAAAATAACTGTGTTCCCTGGATTTGAGTTCAATGTGCTGATTGTTGTCTATATGGTCAAACAAACCTCTTACCAGAAAAACGGAAGAGATGGCTTTCTTTGTGCCATAGGCCTTATTCAGGAATGGGCAGTTGAGTTATGAGGAAAATACCTTTATAGATGAGAACGATTAGGAGTTGGAATGAGAAAAGGGAAGGGAAGTTTGTATTGACTACATTTGGGCAACTTTAACTCACCATGTTATCTTTGCTTATTAATTAAGAACATATGTTAGGGGCTGGGAAGGTGGCTCAGTGGTAGAGTGTTTGCCTTGCATGCATGAGGCCCTGGGTTCGATTCCTCAGCACCACATATGCAGAAAAAGCCAGAAGTGGTGCTGTGGCCCAAGTGGTAGAGTGCTAGCCTTAAGCTGAAGAGCTGAGAGACAGTGCCCAGAACCAGAGTTCAGGGCCCAAGACTGGCAAAAACCAACCAACCAAACAACAAAACATATGTTAGAAACCAAGTGTCAGTGGCTCACTCCTATAAATCGTAGCTATGAGGATCCCAGCAGAGTCAGCCCCAGCAGAAAAATATACCTTATCTCCAATTAACCACCAACAAAGCAGGAAGTGGACCTGTATTGCAAGTGGTAGAGTACTAGCTCAGAATGAAAAAGCTAAGGAACGGCTCTCAAGCCCTGAATTCAAGCGCCAGTAGTAGCAGGAAACAAATAAACATTAGAAATATCATGGGCTAGGCATGGTGGTCCAGGCCTATAATCCCAACTTCTTGAGAGTGGGGATAGGAAACTGGCCTAATGAAACACAAGACTATAAAAAACAAGCTCAAGCAAACAGGGCTAGGGAAACACCTTGAATGCTATAGCACCTACCTAGCACATAGTCCTGAGTTCAAGCTTCAGGCCTGCCAAGATATCGTCTTCATTCTGGTTAGAGTTGATATGCCAACCTATTGCTTGGCATGCCAGTGGGCCTCATCAGCGACAGACAAGACATTGGCAACAAAGGTTGACAGAAGACCTGAGGTTTTCAAATAGGAAATGACACAAAGACAGCTGCAAGATTAAAAACGTTTCTTCCAGCTACAGCTAACTCTCCCTGACCCCCACTCCCCGAGGATCATTAGGTTGCCATCAGGACCAATGTTACAGAATAATGATGAAAATGAGCCACAAAAATCTTCAACCCACAAGGTTTTTGTTTTGTTTTGTCTTATTTTATTCTGTTTTCTTGGAAAATGCTGTACAGAGAGATTACAGTTACATTAGTGAGGTAATGAGTACATTTCTTGTGGAGCATTGTTACCCCCTCCTTTGTTTTTCTCCTACCATCCCTTCCCTCCTCCAACCCTCCCTCCACTCTTTCTCCCCACAAGTCGTAAAGTTCATTTCTGACATAGTGTCTTGTGAATCTCATTGTTGCAATGGGTCATCACATGTCCTTTTTTCAGCATTTTGTTATTTCCTTTCCCCTCCCCAAATTAGATAAGTGTCTATATAAGATGCAAGGTACCAAAATCAAATATAGTGACAACAGGGATATACCATAGGAGGAAGATCATAGGAAAGAAACAAAAAAAATCACATAGTATATTAAAAACAACAACAACAAAGAAAAACCTCTTGTGTCCATATCTTGAGGTTAATTTCTCTTAACATTATCTTATATGGTCATATGTACATAGCTTTTAAGCTTTTCTGCTCATCTGATGATTATCCTAGACATATACTAATTCTTGCATTATAAAGAAACTATGGACCAATATTTCTTTAGGTCTGGCTTACTTCACTTAATATAATTTTTTTCAAGTCTTTCCATTTCCTAACAAATGGGGTAGTGTCACATTTTCTTGATCCATTCATCTACTGAGAAGCATCTGGGTTGGTTCTATATCTTAGCTATGGTGAATAATGCTGTGATAAACATAGTTGTGCTGGTAGCTTTAGTATGGCCTTGTTTGTGTCCATAAGTAAATGCCCATAAGTGGGATTGCTGGGTCATAGGGGAGCTCTATATGTCTTTTGAGGAACCTCCATACTACTTTCCAGAGTGGTTGAACAAGTTTACACTCCCATCAACAGTGCAATAAGGTTCCCTTTTGGCCACATCCCCTCCAGCATCTGTTGTTATTAGATCTCTTGATTATAGTCATTCTAATTGGGGTGAGTTGGAATCTTAATGTTGTTTTGGTTTGCATTTCTTTTATGGCTAGAGAGGTTGAGCATTTCTTCATGTGTCTATTGACCATTCTTATTTCTTCTTCAGTAAAGTCCCTCTTTAACTCTTTAGCCCACTTATTAATGGGGAGGTTGTTTCTTTGAGCACTTGTTTTAGGGAGATTAATTTTTTTGATTTCTAAGTATATTTTAGATATGAGGCTCTTGTCTGTTGTATGGGTAGTGAATTTCTCCCAATCCGTGGGCTTTCTATTGATCTTGCTAGCTATGTCCTTTGCCATACAGAAGCTCTGCAGTTTCATGCAATCCCATATTTCCAACTTTTCTTTGATTTGTTGTGTTTCTGGGAATTTTAAAGAAAATTTTGAAGAAAAAATAAAGAAAATTTTGACCTGTGTCAAGGAGACCTAGGGTTTCTCCTATTCCTTCTTTTAATGTTTTCAGGGTGTCTGCTTTGACTCTGAGGTCTTTGATCCATTTGGAGTTGATTCTGGTGCAGGGTGATACATAAGGATCTAGCTTTAGTTTTCTATAGGTGTTTAACCAGTTTTGCCAGAATTTTTCCCCTACATTTTAATCAGACCTATCCAGTTAGTTTAGAATCATCTATCAGAATAAGTTCAGATTGATTGATTGATTTAATTTATTTATTGTGTAAGTACTGGGCTTAGGCTCTGTCCCTTAGCTTTTGTTTTGTTTTGTTTTGCCCAAAGTTAGTGTTACACTACTTGAGCCTTAGCTTTATTTCAGGCTTTTGAAAGTTAAGGGAGATAAGTGTCTCACGGACTTTTCTGCCTGGGCCGACTTCAAATTGTGGTCCTCATAGCACAGGGAGCTATCCTCCATCAATATCAATGGCATAGGTGTGTATTATGAATGCATCACAAGTTTTATCTTTTTTTTCATTCAGTGAATTGCCAAAGCTACAGAGGAGAATTCCTTTAATTGTGGACTTGCACAGGAAGGCTCACACTTTGTTTTTGGGGTATAAACTCAGTCTGTTTAGGGAAGGGATTATTGCTTTCCCAGTTTTGCACCACTATTTCTGTTGTTCCCATTTCTGCTATTTTCTTTTTATAATGTTTATGATTATAAGCTTATTTGAACAGGTCCTGGATTACTGGTTTTATTCTCTCTAAGAACAAATACATCATCTCTTTTGTCTCCATTGTATCTCTTATTCTTGTCTTTATGCCTGCTTTATAAAAATTGTAAATAAAAGAATACATCAATTAATAAATTCTCTAGCAGAGAATGTCTGATTAATAGACACTTTAATACTAATTGTGCTGAAAGTGACCAGGCTTTGTCTTGATTTTCAAGATTATGTTTTTACAATTTTCCCACTATTTAAAACTAGCAAAAAAAAAATCTTGTATCAAGGCAAGAAAAAAAGTGACTGAGAAATTTACAAAGAAATCCCTTACATGTTGAATATGGAATCCTTTACCGGATGGCTGAGTTCCCTCAATTCATGCTTCAGTGATTAACCCTTCTTCCTCTGTCTACTTCGTTCTCCTACTCAAAAGTCTGCTCAAAGCTGCTGGCTGAGCTACCTCCAATCCAAAGGGAAACTAACGGCGTAGGACTATGGAATTCAGTGTCATGTTTTAGGAAGTTTTTTAATCTCTGACCACAGGTTGAAATTTTAACATATTTGGACATAAACTCATCAATAGAGCTAAGGGGACTGAATTTTTGCCTTCTATATTACCCTTGCATTATAATGCTAGGTATTGTCATTAAGTAAGAATGGAGAGGGTAGAGGGAGAGAGGGAGAAACAGAGACAGGGAAAGAGAGTGAGAGAAAGACTGCTTTGTATATGTTAAGTTGGGTGAGTGACATAATCCATACTGGTGTCTCATAGGTCCTTGTTTGCAGTGTTCCTGCCTAGTGATCTTACCACCCAAAGGAGAGCTCAGCAAACTTAACTGTCTCTAGTAACATCTCTCAGTTTTACCAGCCTTAATTGGGATTTCCAGATGTGGACTTGACACCTATATACTATCTTTCTCAAGCTAGAGGCTGAAAGAACTTAAAATCAGGAATATAGAGAGACACATGGACCTCATGTATAGTTGATACCAGACAAGTTATTTAACTTTTGGCAGTTCAGTTTCTTCATTGAAAAAAAAACCCCAACAACAGTGGATAACCCTTATGATATGTTTTGTGTGGGTTATTGAGAGGATTAAGTGGCACATACAATGCTCCATACCAAGGTCAAGTGCAATGGCTCTTATTACTATTACTACTGTCCTCTGTTTACAATAAGCCTGGGTAGTCTCAGTCTCTCCCTTGTTTCTCCTTCCATTCCTCCCTCTCTTCCTTCTTTCTTTTCTTCCTTCCTTCCTTCTTCCATTCCTCCATCCCTTCTCCCTTCCCCCTTTCCCTTCAAGCCTCTTCATTATTCTCCCACATATACTACACACACTTGTTTTCTGTCTCCATATTTACACACCTGCATATATCTGTATTTACTAGATATCATCTATGATTTTTCAGGAGTTTACCCTATGGTAAGTTGATATAGTCACCTTTGCCCTTTTCACTGTGACAGGAACTTAGAAGCGATGTCCTTGTCTTGGGATGGTGACTGATCAGCTGTCAACAGGGCCAGTGGTTTGGCAAAGTCTCATACTGTTCTTGCTTTCTGGGCTGGCACCCAAGCTGAGGCTGACCCTGGAGTTGACAAGTGTCTCCTTGAGGGATACTCTGCCACAGTCATATCTTCACAAGGGCAAAGCAAGGCAAGAACACCTTTATACTCTGCTGCCTCATGAGCTTCTCATTGAATTTCTGCTTCAGATTTGAGAGATGGTTTTAATCTCCACTGACTTGTTGAGCTAAGATGAGCTGATGAATTCAAAACCCCTTTGTGATAAGAACTATTTCTGCCAATTTTCTCACTGGTTATATTGTGAACAATGCCTACTTAGGGACCTAGCTAGTTATGCAAAAGAGCCTGATCAGTTGGTGCTATGATTCCATACCCTCTAGGGACCTCAGTTATCTTACTAAGATGTAAGTGGTATCTTTTCTTCTAAATGCAGTTGAAACATTATTAAAAACACATGTGGAAGGCTGGAAAGGTGGCTCAGTGGTAGAGCGCTTGCCTTGCATGCCTGAGGCCCTGGGTTCAATTCCTCAGTACCACATAAGCAAAAAGAAAAAAAAGCCGAAAGTGGCGTTGTGGCTCCAGTGGTAGAGCGCTAGCCTTGAGCTGAAGAGCTGAGGGACAGCGCCCAGGCCCAGAGTTCAGGCCCCATGACCAGACCCAAAAAACAAAAACAAAAAACAAAATGAGGAAAATGAGGAATTGTACTTGAATAGAAAATATTGGAAAGATTAAAACAACAAAACAACACAACAACAACAAGAGATTCTTTGAGTTTATCAGAATTGAATTTAGACCTGGAGGCCTGATTTAAAAAGGTCAAATCTGGTGTTTGGAAATAGGCAATTAGTTGGGCTCACATAACTTTCCTGAAATGAATCTTAGAAAAGTGAGTAAAATTGTACTGGTGTGGGTGTGCATGCCTATATGAAGATCATTTCAAAGATGGAATATGAGTGATTTGTTGCAAAAGTCTTGAGAAAATACCCTAAGTCTCCAGCCCCATACTCTCTCATTCCTTCTCCCTCTCCCTCTCGCCCTCCCTCTCCCTTTCCCTTTCTCTCTCCCTCTGTTTCTCTGTCTCTCTCACATACCCATGCATACATGTGTGCGTGCTCATGCGTGCACGCGCTCAAACACACACACACACACACACACACACACACTTTAACTCAGAACCTTCAGATGATGAGACTGACGCGCTGCCTACTGCACTAAGGAGTCAGGTGACACACACACTTTAAAAGATTATATGTGCCAGCAAGGAAAGTATCACAATGCAGTTAGTAGTAAACACTATGAATCTCCACAGTACTTGGGCCTATCTGGGAATCTTCTTTTCTTCTTTTGTCTCTCACAAATGTACATAGAGCTACAAGAAGAAAAAGAAGAGGAAAAGAAAAGGAGATCACTGAAGAAAGAGGTTCATTGGAAACTAAGCAAATAGTGGTAGAGTGAAGGATGGTAGAGAAACAGAGAGCAAGGGTCAGGGGACTATAGGTAGAAGAAGGTCAAAGGTGATGGAGGGAAGGAAGCCTTGAAAAAGACCAATCATAAAACACTTAAAAAAGCTAAAATGTTGAGAGTAAACCCATAAATGAAGAATTTTTAAAGCAATATTTTATAAAAATTGAAAGTAGAAGAGGATGGTGATTAGAGCAAGAGTCTGCAATAAAAATAGGAGAAAGTAGAAAAGTAGCCCAAGGTCTAACATGAACAATGTCTGATTAAAAACTCCAGGTCATCTTTTTTGCATATTCGGTATATTAGGTCACATAATTTTATTCAAAAATGCATATGCAGAATATCTTTATGTAAGGTATTACTGTTCACTACTTTTGAGATTTTAAAAAATCTTATTGTTACTTTACCTCCAAAGCTTTATCAAGTCCTGAATCAGTAAATAATATTTCAGTAAATAATATTTGTTTCTAATGATTCCACAGAAAATCTTCACAGATTTTCCTTGATGGATGTAAGCAGCTTCACTGTGGAGATACCATCTCCAGAGTCCAAGAATTATTCTACATACTCAAGATTATGCAAAGTGGAAGTGTCCTAATCTGGAAGAAAATCAAGATAATTTCCCTGTCAGTGTATATGTACAACCTCAAGGTGAACCATGAGGTGGGCGTGGAGTTTTGTCTTTTGCTTTTCTTTGGGGGGGGGGGTTCTTAACGAAGAAAAGAGAGCTGAAGGTCTAGTCATGTCCTTACAGCTGTCATGGTGACTTCTCTAGCAAAAGCCAAAAGGACAATTCTTTTATGATTAGGAAATGGGAAATGTGACAGCTTCTGAAAAATAAATGCCTTGTATTCTGTTTTGTAGCAGGCTGTTATGGCTTGTCTTCTGTCTGGAACTGGATAAAAACATCAGTGCATCCTCCAAAGGTCAGAATTTCAAAACTACTGCCACAACTGTATTGTCGCTAAGTATTAATGATTCTCTCACTGGCTCTCTCTCTTTTTTTAAGAGGCCTGGTCATGTCCGAGGGAATGCCAGGTACATTTTTCTTAATGTATGAGCACAAGTTACATATAACAACCTAACAACACAATACTGCCTCTTTAATGCTAATCTATTCCTTGCAATCTACTAGATACATGTAGAGTCATTGGAGTGTATCAAGAGAGCAAAATCAGATTCTGAAAATATCTGAAAGGATGCACTAGAGTGTACATAATAATGTATTTTAATCTGCCAGGCCTTAAAATTAATCATGAATTCCCACAGAGATTTTAATAATTTTGAGATGATGTTTTTTTTTTTTCCTTCATAGAGCAATATTCTTTGGACAGGGTTTTTTCTTTTTCCTTTTTTTCTTTTTCTTTTTTTTCTAGGGTACAAAAATGAAGTTGGGGGAGGGGGAAAATGGAGCAATTTCTCACTTGCCATCCTATAAGGGATTTTTTTTTGGGGGGGGGAGGGAGGGCGTCATGTTTTGTTTTGCTCCTAACTGAAAAACAGGGTGGGTGTTTCGAAGAAAGGCTTTATCACTCCATAAAAGCTGGAAAATAACAGGGAAGTTTATTAGGGGTCATAATGTGCATTTGCAAAGCAGAGGGAACGGTGGTGAAAGAGGTCCATTCTAGTAAGAGGGTAGATGCTTTGCAACACCAGAGAACATGACTGTCATCAATCTGCAGAGTTTCCTGAGATGAAAACCTTGCTGCTCAAACTGTGGTAGGCTCTAGAAAGGGTGACTAGATTATTTATTGTCCCAGCTGGGGCTTCTGAGAGGGAAAATAAAAGTAAATAATCACACTGGGATATATGTTTAGCTTAGTTCCAGGGTCCATAGCAAAGATCTGGAATGCAGCTTTGCCGTTTCGCCGTGTCCTTGGCTTTCAAAAAAGGGTGACCACATCCCTCATCTTTCCTCCTCAAGAAACTATGAAGATGATTCAAACCTTACCCCAAATTGGAGCTATCTAAAATGATCCATGCACAGCATTTTTCACTAAAAAAGGGTAAGTTAAAATATTTATTATAGTAACCCTTGGTCATTTTTCAGGTACCAGAAAGGAAAAAAGTTCTTAGAAATATGTTGAGCTATGTAACTCTTCACAAAATACCCCATTACAGTGTTTGGCTGCTGGGAGAAGTGAATCGTTCTTGTGATTTGCTAAGCACATTGTCACTTTGCATGAAGACCTGTCCTCAGAATCAGTCTTTGTCCTTTTTCTTCCCATCCATTATGAGGAACATTTAAAGAAGTATGTGCTAACTCCCACCCACCTAAGTCCCCATCTCAAAAAAGTTTTCTAAGGACAGAAGTAGTTTTGTTTGTTAGAAGGAAGCAACTTCATGCAATTGATCCCATTATTTTTCTTGTTCTTGTACAGGTAAAAACAGAGGATGTTTAGAGATTTATAAACAATTAACGGTGCCCCGCACTGGTGGCTCACGCCTGTCATCCTAGCTACTCAGGAGGCTGAGATCTGAGGATGGCTGCTCAAAGCCAGCCTGAGCAGGAAAGTCCATCTCTAATAAACCACTAGAAAACTGGAAGTGGCACTGTGGTTCAAGTGGTAAAGTGCTCACCTTGAGCTGAGGGACAGCGCCCAGGCCTAGAGTTCAAGCCCTAGGACTGACCAAAAAAACAAACAAACAAAAACAAACACAATTAAAGGTGAACATGATAAGGAGACAGAGATAGGAGCAGGTCCTACGAAGAAATCTGAGATTATAAATGTGAGACAGATTACTTTATCTGAACTCTATTATATTCAAGTAATTTACAGGTTTGGTAGAATCAGAAATATCACTGTTCGAAAGGTTTCATTGATCTTTGGATTGGGTGGTACAATAAAAGTTGGAGATATTAACTTGGTTTACCCTCTATTTCCCTTCCAATTTTCCCACATCATTTTTCTCTTGGAATCAGTGCCATTCGTTGCCTCCAGGAACCGTGACTGAATTGGAGTCTAGGATACAAAAGATCAGAGAACGCAGAACCCAAATCCTTAACTTCAGAGTTTAAAAAAAAAAAAAAAAAGGCTTCTTCAAAATTCCTAGTGGAGAAATTGACTTGAGAGGCTTTGGAACAAGCATTTGTAGTAAAACCTTAAGTTCCCAGCTAGATGGCAGTTGAGCCTTAACTAGCAGAGTTTCCCCCCCACACCCCAATTGAAATGCTCTCCCCCCCCTCTACCCCCCACCCCCACTTGAATCACTAAGGAATATTGTAAAGGCCTTCTGCTCAAAGGGTCTGTGAGGCCTAAATTCTCACACACTTGAAAACTGAGCTACACAAGATTAATAACAAAGCCTTAATGGTTTGCAAAGTGATTGAGTGAAAAGCCTGACTAATTAGGCCCTGGAGCTAGAGGAAGTACTTTTCTTTTGGGAAGGGTGGTTCCTGAGAGTTTAGCTTAGCCTAAGGAAGATCACTTACTTGGACAAGTCTCAAGGAACGGCCCCTTGGCTGCCTTGTTGGTATCTGTAATGGAGTTCCTAGGAGGAGACCCTGAAAGAGCACTGGGAAGTCCTAAAACAACAGTGCAGATAGAACTAGCTGCGGGGCACTCCACCAACATTTTGAATGGGTATCTTCTTTCTCTACCCTGAAGCCACTCGGAGACAGGGGTAGAAGATGCCTGTGTGAGCACTCCAGATACGAATGGGAGGCACAGAGGACGACTGAAAGTGTAGGGGGCTTGGCACTGAGAAGTGAAGACCGGGAAGACTGGGAGAATGTGCAGAGCAGTAGCTGCCACGGGGGTGGGAAAACCTGAGTTGTAATGGTTTGACTCTGAATAATATGGTAAAGGCTTGGTTGTCAGATGAGGACCTTCTGAGAAGTGATTCTGAAAGTTCCACTTCATCAATGCATCAACTCACTAATGAATTCATATTGAATGTTTTGTTAGGAGGTAAAGCCTAGTTGGAGGTTTCCTTTGAAGGTTATATTTTGTCTCTACCCTTGCCCCACCTCCCCTCTTTCTCTCTGCTTTCTGTCAGCCATGTGGTGAGCAGCTTTGCACTGTATCCTCTCCCTGCCACAGTGATGGGACAGAACTACAGTGAAGCCAAACCTCTGAATCTGACCCGAAATACATCCTTCCTCCCTTAAGTTGTTTTCTTCTCTCTTTCCACCCCCCCTTTCCTTAGGTATTTTCTCACAGCAACAAAAAGTGAATAACACACAAACACACAAAATATTCCATGGAGCAAAATTTGAGCCAAATGACAAAGGCAAGACAGGAGATGTACTTTTTCATTGAGAGCGTGTTGGGGGGAAGGAGGAGGCCTGATTTTTTTTATAAGCTTTCCTGGAACTTTAATGTCAACTTAGGAAGAAATGGAATATTGAAAATCCTGTATGTCAATGCTCTAAAGATTCTGAATCAACCTGAGATGGCTGAAATTAAGCACTGAATTTACTCAAAATAAGTTTGCTTTGTTAGGTAAAAGGAAGTTTTAAAGTGAAGATTAGGTGGGCACATAGAAAAAAAAATAAAATTCCATATTATGTATTCCTGGGTACCCATGTTAAAATATCTGGCCTGCAACATTTGAGTTCTGATTGCTTAGAATTCCACCTTGCCTATGTTGCATGTAGTAATACAAATTTAAGATGATTTAAACTGTCAAAAATAAACAACAGCATCAACTAACATAGCAAAACAAAAACTAAGACAACTCTCATAACAAGTTGTCTTAAAGATTTAAAGTGCTCTTCTATGAGATTGATGTTTTAATCAATGCCAATCCTCATTCAGCAGAGGATAGAACTAAAGGAACTTGAAACCTGTAACAAACAGACCACACCCTAAAGACAGGTGTTATTGTGATCTGCTAAGTAAAGGAGAGCCTAAGACAGAAATTTCTGAGGATTTCTAAACATGTGAGACACATTCCAACTGGAATTTATGTAGTCTTGCTTTGAAATAATGGTGATTCCTTCATTTCCATTGCTTTTGCTTGTTTTAATTTTTGGCAGTTAGTATAGTTTGAAGTCAGGACCTCACACTTGTAAGAAAAGCCTCTACCACGTGAGCCATAACCTCAGTCTTATTTCTTCATTTCTTTTTACAAAAAGCACAACTTCAGCTATAGGATATGATTATAAATCTAATTAGATGTCAATTTTGTCCTTACTTCAGGAGTCTTGGTTATTAGCACATTCAATTCACAACAGGGATATTAGAATCAGTGCTGTAGTTTCAATGCATCAATTTTGTGATCACTATTGTATGTTTGATAACAGACCTGGGATGTTAAGCTAAAAATACCACATGCCCTGTAGGGAAACCTTCTTTTCTTGTGACATATATTGGAGTTATTCTTCTTTGTTCACATGATTTACCTTCAAAAATCAATTGAATGCACCCCTAGAGAAGGACAGATAGTTCTTTTAATAATCATAATGGTATTCAGGTGGAATGGAGTGGGTAGAATTGAAAGAACTTGCTGGGAATATTGTTTCTGGAATCCATGGTTCCACCAGCCTGCATATAATAAAGTGCAGTAGTATGAATAGCTAGAATATTAAGAATAAAGTTAGCAATTGCTTCTTATAAATGCTGATCCTCTGCCCTTCTTCAAAGTTTCAAGCGCCCTCAGCTCAGACCAGAAGTAGCACAATATGCTGCTAGGTCAACAGATGGCAGGGTTACACTGTCTCTGTCTCTCTACCACCAAGGGCAGCAGGAACTTACCCAAAACATTTGACTGTCTGGTGACCAGTGTTGGCCTCAGAAGAGCTTATATTTGATTTCTAAGATCTGCTTTGGACCCCCATAATTCTGTGCTGTTGAGAAATGCTAATGAACTGAGACAGTCCCAATTTAAGTTTCATGGGTGGAATCTCCATCTAGACAAGCAAATGCAAGCAATACCAGATTTCATCTTTGAGTATAGAAACAAAATAGAGAGTGGTAGAATAACAGATTATTTAAATGCCTCTTGCTTATTTTAGTACTTCAGAACTAGATTATTTTAGTATCTCAGAATGTTCATATTAATCATGACAACCCTAGTCCTACATTGCAATTTTGTATACATATGTATAAAATATTATCCATATATATATAATATCCACATATGTGCAATTACATGCATATGTAATATTTCATTCTTAATGCAATGTGGATAAGGTAGAGATTATATTCATTATACAGGTGAGATGAGAAAAATGAACTCTAGGAAGGTAAGATAAGTTGTCCATCATCTAAGAGGGTGGAGATGTGAAATTAGGAACATTTATCTCAAAGTCTATACTATGCATGATGTGTTCCCACTGTCAGAGTTGCCTAATGATATTTGCAAGTCCTTAGAAGGGTGATAGAGTTTCATTGTGGCTTGATCAACCTGATAAATAACTTTTGATGCAGCATTTTAGATTTGCTCAGTTAGTTTTGAGATCGTTCTGTTCTGATGAGTAAAGGTGGAATTTGCTCCACCAAAGCACTGAACACCCCAGGTGTGTGTGTTGCATGGTTGGGTTAGGTTAAATTTTGCAGAGAGAGTGGTTCCTAAATTTCTGATTTACTCCATCACTCCCATTTATAATGTCGGAAGACAGCTCCCCTAAATTTTCCTACTGGCCTAGGTCATTGCACGGGCACATGAATTTTTCCAGGTACTCCTTAGTACTTCTTTTAGTCACCTTCAAAACCTACTCTAGTAGTATTTTAATTGAATCATATCAATCCTGTTTCTAACATTGATATGGATTTTACGCAGCTGTTTACACTAATCTGTACTAAAATGCCTAATTGTCACAGCAATCACAGCCTGGATCACTAGTTTGAATTATATAGTTGTCTTAATCAAACAAATGTTAATAAACATCCTAATCCCCTGTAATTGGTAAACTGGGTTAAAAGCTATAAATACAATCCTCCAAAACAAGAAGGCAGAATTTTACATATTCCTTGTGAGTTTGCTCTTATATTTATTTGTTGTTGTTTCCCAGATTTAAAACAAAAGTGCTTATTGGTAAAAAAGAAGTCAGGATAATGAGGTGGGTTGTTTATTGGTGGAATCAAGGAAGAGATCTAAAAAGGATAAAAGAAGATTAGGCCATGTAGGATAGCACTTTAAATGTACAGGTTGAGATTTATTTTATATTAACGTATGGTTGATGCTTCTTTAGCCAATTGAATAAACTTACTATAATTTACTTTTTTAGCAGATGAACAAAATGGTTACCTACTAAATATTCAGGACTATAATTACAGCTGATAATTGCAACAGAATGTCATAGAGACTACCTTATACATAAGCCACTTTAGAAGTATAGAGGGAGAGGTGTTTACCAATGACAGCTTCAGGATGTCTTTCAGAGACATTTGCGGTGGAGAAATAGAGGGTAAGCCAGAAGGACAGCCAGGGGAAATATAGTTACAAACCAAGAAAGAATAGTCAAAGTCACCAATGGAATAGAAGAAAGCAGGTAAGTTCTGAAAATAGCTGTGATGGCTGAGGAGGAAAGCACTTGATTAAACCTGGGAGAGGTCTCGGATACTGGTAGCTCATTTTGGTAATCCTAACTACTCAGGAGGCTGATTTCTGAGAATTGTAGTTTGAAGCCATGAGACTCTTTAATTAACCACCAGAAAAACGAAAGTGGCACTGTGGCTCAAAGTGATAGAGTGCTAGCCTTGAGCAAAAAAGCTCAGGGAAAGCCCTATGACTGACAAAAACAAAAACAAAACAAAACAGAACAAAATCCTGGTAGAGGTCACCTCCGAGACATCCTGTAACTCTGTAGATGGTAATGGCATACCTTATAATAGTAAAGAAATGAGAGTTAATTGGAGAGGAGAGCTACTATCTGACCCATAGGAATTTTGATTACTCGATCCATCTGAGAAAAAATGTGTGTTTCCAACATCTTAACCAGCTTAGGCTACACAAGCCTATAGGTGCCTGCAGAAACATAAGGTTAATCTTTTTTTCATTAGTTCCTTTATTGGAGTCCTGTATTTCTTCTTGCCTTGCTTCAATAGTTTCTACAGTATTTTAGCATTTGTGCTACTCACAAGGAGAAATGACACAGTAGCCAGGTACACAATGAACTTCATCCTAGCTTGATGTGAAATGGACTGTGGGCTAACCTAAGACTCTTCCCTTGTCACCAAGTAAGTACCTGAGCCAATCAATCAGAGCAGTTGAATCTCCTTCAAAGATATCACAACCGGACTATATATGGCAAATGCCCACAGTAGCCAGTCAGATTGCCTCTGTAGTCACTTCCTTTTTCTGGTTATAAATATAAACTACACATGCAATAGGGTGGGTTACTCTGAACCATCTCTGTCTAAAGTCCTGCTCTGTTCTAAACAATTGAATATAGTCAACACTGAAACTTTAAAAGTGTATCCTGGGGGGGGGCGGTGGGAGGGTTGCTTGGTGGTAGAGTGCTTGCCTTGCATGCACAAGGCCCTGGGTTTGATTCCTCAGCACCACATAAGCAGAAAAAGCCAGATATGGTGCTGTGGCTCAAGTGGTAGGGCACTACCCTTGAGCTGAAGAGCTGAGGGACAGCATTCAGGCCCCACAACTGACCAAAAAAAAAAAAAAAGTATATCCTGGAATGACTCTACGTTGAATTTAAATTTAAGTTCTGTTTTCTTGATCTAAGTATTACATAATGAAAACATGTTTAGATCGAAAACCACTAAGACATATCAAGTGAACTTCAAAATCCTTAAAGATGGGATGGAACAGACATATGCATCTTCACATATATACACAAACAAACTGATTTAATCTTTGTAAGGGAAGAGATCATGTATGTGTTACTGACAATTATCTCTCTAGTGTTTGTTGTTTACTTGTTGAAAATAACTTGTTGAATATGTGATTGTTTGCAGTAATTACTAGTTGTGATACCTTATTTGTGAGTGTTCCAATTTTCCTCCTCACCATCAACAACTTTTGCAATGAACTTTTGCAGTCCCTTCTTTAGCAGTGGTGTTGGTCTTGGCTGTGATTTGCTTTGGCTGATACCGTATTGTGTATGGAATGGCCCAACAGTGCTAAGACTGGCACTTAGGAAATACTACTGCTTCCACTCAGCTTCACATACCCGTGCCCTGACAGGTAAAAGAACACTTCTTCAGCCAGGTGCTGTGGCTCATACCTATGAGCCTAGCTTCTCGGAAGGCTGAGGTCTGGGGATCATAGTTCAAAGCTAGCCTGGGCAGACAAAGCTAAGAAACGTAACCACCAAAAAGTCAGAAGTGGAGCTGTTGCTCAAGAGGCAGAGCATTAATCTGAGTGAAAAAGCTCAGGGACAGTGCTCAGGACCTGAGTTCTTAGTTCTAGCCCCAAGACCAGAAGAAAAAAAATAACACATTTGTCAGTAAATCATTAGTCTAAAAAGGGGTGGGAGATGAATGGAATAACATGGCACAGCTGATCAATCCACAGCTTCCTGAATATAACAATCCATTCTACCTGCTTTACATAACTAAGTTACAGCATGGTTTGTTACTGCCAATGCTTTATTAGTTGTTAATCTCCTAGCTACAGCTAATTAATTTATTCTATTATATAGAATTATTCCAACTCTTCCTTTGCTTTCTCTTCTCAAGAAAGAAAGAAAATTTTAATTGTACAACTAAAGGTAGTAACATTAAATTATATTACATTTTATGATATATGTAGTAAAAATAGTAGCAGAACGTATAACTGACATTTTTTTTGTAATGTAAGTTTTGGGCATTTGAATATTTTGAGTTTGTTAATCAGTGGATGAAGCCATGGATATACAGAGACATTGGTTTTAAAGAATTTTATGATATGAAAGTTTCACTATTTGTTAAATATGTCCACTCTTAACACCCTAACTGGATAATGTACATGTAAATACTAAATAATGTATGAGATGTTTTTAGAATGTTTAATAAACTAGTGAAAAAGATTTTTCTTATTACTCATTAAAACTGACATACTGAAAATATGGTGTTATTTTATCATAATGATTTTCTTTCTATGTGAGAATAATTAGGATATTCCAGTTTCTTAAAAATCTGCCTAAAAGATGGATCATATATTGTTTCAGTTGTCACGTTTTGCCATTATCATCAAATTAGTACAATACTTCTTTTATATAAATATATATTACATAATAAAGACATGTTTAGATCGAAGACCACTAAGACGTACCAAGTGAACTTCAAAATCCTTAAAGATAGGATGGCCCAGATGCATGCCGCTCTTTCTCTCTCTCTCTCTCTCTCTCTGTATATATATAATTAGAATTTGTCACCTTAAGTAATATTATAAGTGTTATTTTTGCTAAAAGTGGAATAGAATTAGAAAGAATCATGGAGTTTTGAGACAGAGGGATTTGAATTTGAACTCCAGGTCTACTTCTAACTAGTTCGGTTGCCTTAGGAAAGAATATGCATGCAATGGTACTGTGAAAATTGAAGAAGACATTTGTAAAATGCCTACCATAGTGTTTGATACACGGTTTTAACCAGTAAATGCTAGGTATTATAATTATAATTATGGTAAGGACACTATTTTATCCTATTCTATATACTGTTCTGGCTTCTGAAACAGAGATCACATGATTTCTTGCTATTATTCCCTGAGCATTGATTTCAGGCTGTGATATGAGCTAGAAATCCCCTCAGATTATTCAAATTTGAACTTTTCAAATTCTCTCTTCTGATTTTTAGTGTCTTTTATCTTATGCTATTATCTGTTTCTTTTTACAGTATTTTTTGTTTTACATTGCACCTGCATATTCAGTTCAAGACAAAATTACTGAAAAAAATAACTCATTTGATCTGTATGGAATGAGTAGATCAAGAGGGAACAGCTTACACTAAGCAAACGGAAAAAAAGGTACACATCGCCCAATGTGGAAGAAATAGTTATACTGTCAAAGCTCACAGAATTCACAAACATTATCGACCATGATAATGATAATTTGTCTTTGAAGGTTAAAATGTGTTTTTGAGTTTAAGTATCACTATCTCACAATACTGTGAAATATATGAAATTTATGTCATCACTTAATCTCAATAAAAATTATTAAAAAAGAAAAAAATTAAAAACGAATACTGCTTTGCTGTACGGTATCTGGGATTTTGAGTTTGGTTGACTGGAAGCTTTTAAAACTTTTGAGTCTTATACTTATGTCCCAAAACATAAGGGTGTAGGATAAAATACTAAAATAACCGACCAATTCTTTGAAATGATGATGATGAGGTGGAAGCAGAAAGCATATCAGAATCTGTTATTTTTCCTTTAAAATCACATTAATTTGACAATTTCCATTAAAACTGCAAACATGGCTTATTGATATTAGTGATAATTTTACAAGAGATTCTACAGGTGAAATGCATGATAATTTTGCCAAGTCCATAGTGTTTCTGCAATATCAAAACTCTTTCGAAACAACCTCACACCTTTTTGGGTCCAACTGCAATTTGGGTCCTAAAAAGGTCAAGATGTGATCATAGTTGAAAGATTCAGTCATGTAACATCTAAGTATGCAGCAGATGGAGCATGAGCTGCCCAAATTCACATTGTGTTTCTTCCTCTTAAGGTACAAATTTTAAAAGCACGCATCTCTGGATACACAGGGTAGGGGGATTTCCCTTTCAGTAACAGATTAAACAAGATACCTTTGGTAGGTAATCTCTCATCAGAACCCAAGTCCATGATTTTGATGATCCATGGAAGCAGTCTTGATAGAGCAGTGAAAGGAGACAATAAAACGGGAGACAATGTTGAGTATTATTGATTGGTGGTGTTGGAGATTGAACTCAGGGCCTCATGCTTTCTAGTGAGGTGCTCTACCCCTTTTGAGGTAAATTCTCGCTGTATGCCCAGGCTGGCCTGAGTTATATGCTTCTACCACTTTTTTTTTATTGTGAAAATACTGTACAGAGGGGTTACAATTACATGGACAAGGTAATGAGTACATTTCTTATCAAGCATTGTTGTCTCCTTCTTTGTTGCTTCTACCACTTATTATTTGCTGTGTGACTGGGGTAGATAGCTACCAACCACTGCATCCACCATTCTATGCCCCCTCCCATTAATAGCTGATAAGCCACTGGGACTAGCTACGGCGTGAGATGGAGTCTTACTATCCTGCCCTGGCTGAAAACTTCGAACACCACACAGCTGCTCCACTTCCCAAGTCGCTATGATTTTAAGCTTGAGGCACTAAGGAACTGAGTAGGGAATGGAACTCACTATTCTTCAAAACATTGGTATGCTAGAGACCTATCTACTAATACCTGGGTCTCATTACTAAGTAGAGAATTCTGTCTTACCAGAGGGCTATGGGCCCTCCTCCCACTCCATACTCCCTGACTGGCAGAGATGTGGAGAAAAGTCACAGCTTCAGTTTTAAGAAGAGATGAGAGCTTACATGTACATGCAAGTGTTTACTACATTGCTTTACAAATCAGTAGGCCAAGTGCATGCAACCTGAGACACACACACCAAAAAAATGAGTGTTCAGATAACGGTTATGAAAATTGCTTGGTGTACCATCGAAGTTCTCACCGATATCATTAGTTATTAAAAATGAAAACAATTCCAAAGTTCTTACTCACAGTGTAATATAATAAATGCATTAAATAGCATAGTCCATCTAATTAGTAATATCTGGAATACTATTGTGTAGAGTATACCAGTCATTTATTGTAAAAGGCCACACTTTGGGTTTGTATTCAAAGGCCATTGCTATGTCCCTGCTCTGCTTTGCATGTACTATGTGTCTCTACTGCAGTTCACAAACACACACACACACACACACACACATACAAATATACACACACATACCAGATACACATCCACACTTACACTCATATTCATAATATGTTCCTAGATAGTTTTATATCAATAGCCATGTAAAAAACACCTTTTGGAATAGATAAGAGGGATGGAGAATATTCAGTTCTTCTTCCATACTTCCTAGTTTGGGCAGTAGAAGGTTATGCTAGAGAAGTTATTCAAACATGGTCTTTGTAGAACTGCTCTTGAAAGAATGGTGAGAGCCTAGACAATTGCTATAAACTTTGCTATCTTGTCCATAGTTCATAATCTAGGCCTCTCAGACTTGTACCTGCTTGACTACATAATCATCACAGAGAATCCAGAAGTATTCATAAAAATCTATACTGCTTCTCTAATTGAAAAGAAAATAGAATTACAAGAGCACTCTGTCTGACGAGCTCCATACAGGAGAGGGTGACTCATGAAATAAAGCTAAGATGTACACATCTTTTGAGAGAAAAAAAAATCACTCAACTGTGAAAGATCACCATGACTTCTGCTTCACAGTTTATGAAAACACTAGTCCATAAACTTAGTTCCCCTTTAGCCTTGCCTGGCATTGACTCAGAGATGCTGAACGATTAGTGTGACAATGAAATATTTGGCTCCCGATGATCATTCCCGGAAATGAAACTCCTAAAACTCCCTGGCAAAAAAAGGACAAAACTCCCTGCTGTTTCTAATTTAAATAAGTGCTGTTAGTGTTGGTCTACTGTTTTAATAAACAACGCCACAAAATAAATTTCTTGATACAAAGCTTATTTCTCACTCATGTCAATCCATTGAATCAGGAGGGTTGGTAAGTGGCATCTGTATGTAGTTACCCAAGAATCCAGGCATTTTTCAGGAGATCTGCTTGCATGTGGATACTAAAGGCCCTCTTGCTTTAGCTAAGAGATAAGAAAAAGAAATGAGCCCCTCAAGTGGGCCTGGATATAGATCATGTCACATCTATTCATCTTTCTTAGGCAAAATCATAGTCATGCTTAGCTGGAATAGAGGCTAGGAAGTAAAGCTGGTTGAATGCCCAGAAAGTACAGGAGAGCTCAGACACAGTAAAATCTTGGAGTATCAGCCAAGTAAGAAATAGAAAGCTGGGGCTTGATCAAATGCAATAACATTAGAAGTTTCTTTCTCTTGATTGATCAGTCATATATTTAGCACTCTCATCTCTAAATACAGGCAAAGACTTCAATATAGTCCATTATATAAGAGGTTCTACTCTGGACATATAGACAATTTCTTCTCAAGTGAAGATATTTCATAGCTCTGGTATTGTGTTGTTTCTGGTTCTGGTTTAGTATTGTGGATGGAGTAAAGAGGTGATGATACTTCTTCTTCTTCACCTATGATCATTATTTTCTTTCTGATTTCCAAGAATAGCTGTAACAATCACTGATGAGGCTCTTACATTTTCTAGTAAGTAGCAGTTTCATGAGGAATGTCTGAGCCAGAGTTCAGAAGCATGAGAGAGATAGAGTACTGCCTTATTAGAGTAATCTTGAGATATTTTCAATTATTTACTTTGGTCTTAGGGCAAGTGGGTTTTTGAGAGGGGATGTGAGACAGAGATATCACCTGGTCTCTGCCCATCCACTACTCATGACTGTAAGTTGCTTTCTCTGTGGCTTATCCCTCTTCCTATCAGCATGTTCATAACTATCTACTATTTTGAGGAGAGCAATTTTCCTGCTTGTAAAACACTGAAGTTCACTGTGGTAGTCTTCTGAGCTACCATAACAATAATTCAAGTGACTTAAACAACAGAAATTTATTTCTTACAGTTCCGGAAAATCTATGATCAATGCTGGAATTGGTTTCTGGTGACAGCTCCCCTTCTGTACTGCAGATAGTCAGCTGCTTACTTTCCCCACTCACACTATGTGTGTGTGTGTGTGTGTGTGTGTGTGTATGTGTGTGTGTGTGCATGTGTGTGTGTGTGTGTGCGTGCATGTATCTGGTGACTCTTACTATTCCAATAAGGACATATTGGTTGAGGACTTCTTTGTGACCATATTTAATCTTAATTACTTCACTACAAGTATAGTCATATTGAAGTATTAGAACCTCATCATAAGAATAGTGGGTGTAGGTGAGGGTGTGAATGTGGGGCAGAATTCAGTCCTTAAAATCAAGGCAGTGGAATGATTTTAGGTAACACACATTACCTTCTGTTTTCCTGAGACCTTATAGTTGAGCATTTTCTTTAACCTTCTGAGCCATTAAAAATCACGAGAAGTTGCCAGGCACTGGTGGCTCACCCCTGTAATCCTAGCTACTAAAGATGATGAGAATTGAGTTTAAGGTGTAAAGCCAGCCTGGGCAGGAAGGTCCATGAGACACCAATTCTCAGTTGCCACCAATGGAAGTGAGAGTATGGCTGAAGTGGTAGAACAACAGCCTTGAGCCAAAAAGCTAAGGACAGTGCATGTGCTCTGATTCTATATGGTCAGAACCAGCACTAAAACCAAATAAAACAACAAAACCATCACTGGAATCTGTGTAGCAATGATGTCAATTAAAGCAACAGGGTTGATAGGTTGAAATTCACAATTTAAAATCGAGATAACTTGAGCTTCAGAATTCCCTAAACCTCCACAAAGTAAAATTTCAAGCATAGAATTGATTCATCTGTGTACATTGACCAATTTCCCCATGATTCTATTTCTAAATTCCATCCTTAATCACCTCTTCCCTCCTCCTCCTCCTCTGTCAGCATCATTTCTCCTCCTCCTGCTTCTCCCCCTTCCTTCTTCTCTTTTCTAACTCACAACATTCTTTTCACTGAGGCTAATTGGTCCCTATCTTATTAGTCTCAAAAAAGCCTGTCCCATCCTCCTCCCCACTCACTAATAGGACAAACAATGTATATCAGTGTATAGAGAGAAGATAAGTATTTTAGTATTGAGCTTTAGTAATGAAGTGTCGTCTGAAAACTCGACCCTTTATGCAGATGGGGTAGACACATTAGGAACCAGTGAATTGGAGGGCATGTCAGTGCCAGTGGCTGGTGAGTCAGGAAGGCACTTAGAGCACGCTCTTATCAGTTCTTACTTCTCAAGTGTAGAAAATCAGTCTTGCATTTTCCCTCCAAAGAGCTGACCCATGCGGGCATGTTCTTAGAAGAGACCATCCATTTCAAATGAGTACATTTCATTATGATCTACAGGGCATGAGTTCTTGCAAATGCACTAAAATAAAGCAAACCTTAATATCCCAATTTATTAACTCTTTTCTTAACTCGAATACATTATAAAGTCCCAAAGAGTAGAAAAATGTATCTCATTTACTTTCATTACTTTCAAAAATATTATTGCTGCCCAGATGATCATTGGCAAGCACATTTTTGCTCCTGTACAGGCTCTTTGTTTCAGCCTTTTATTTTAAATGCTACTTTCATCCTCACAGTTCAAAAATGTACAGCTCAAACAAAGAAGAGAATGATTTAGATTTTTGGAAGCAGATTTTGCTTATATAAATTTATTCCATTGCCATATCTTTTCCCAACTGCAAGTGTCTACACCATTAGGGTTAAACTCACACAATTTGAGTCAGCACTCCCTTTGAAGGGCATTATTATCACTGTTTATCATTGCCTTGGTTTTTACAATATGCTTGATGCTATGCTAGACATTAAAGAGACACAATTCTTGCCTAGGGGCTTACACTCAGATAGGCAAACAAACACATGTATTTAAGAAGAGGTAGATTGATCGCAGAGATGCAATTTCCCAGGTATTTGCACTTTGAGTTTGTCTCTGTATTTTTTTCCCCCAGCGGTGGGCTAAATAAATCTTGAAACTTTCCTTCAGAACAAAGACATAAATAACAAATGAAGGGCAGAATTCAGGAGCAGCCAGATAATCTAATTTTAGGAGAACTTGGTTTAGTTAATTAAATAATTATGCTAGGGTTTGAACTCAAGGCCTTGTGTTTGGTTAAGCAGGTATCCTACCTCTTGAGCCACACTTCAGACTTTTTTTATTTTATTTTTTGTCGGTTGTGGGGCTTGAATTCTGGGCCTGAGCGTTGTCCCCCAGCTTTTCAGTTCAAGGCTAGTGCTCTACCACTTGAGTCACAGCACCACTTCCAGTTTTGTGGTGGTTTATTGGAGATAAGAGTCTCACAGAATTTTCTGCCCAGGCTGGCTTTGAATGACAATCCTCAGATCTCAGCCTCCTGAGTAGCTAGGATTACAGGTATGAGCCACCTCACTGGGCTTCCTTTGGTTATTTTTTAGATAATCTCGCCCATTTAATGCCTGGTCAAGCCTGGACTTTGATCAATTGGTTTTTGTTTGTTTGTTTTGTTTTGTTTATTTTGGCTGGGGTGATAGGCACTTGCCACCATGTTCAATTTTTATTGGTTGAGATGGGGTTTTACAAAGATTTTTGTCATGGTTAGCATTGAACTGTAATCCTCACAAATTTTGCCTCCCAAGTAGCTAGCTAGGATTATAGGTGTAAACCTCTGTAATGCTTCTGAGATACGAAATTATTTTCCTCTCCTTCAACATTTTCCTCTCCATCAACATTTCAAGCTGTCTCCAGCTTCAAAGTTATCAATTAAAAGAGACACACTAGGTTTTATGGGCTGTTTTCAAATATTAGGCCAGTTCTTTACATCAAATAATGTTTAAAATGTTGACTGCTTCTTATAACTGAGACATTTCATTTCACAAAATTTAGGAAAATTTTTATCTCGTAGATATACTACTACCTTCAAGTTTAAGCTTGAAATTTTAATTTCTAAACTGAGAAGAATGAAAATACATTTTATTATTTTTTACTCATTTGGTGAATGTTTTGATTTTTTTTTCATACAGGTAATGGAGCAAAACCAAACATTTCTATTTTGTATATTGTCTCAGTATTGGTAGAAAATATATCTTAGTATTTGCAGAAGTTATTGAATTGTTTCGCATAGAGCACTTTTATCTTAAGACTCAAAATACAGTGTATGCTCATTGTCAAAATGATACCAAATACCTGCTTTTGGAAATAAGCTTGTGGCCAAATTTCAGGCTTCACATGGGACATACAGAGAAACACAGGCTGCATGTTTTGTGATGTAGCAGAGATGTCCAGCCTGCAGAAGGGCTAGCAATAACTTCGCTGTGCAGAAGAGAGAGGCTTTTCTAGGTGTACAGAGGAGTTTCTAAGTCCCCAATCTGTGTGCATGCAAAGCCATGCATATTTACATCTTGGTTTCCCAAGTTTCTGTTTAATTGCACTTTCTCATCACACGCAGCAGTGTGGTTTGCCCTTCCAGATGGTCCACACAAATGCTTTGCCGTACTTCATTCACTCCTTGCATGTCAAGCATGTCTGGGACTACATACGTTGCCAATTAGCATCTTATATTCATTTGACAAAAATGATTCTGCAAGTTTTCAATAGTTTTCTTGGAGAACATTTGCATGTTGTAAGGGTTTTCTCCTCTAAAAATCAAGGATGTGGTTGTGGAATTTTCCTTCTTGTTCCTCCCTTGCTTATGCAGCATCATTTGATGGGTGTTTTAAGAGGCATTTCGATGTCTTCTTCAAAATGACATTCCTAGACCTTGGCAAGGCCACAGCACATGTTTACCAGTGCATATGGTGGTCATTTACTATGTCACATCTCTCCAGGTTCCACTCTTCTTTTTGAGATTCTAGATCATGAGACTGCCCTTTCATTCAGATTTGTTACTGTTATCCCATCGAGCCTTTGCAAAAGGCTAGTTTTGTAGCTAAGCCTTCTTTTTTCTGAGTTCTGTGATAAGCGTTTAGTGCAGTAAATTTCATGTGTTGGCCTTAAAAGTAAGGAGAAATACTTACATACAAAATAATATTTAGCTAACACACCAAATTGATGCAATGTACCAGAGGGATCAAATTGTCAGTTGGCAAATGGTGTCAATTCTTTAATGAGCTATTTTTTTTTAACATGATCAGTTTTGACTGTGGCACAGGACAGTGGAATGGATAAAATCCGGCTGGAATTCATCCTCTATCTGGATGTTTCACAGGTATTTCCGACTTCTGAAGTAAGAATTTACTTTCAGAATTTCCCCTACACCTGTTCTTCTCTAATCTAAGTAAATAATACCTCATCTATTCCGTTACTCATCCCATCAAATACTCCTTTATTTCTTTCTTCTTCCATATTTGTCCCTTCCTAGATTCTGTCATTAAGCTTTGCTTCTACATGTATAATGTCTGGAGTCAGTCCATTCTTTGCTAACTCTTGTCTTTCCCTCACTTTATGTCCCAATACCTGGAAAGCTTCTGGAACTTTCAACTTTGTCTTCTTTCTATATGTCTAGACTTTGTACATAGTCACCTCTTGGTTTCCAAAGCAGATTGGTTCTAGGATCCTTGGATACTGAAATATGGATACTAGATCTAACTGGCACCTTCTTGGCAATGAAGATAGGGAATTTCCAAAAGCTTTTGGAGGTGGAGTCCACCCTGAGGTGATAAGTGTACCTAGATTTCTAGAGACAGGGCCAGGGACCTGTCAGACCTGTACCATGAACTCATGAGACTCTGAACTCTGAGCTCCCTGTGACCCCGCCCCCTGACCATGACCCTATTTAGATTTCAATCAGCTCAGCCACCATTTATCACCATGCATCAAGTCTCCTGACTCTCCTCAGGTCACCATGATGTCCCTATTCAATTCTCCTTTAGAGTTGTTCTGGTTTGTTGAGATTGTTTTTCTGCTCTTTCATTGCTCTATTACCCTCATGGTTCAGTTTCCTAACAGTATTGTATTCGGGGCTGCAAGTGTTTTGGGGACATGTGTCCACTCGCGGACACTGGCTTTTTAATAAAGACTCCTAATTCAACCTCTCAAAATGTGGCTTCTCTGTATCTCATGATCAAGTTCCCATATAACAATACCAAAACCTGAAAATGCTTAAGTTCCTTAATTAGAATGGTCTAGTATGCCAGGTGCTGGTATCTCACATCTGTAATGCCAGCTACATGGAAGGCT
The DNA here is from genome assembly GCF_000151885.1 of Dipodomys ordii. NCBI lineage: Eukaryota > Metazoa > Chordata > Mammalia > Rodentia > Heteromyidae > Dipodomys > Dipodomys ordii. The sequence continues at coordinate 11,216,989 of NW_012267241.1, read as the reverse complement.
GAAGTAGGGAGGATCACTCAGGCAGAAAAATCATCATCACAACAGAACTAGGTTGGTGTGGTCATGTCTTCATGCCATCCTAGCTGTAATGAGGAGCCTACAATAGGTAGATCACATTCCAGGCTGGTGCTTGGATAGGAAGTAATATCCTATCTCAAAAATAACCAGTGTGAAAAAAGGCCTAAGGTTCTGCTTGCAAATGTAAGACTTTGAGTTCAAACTGTAGTACCTTCAATAAATAAATGAAGTAAAAGGCATCGTTTGTATATAAAGTTAGGAGAATCTTCTTATATATTTAATTGATTTAAACTTTTCTGTAGTGCTGGTAATTGTACCCAGGGCCTATATATGATAATCATAGGCTTTAACTACTGAGCTATATATGCCAACCTTCCTGTATTCTTTTAGTCATCACTAAATTATTCCAAATGCAATATAAATGTTATGTAAATGATTATTATGTTCTATTGTTTACGACATAAAGACAAGGAAAAAACTGCACATTGTCAGTATAGATGTGATTTTTAATTGATTAATTAATTATTTTTTGGTCATGGGGCTTGAACTCTGGGCCTGGGTGCTGTCCCTGAGCTTTTCAGCTGAAGGCGAGCGCTCAGCTTGAGTCACAGCACCACTTCTGGTTTTCTGGTGGTTAATTGGAGATAATAATCTCATAGACTTTCCTGCCTGGGTTGGCTTTCAACTGCAACCTTCAGATCTCAGCCTCCTTAGTAGCCAGGATTACCGACCGGCTTCAGTACAGATGTGATTTAAGAACTTAAAATCTGCGTTCAGTTGCATCTGTGTATACAGACCTTGTGGAAATGGAGGAGCCACTCTATTCCTTTCTCCACCCAACCATTACAGAACTTTACATTATAAACTGGAGAAGGGCCTTCTCCTTTATTTCTTGCTGAAAACACTGCATTGGCTTCCTGTTGTTCTTAGAACACAACAGAACCCAGCTCCCTTAACATTCCTCAAGCCCTCAGTCTGCTCCTGACCCCTTTCACCAGGCTGCAGGAACACAGGAGGTGGAGGCTCTATTTCTTCAGTCCTTTTTCATCTTCAGGATATTGCCCGTGCTGTGCCTGTTGCCTGAGAAATTTTGTCTCTCTGGCTGTTCACTTGGCTTTGCTTCTCCTTGATTTTTGGGTCTTTTTTGAGCATCTCTGTCAGAGATACTCTGGAGTCAATTCCACTGCTACTTTCTGGCCCAGTACTCTGCTTATTTCCTTCTAATTGTCTGTTTTCCTTTGATTATCCATTTACATATTTGCTGTCTATTTCCTTTTGTCTAAGATATACTCAGAGAACTCAGTGCCAGGGTCTGCTTTGTATATCATCTATTCCTGACACCTAGCACCTAGAAGTTATTCAAACCATGTTTCTCGAATGAAGTTTCTAGTAAGTTTTGATGAGAAGACTTGATGTATATATGCAGTGTGGTAATGCTGGTTAAGTTAAATAAAAGGAAATTTGTTCTTACTGAGACTATAGAGAAGGACGGTTTTCATTAGCAGTGCAGAAACTCAGGTCAGCTGAGGGCTTCCAATCCAGAACTGATGCCTGGTCAATGCAGAGATCAGAGGCCTCAGCCTCAGAGCCCTGGCAGTTTGCCAGAGACCAGTCAACTGTGTACAGATTGGCGCCTAGGAAAATAGCACAATGTACTCATTCACGTAGAAGAAGGAAGAGAATAGCAGCTCCAGGGCAAAACAGAGTACAGATCTTCAAAGCAGTCACATGACATGACTGAGGTTACATCACACTCAGTAAAAGGAACAAACGTTCACTTCCATACTGAAGCAAACTCTTATATTCTAAGTCACCCTCCCCCGTCATTTTCCATTTAGGTTTACAAGTACGGGGAGAGCCAAAAAGACATCCTCACCAGATGAATAGATAGTGGAAGGAAGTGGCATGGGTGAGAACTTGACAGGAACTCTGTGCTGGTCAATGCAGGGCCACCGCTAGGCTCAGATTGGGAGAGAAAGCACATTCTTGAGAGAAAAGAAGCTCACTCTCCTGGTCAAAACCTGACTCCTGGTGGTAAGCAGGCCAAATGCTTAGGTACATGGGCTCTGTAGACAGTGACAATAGTTAAGCCTCCTACCAATCCACCGGCACCTACAGTGGGCCAGGCACTGTTCTCTGCATCCATGCACTGTACCATGTGCATCCACAGTGCACATGCGAAGTGGCTATGAATTCTGCTCCGTTTTCGTCACAGGAAAACTGGGCTAAACAAGGTTAACTTTATGTCACACAGCCTGAATGAGAGGTGGAATTTAAATCCTGCTTGATTTACATTTAGAGCAAAAATCTCTGTAATTCTTTGTCGATGTGCAAAGAAACTTGATGGTTGGTTAACAGGACTTGGCTCTGCCAGGTAGAAGAAAAAATATATAGAATGGCCTTCCTTGATTGTCTTGAATTCTAGGTAAAATATGACTTCTGAATTGGTGCCATAGAGCCTTTAATATATGTTGGTGTAATTTTCCTTTTTGTTTTCTTTTTCTGATCCTCATTAGAATATGGCCACTGTCAGGTCTCTGTGCTGAGTGGGTCTCTGTTTTAAATCCTTAATAAAGTTTCTGTATCTCAGTTGAAGAAAGAAGTTGGAACTTACCCTGTACATTAGCCCATAGAAGGGTTTTGTTGTTGTTGTTGCTTAGTTTGTGTGAGCTGTATTAACAAAAGAATTTATTTATTTTTTTCCAGTCCTTGGGCTTGAACTCTGGGCCTGGCACTGTCCTTGAACCTCTTTTTGCTCCAGGCTAACGTTCTACCACTTGAGCCACAGGCCTCTTCCAGCTTTATTTGATAGTTTATTGGAGATAAACTGCCTGGGCTGGCTTTGAACTGTGATCCTCAGGTCTCAGCCTCCTGAGTAGCCTGGATTACAGGCATGAGCCACCGGCACTTTGCCTAAGAAAAGAATTTATAATCATTTTAGAGTAAACATTATAAAAAAGAACTGGTGCTGTAGTTTTGCTATAATGATCCATAAGCAAATGTCACAGAATATTACCAGTTAAGAAGAACTATCTCAAAAATATCAGAAGAGTCCACTGAACATTCCAGAGACAGTACTGTTAATTTTAAGTATCATTCCATTTTAAATTCTTAGCAAGATAACAAGCATGTCCCAGGAATCAGAGGGAAGGGAAAACAAAAGCAAAATGAGAGAGACAGAAACGGATTGTCAAGTAAGGGAAATTTCTAAACAGGATATTGAAGATCTCACGAAATTTGTCGTTCCCACAGCTCCCATTTTCAGGTAAAATGAAAACTCGAGGCAAGCAGTTTTTCAGAACAGTATTTCATATGTCTGATAGGCTAGAACTATTGAAGCAAATCAGATCTCTCATTTGAATATGCATTTACACGTTTAAACATGTACATTATTGACTATGTCGAATGCTGACATTCATGGAGGGCCATTCTGGCTCACAGGATAGCTTTTTATTTGGCATGCTATCAATTTGGAGACCAGAATGTCACCATCTTCATGCAGAGAGCAGGTGTGCATGTGAGACGGGGCAGGGTAAAAAAAAAAATAAAGTAACGTGTACATGCAGTAGGCAATTTTCAAATGTCATCGTTTCAACCCTAAAAGAAGCATAGGAATGTTCTGCTCTCTGGTCTGTGCCAGGCATTTCGTTTGCATGCCTGCCTTGTGCCTCTCCGCTGCTCAGTGCCGTGCTGCAGTGCTTGGAGGACCATTTTACCCCTTAAATATCACACATAGCTAATTTCCATTGTAGACTATGGACCCAAGAGAGGAAAACACTTAATTTTATTAATAGAGTGGATTTTAAATCTCTCTACAGGAGGCCACAAACGCCCCAGAGGGCTAATCTATGTGATAGAGAGGTGGCAAATCAGAAAAGCCTGGGTGTCATTTTCTCTCCCTCTCCTCTGAATTTGTTACCAATGAATGCTACCACTTAGGCCAACTGGTTCTGAGCACTGTCTGTTTGAACACTGGGATTGCTCTACACCTGAAGTACAGATTCAGAAGCCCCTGAGTTTTATGATAGCAATGTTAATGTGAGGTATCAGCCCCATTGAAACAAACAGAGCCGGGATAACAATTTTGTAACCTCATGTTGACATAACCCACTAGCTTGCGGAAGAGACCTTCATGTCAAGAAAACAGAGAAACTATAATGATTTTCAGATACAGTTGACAAGAGACCATTTAGTAAACTTTTATTTTTTTAACTAACAGTGTGCAAGGATGTTGTATTCTAGGCTGCTACTAATAATCTCATCAGAATGCAAAAGCAGCGACTGTGTTATAAAACCAATGATCTGTTATATTCTGCAAGAATTTACAAAAGCCTAATGTCATTTACTACATCATGAGAACCATACTTGGATAAAAAAAATAAAACACAACAGAATTCAAAAACTGATTACAGCTGACAAAAAAATAAACTGTGTGCCAATGCCATGTGTTAAAGGTATAACCTGTCACTATTAAAGACACAGAAGGGAAGGAGTGAATGTCTCAGAGCATATCCATGCACTACATTAGTCAGGGCCACCTTGGAGTCAGGGCATCCTTGTAAGCCCCGGATGTTCCTGTCCATAGTTAGTGCTGAGTATGTGTAAGTATCGCAGGCCATGGGGAACTTGCAGCCTCAAAAGAATCTGCTGTTTTTCCTTCTCCGCTTTCTCAGCAGCATTTTTGACAGAAGCATATCTGTAACAGTCTTAGATACTGGGTTTAAATGATCTAAGCAGGAAAGAACTTTCTTTAGGGACATTTGGAATAACTTCCTCGGGGTGGGGGGGGAAACAATCAATGGCAGGGGTCTGTCAGAATTTCTGGGCTTGTCCTCTCTCTCAGCTGGTATGCTAAGATGGATGTAAAAGCAGAGACAGGCCTCCAAGACAACACCAGGCTTGGTACTCTTAAAGGCTTTATGGATTCATTTCTGACATTTCATGGATTTTCGTTTTTGTAAGGAAACAATCTTATTAAAAAATTATATCCTTGATTCCCAAATCAGATTATTCTGACTTTTATTCAGTGATGGAAAATCAAAGAAACAAAACCAGCTTTCTGAAGATAATTTGTACATTTATCTAAATATCTATCACCTGTCTATCATCTATGTACCATTTATATTGATCATATATCATGTATTGTCTATATCTGGGGAGATAGACCTGGAGAAGAGATATATAGATATAGTGTCTATATATTGGGAGAAAGAGACAGAAGAGAGGAACCTTGATATGTAGATGCTTTTCTAATTGCGATAATCTTTTAATGAAATTGATTAATTTCCTCCTTTTCAAGGTACGCTCATTTTTATCTTCCAATGAGAGATGGAAGAATGTGCGAAGTACAAGGTGTTAATAGGAAATGGGATTTATACATTATTGCTAACCAACTTCTAGCAGACTCATTGCAGCAAATGTATTCCTAGGTGTCCTTGAAGTATACTTGGTCTTGCAAACTTGCAAGGACTCATACTAAAGTGTTGACTTAGGCACCTGTAAGACATCTGGTAATAATGAAGATGGAGCCTTTAATGCTTTACAATTTTATGAATGAGTTATAGTACAGTCACTGATGAATCATTAAAGTACATCTGTACAGGAGGAGAATGCTCATATTTCTTAACTACTGTGAAGTTCCACATGTTGATAATTGTCCAGAGAGAAACTGGGATCTGCCTTTGGTCTGAATTCCCTTCATATCCACTAGCTGGAGAAACAAATGAAAGCTAGATTGAATTTCACTCTCCCAAGGATATGCACAGACATTTCATAAAAGAGGCAGAGCTGTTTATTAAGGGGTCTGCATCACACAGGGCAACAGTTTAGTAGGAGAACATTCTCCTTGCCCTTGCATATGCTTTTAATCTTCCTCTGGCCCATAGAAGGAAGTCATTATTTGCCTAGTGACCTTCCTTTCCTATTCAAGAGCATTTTCAAGGCTGTCCCTCTTCAAAGTGTCCCTAATCTTCGAAGGTAAAGTTAATTAATCCTCTATATATACCCATAGCACTACACACGTAATTATCTTCAGTCTCTTAACTGTCTTACAAGTATGACTATGCATGCATCTATTTATTGGTTTATTTTCATAGATGATCAGCTCTTTAATATGACTTACCATTAATAGCATATAGCTTGGGTCCTAATATATAATAGATAACTACTAAATGCTCTTCAAATGAATAGTTACAAAAGATGTAAGTAAAAGAAAGCTTCTAAAAACAGTTTTAAAAAGTGGTATGTACAATTTAATACAATTTAATAAAGAAAAGTTAGAGGGGTCCCTCATGTCCTCCACAGGGAAGAAAAATTTAAAAACAATACTTGTTTCTTCATTTCAAATATGTGTGACATGGCTGAGGATAGGTTGTAAGAACATCTTTGAGTGTTGTACCATGGAGTTGCCATTTAACAAAGTGGTTTATGGATGCATTGTATCTTGATCAATGTCACTCCTTTTAACATTCTGATAGGTATTTTTCTTCATCTACTGGGCAATTAACAAAGTACCTATTGGAAGCAAAAGGTTTTATCTATTCTCAGGAAGAGAATTTCCACATACAATGAAAAGTATCTGTCTTTTCAGAAGCAGGCAGATGCATACATGCACACACACACACAAGTCCTACATTATTATTTTTTACATATTGACAATGAAGCTCAGATAGATTAAATGATGTCACTTAGTTAACTAGTGACTGAAGACAAATTTCAACTCTCCAAACTCAGAGTGCTTTCTCCTTTATTAGTCTTGCTACCAGTAGCCAATAGCAAGGCTTCATGCATATTGCCAAACTCCTCATACTCATTTTAGCTTTAGGTGGCTGACAGATCCACACTGAAGTGCACAAGGTGATATTTCCTGCTTCTTGCTTGTATTCTAAACTCCAGGAACTTCCTGAGTTAACGCAGAGCTAGCCTTACAATGAAACTGTATGGGGCCAGGGAACTGATGAGTAAGAGGATGCCTACGTGAGGTGCTTTCTGATGGCCGGGAAAACATAGTCAGCAGGACTGGGGCCAAAATAATTAGTATAGAATGCAATCAAGATGATAGCCATCTTCCAAGGTTCTGCCTTTTAATGGATGCCCATAAGTAAAACTTCTCTCCTGGGCACAAAGAATGAGTAGGTTCATTCATGTATGGTTGAAGTTATATAGAGGAATAAGAAGGGAGATCAGAGGAAAAGAGAATGGACGTGTCTTAAGTTTTAGCAACTTTGAAAGAGGTGACCTAAGATTATCCAAAAGTAATAGTTGATAAATGATAATGATAGGAGAGAAATGAAGAGGCCTAGGTGCATTCATTCATCCAATCTGTTTCTGTTTAAATCACCTGGTCACTTTTGGCCTTGATTCTTCTGATGGGTAGTTAGGATGCACGTGAAGTACTAGCCTTTGGTTTCTACAGTGTGCATGGTGGCCCAGTGTGATTGTGGGTGTCAGACTCCTGAGGATGAGAATAGGACTATGCTAGCTCTCGTCCTGTATTCCCCAAAGAAAGTGAGTCTGGCTGTCTTCAGTTGAAGACATATTCCTCACAGAATAAGTTCATTTTAGCTGTCAGCTGTGGAGTACCTAAGCATCTCTGTTTGTATGCAACATTGCCAGCAGAATGCCCACCCACCTCCACTGGGGATAAGAATCCCCAATGGGGGAAAAAGGCTGCTTGCAAGTGAGTGAAGCAGCTGTTGTTTTACACAGAAATGTCAAAAGCACAAGCAAATATCTCATCGCCAATTGGTAGTGTCGTGGCCAATGCAATACTTAGTGATTTTTATGTGGTCAGGGAAGAAGCAACTGGTTTCATGAAGTTTAAGTGATTAATATACGCTCAGAAGTCAAACTTTGATTGGAATATATTTTATTGGTGATGATAGGATTGGAATCTGAGATCAGGAAGATATAATTCAGTCACCTCTCCTTGAAATTTAACAATGTATGTTATTTTTACTTTTACATTAGTAGTCAAATGAATATAAATATACAAAGTAAATTTGAAACATGAAAATGAATATAGTTTTAGTGTGACATACTACCAGTATATAAGATATTATTATTTTTTAAAATCAAGTTTTCCCAAACCCCAAGAATTTAAAAGTTTTCCTAATGCAAATATAAGTCCAATGTTACTGTGCCCTATACCAGCCTTTTGTTTATTTATGTCTATTATTCATCGAGGTAATTCAATCCATTCTTCTATGAGTCTGTCTAATAGCTATTGCTCTTTGGAGGAATTTTGTAGCCAGTGTACTGTGTTTGGCATTATAGAACACTGAAAATAACATAATTCTATATTTTCCTGAAGCTTAACTTGTTTTGAACACACACACACACACACACACACTCACACACACACATAATGAAGATGAATGAGTTGCCTTGTCATTGAGGCATTAAAAGAAAAGCCAGGTACCTATGGCTCACACCTGCAATCTAAGGTACTCAAGGTGCTGAGTTATGAAGGATAATGGTTCAAAGCCAGCCCAGTGAGAAATGTTGGTTGGATTCTGTCTCCAAAGAAAGAAATGAAAAGGAGAAGGAGAAGGAGAAGAAGAAAAAGAAGGAGAAGAAGGAGAAGAAGAAGAGGAAGAGGAGGAGGAGGAGGAGGGGAAAGGAGGAGGGGAAAGGAGGAGGGGAAAGGAGGAGGAGGAGGGGAAAGGAGGGAAGAGGAGGGGAAAGGAGGGAAGAGGAGGGGAAAGGAGGGAAGAGGAGGAGGAGAAGGAGGAGGAGAAGGAAGAAGAAGAAGAGGAGGAGGAGGAGGACAGGGAGAAGAGGGAGAAGGAGAAGGAGAAGGAGAAGAAGGAGAAGGAGAAGAAGGAGGAGAAGGAGAAGGAGAAGAAGGAGGAGGAGAAGGAGGAGAAGGAGACAGAGAAGGAGAAGGAGAAGAGGAAGAAGAGGAGGAGGAAGAGGAGTTGGAGGAAGAAATGCAATTTTTCTCCCATCCGAGTCTTATCATGGCTGTGGGTAAGTTCTTACATCTCTTTAAAGACAAACCCTAATGCTGCCCCTACCTCCACAGTTCAAGGTGGCCTGGATACCCTTTAAGCTGGCAGTGGATTTTGGCATCATCCATGTAATGTTGGCTTTTCAGGCTTGCAGAAAACAAGAGTTATGGGTTTTGAGGCTTTCACCCAGATTTCAAAGGAAAGCCTGAGAGGCCAGGCAATTTTTGGCATGGTCAGAATCTCTGCAGGTAGCCTCTGAGAGGATGATGTGTGAAACTGTCAAGGGTGAAGCCACAGATACAGTGACAACTCCAGAACGTTAGAGATGTCAAGAACTGAGCACCTACCCAGAAAAGCTATAAGCAGTAGGCAGAGTTCAGCTGAAGGGACTCCATGTGAACTGCAAATGGCAAGGCAGTAGGAGGGGGGGTTTGCCTAAGTCCTTGAGAGCTTGAATCACACCAATATGTGCCCTGTATGCACATTTAAGCTTTATGATTCTTGCTTTGGTTCAATCTTCCCTTAGCATTCTCTTATTGTTTCTTTTTGGAATGGGAATGTGTTGCAGTTTTAGTCTCAGAAGGAGGCTTTGAGCGAAGTTGAACAATGTTGAGCGTATTAAGGTTTTGGGGGTCCCTGGAGATGAACTAAATGCATCTTGCCTTTTGAGAAGTCCATGCACCTTTGAGAGCTCAGAGCAGATGCTATGGTTTGAATATGAACTGTCTCCATAGGCTCGTGTGCCAAAGGGCTGGTCTTCAACTTGTGTCACTGTTTTGGGAAGTGTTAGGAGGTGAGGCCCAGCTGTTGCCATGTCCTCAGGGGCTGTGTCTGCTGTCTGTGTCCACTGTCCACTAGGAAGTAAGCTGCTTCTCTCCCTCACATTGTGCTCCAATTGTATTTTGCCTAACCATGGGTAGAGAAGCAACAGAGTCAAGGGACATAGACTGAAACCTGTGAAAACCATGTGCCAACATGAATTTCTTCTCCCTTTAAGTTGTTCAGGTATTTCTTGCAGTAATGCAAATCTGATTAATGTGAATATACCAGCTTGGGTGGATATAACAATTTAAGTTAGCTGTACTTTAGCTTATAAAAATAAATAATAGTTCAACATAAAACAATGAAAACAAATAAAGCCTATGTGATCATTATGTTACATACTATAAATAACTGCCATTTGCTTTGATCTACCTGATTTTACAATGAAGTAACAAGTAAGTCATTATCTAACATATATCCCTACTGTGTGTTATAGAAAATAACGGGTGGCATTGCATCCTGGGTTGGCATATTTTGAGTTGCAAGCTTCTACAGTAATCATCTCTCTCAGAACCCCATGTTCAGTTTAGAAAACAGGCCAAGATCACAGGACTAGCTGGAAGGACCTCCACATAGGTCACCTGTCTAGGTCAGAATTCTATCAACTCCACTTCTCCTCAAACAAGTTTTTGTGTGTGTATGCTGGTCCTGAGGCTTGAACTCAGGGCTTGGGCACTGTCTCTAAGGCTATCACTTTAGCATTGAGCCACAGCTCCACTTTCTGTTTTTTTTGGTAGTTAATTGGAGATAAGAGACTTAAAGATTTTCCCATCTGGGTTGGATTCAAATTATGACTCTCAGTTGTCGGTCTTCTGAGTAGCTAGGATTACAGGTGTGAGCCATCAGTGCCCAGATCCAAAGCATTTTAATGTCTAGGTTTTTGTGTGTGCATCATTAGAGTTTGAACTCAGAACCTCACACTTGCTAATATTCTAAGAGTGCTGAGCCATGTTTCCAGCCCCGTGTTTCGCTAATTATTTTTAAAATGGTCTCGCTCCACATCCAGGCTTTCATGAAAGGCATGGTGTGTTTGCCCCTGGGTCATAGATGTGCTTCAGCATGGTCTTTAGCTTCCTTCTGTGGAGAGTTTGAGACTTTTCAGCTCCAGATGATCTACTACTGTGATCCATGAGCAGGGGCAGAGGGGGCAGGGCTGGCTAGGTCAAATGTTTTACTACTAACAGCAAATAATAACAAAACTGAACTTAGCATGGGTTGGAATACCAAAGTTTAGATTTTAAAAACTACCCTATTTTTTCAACTTCATTTTTCTCCTTACTCTACCCAGTGCCCTTTCTCTTCCCATTACTCCTTTGCCAAATAGGACATCTTGTACCTTCTGTTAAATTGAATTAAGTTTTGCCTAAGGGCTCACCCATCCACAATAACTTACCTTGATGTATAAACAGAAATGTAGCCTACTCCTGTAACATGGAGCCAACTCTCAGCCAATCACAGTGGCTGAGCGTCAGCCAACCCCAGGCATCCAACTGTTCAAACCAGGTTCAAATAAGGCAATTGCTAAACTTTAGAAAATCTACTCATCTTTGTGCTTCACTTCTGCTTTCTGTACGTGATTCTCTTTCCCTCTTCTCTAAATATAACCTGCACATGTGCTGAAATGAAGCATTGGTGGTCACTAGATCTGCAAAATCAGATATATTTATATATCTTTTGACTTTTTAAAATGCCTCAGAGCAATCCCACATTTCTCTGTGTTACACTAAAATGTTTCTTTAGCATGAACTAATAGTTCTGATCTTCAGGTGACCTTGGGCAAAAGCAATGAGGTTTGGCTAAGGGGAGGATGAATCTCATGGTTTGTTCTTGTTAATCAATCAATGTATGTTAATGGAGACTTATTTTACTTAGTCCAAAGCAAGTCTTGACTTCTGAGGTGTATCCCACAAAAACGGATGATGAGGAAGCACTCAGATTTCTCAGAATTCTGGAGAAATAATTTCATTTGATTTTGTACCTTCAGATACCTTGGTATCATAGTCATATAAATCCATGCTCTAGGCTTTTAGTAGACATAAACACAGAAGCTTGGGCCCAGTTACTCTTTCTCTACCTGCCATGTCCATTCTACTTCATACTGGTTCTTATTCTGTACCAGTTCCATTATGGACCACATAGAATCCACAAGAACGTATTTTCTCAAATGAATACCCATGAAGATGCCACTAACATTGTCCAGTGTATTACTTTTAATAGTTTCTCTTCCTTGAAAAAATGGGAGGGTCTTTTAATAGCCCCTTTATTTTTTTCTGTATTAATTATATTAAATACCCATACATTCCCTCTGAATATTCATTTAGAAAGCAGGTTTTGTAATAGTCAAATTTAATTTATCAGGGTGCAATAATTTGTATTTCCCAATCATCTTGCTGACTTTGGTTCATTATACTATTGTTTCACATGAGTAAGTTAGCAAAGTTTGGATTGATTGACTCTAATTAACTAAAACTGGTTCCAGGCTGTGCATCTATTGTCATGGTAGCTAGCCGCAAAGCCCTAAACTGCTAAGTGATGGTGATATAAGGTAATATTGATTTGAAAACTGTAGATAATATGTAGCCTTGGCCTTATCACTGTTTGGGAGACAAACTAAAAGAAGAATAAAAGATGTGTTAGGATAAGTTGTATGGATGCTTGGGCATGTAAATTGTCATTTTTTAGTGGGTTAACTTCTTTTTGGTTTTCCTGTCCAAAGATAATCACAGATGCACTGAATACAAATGAATTCAAAACTTAGCAGTAGGAAGACTAATAATTTCATGTTTTTTGAAACTGAAGAAATGAAACGATTGCTGACTTCCATTTCAAGGAAACTGTTTCTAAACATTGCTTCTTTAAAAACAAACAAACAAAAAACAGCAACTAGGATTTAGCCAGGTGCTGGTAGTTCATGTCTGTAATCCTAGCTACTCAGGAGGATGAGATCTGAGGATCATGGTTTGAAGCCAGCCTGCACACAAAAGTCTTGTAAGATACTTATCTCCAATTAAGTACCCAAAAGACCAGAAGTAGAGCTTTGTCTCAAGCAGTAGAACACTGGCATTGAGTGAAAAAGCTCAGGGACAATGCCCAGGCCGTGAGACCAAGCCGCAGGACTGAAAAAATAAAAAAAAAACTAAATTTTAATTTTTTAATTAAAAATTGTTTCCCCATTGCTGATTTGTTTTATACTTAATTTTTTGGAACTGGGAGTGTTATCCCACACATTTAATCCTAGCTACTCAGGAGGCTAGGGCAAAAAGCGAGATCCCCATCTCAATCAATAAATTGGGCACAGCAATGTGTACCTGCGGTAGGATGATTGTATTGTGAGGTAAGCCCCAGGAAAAATCACAAAGATTATTAAAGCAAAAAGGAAAAGGCTGGTGGAATGGCTCAAGTGGTACAGTACCTAATTCACAAGCAGGAAGCCCTAAGTTCAAATCCCCGTATAGCTATGAAAAGAATGATATTTGCCTGGAAGAAAAAACAGTTTGTAGATAGTATGACCAACTTAAAAAAAAGACTTCATTTACAACCTATAAGCATGAACAAACACTACCCTCCCAGTCTTTATTTAGTACTAGACAGAAATCAAGTTAAAAAAAATAGTAGGCAGAATGCTTTGAGAGTTGTCAGTGAAGTTTCAGCTTTCCTGTGCAAGATGTTGTGGCTTCTATGTCTCCTGACCTAAATTACCAGTTAGAATATTCTTCCTGTGGTTTGCTGTTGCTCCCTTTTCCATTTCTATCTTTGTTGCTATTGTGGTGCTGGGAACTAAGCCCAGATTCCACCTATTAGGCAAGTGCTCTACTACTAAGCTATACCACCAGCCTGCATCATTTTATTTTATGAGCTCCAAGGTTTTCATTTCCCATAATGCTCTTTACTGAGTTACCTTTCAGTCTATTATTTCTCACAAACTTCAATAGAACATTGTTCATGTCCCAGCAGATAGATAATGGGAAAGTTTAACTCATGTACTATAGAGGTTTTCTTGAGAAATTCTGTGTCAGAAAGACAGAAAACTCCACTTTTTGTAGCTGTCTTTGTTATTTGTACAGTGCTAAAGTCTTGGGAAACTAGGAGCAGGCAACTTTTATGTTAATGTCTCTATTTCATTGTTTGAGTTTCTCTTAATGATCTGTGGTTATTGTATAGCCATGTGCATTGGGACCAACTTCTGCATGTTACAGAAAAAGAAACATGCATTTTTCAGAATTTACTAGCAAAACAAGACCAACATGATGTGTGTAAGTATGTGTGTGTGTGCGTGTGAGAAAGAGAGAGACAGAGACAGAGAGAGACAGAGAGACAGAGAGACAGAGAGAGGGGGGAAGAGAAGGGAGGGGAAGAGAGGAGAAGAGAGGAGGAAGAGAGAAGAGAGGAGAAGAGAAGAGATTGATTTATGTTAAGGAATGGGCTTGGTGTGATTTTGAAGGCTGACTAGTACCAAATCTCCACTGTGGGCATCTGGCAGGCTGGAAGAACCAAATTTGCAGTTTCCTTTTCTTCTTTGCAACTTTGTAACTAAATAACTTCTCACCAAAAGAGAAGCCAGAATAATATCTCTTGCTAAGATATTGTTAAGATATTTTCTTAACACCTTCAATAACAACAACAACGGTCCACCAAAAATTTCTTATGTATCTAACAGATACTCAAAAGAATTCAAAAGAACATTACATAGTCCCTGTCTTTGAGAAGAAAGTCTGATATGTCAAAATGAATGGATGCTAACAAATGTCTTCAGATGAAATTCAGAGAGGTCATATGTAAATATAAGACAAAAGTATTATATTTCTGTGTTGCTATATATCAATGTATGGCACAAAATTGAGTGGTATTATTTCAACTGTGTCAAGAATTAGGTATTATTTTTCAAGCTAGTCTACTTTCTTTTGATTATTATTTTTTTTTGCCTCTAGTGTCTTTCACTCAATCTGTTTAACATCATAATCAAATTGATCAAACCGTATAGGAATATATAGGGATTTTTTTTTTGATTATTTGGACATTTTACTGTAAAATGGATTATGCCCCTATGTTAGCTTTCTATGAATATGGCAAGAATACTCTAAGTTACTCATTTGTATAGACAAAAAGGTTGTTTTATGGCTCACAGTTTTAGAAGTTTCTGTCTGTGACTGCTTAGATCTTTTGCTTTGGACTTAGCAGAAGCATGAGGCAGAGCAATATCTGTTATTTCATAGCCAGGAAGTGGAAAAGTGGAAGAAGAAGAGAGTTCCATAATCCCCTTTGAAGGCATGTTGTCAACAACCTAAAGGCTGCTGGCTAAGCCTCACCTTTAAAGTTTTCACAAATGTCAGGTAATACTTTCCTTGCAAGCAAGCTTCTGAAAGATGGTCCTTCATGGGATACTAAGATTCAAAGCACAGCAGTCTCTATCCACTTCATTTATATCTAAAGAAGATCTCCTGTTTTCCCAAAGATCATAACTAATTATTACTAGATGAATAACTAACATGAATTTATCAATAAATATTCTCCTCTGTTTTTTTTAACCTAAAGAAGTTAAAACAGACAGTATTTGGAATTTTATAGGATGAACTCTGCCTTCCTACTTTTTTCTGGGTCTCTGAAGTTTCTCTGATTCCTCTGAGATGGAAAACTGACCTTTAGCCCTCAGTATGTCTAATCTCCACTCAGTCTATAATGCACATGGTGGCAGGGAATGGCTGTGAAGGGACTGAATGCACAGAAGGTCAAGAATGTGCATTAGCTGGGTGATGATGGCTCACACCTGTAATCCTAGCTACTCAAGAGGCTGAGATTTGAGGATTGTGGTTCAAAACCAGCCAGAGTAAGAACATCAGTGAGACTGTTATCTTCAATAAACCACTAGACAACTAGAAGTGGCACTATGGCTCAAATGGTAGAGCACTAGCCTTGAGCTGAAGAGAGCTGAGGGACAGCACCCAGGCCCAGAGTTTAAGCCCCACGACTGACAGAAAAAAAAAAGAATGTGTGCTCAGGTGCCTGGCTCTGGAGTTGGGTGATTAGCAGTATGTGATTAGGACTGAAGGAAGGTCCAGGAGAGGAGCTAGGAACTATGCTTCTGAATAGAAGCCCTATCCTGCTGTATCCATTTCACAAAGTTAGTGGTTTATATTAAGAGGATGAGCAAGGTAGCATCATGTACTTAATTGAGAGTCAAACTTCAAGCCAATTCCATGTTCCAACCCATCTACTGGCAGATACATGATGAAACAAATGTCTTCTTCTTTGTTTCTTATCTGAAAGACAAGAAAGAGGTCAATGCTTAAGCTCCCATTGCATCATGGGATTGGGCGTATAATGAGAATAAGAATAGGTGTCTTTCTCATCCAAGTGTGGCCTGCCAAGCAGAAGCATCCAAGTAACTCACCTATCAGAATCTCAGATTTCCATCCAGACACATGGAATCAGAACCTATAACTTTTTGTTTTGGGTGGTATTGGGGTTTGAGCTGAGGGTCTCTCACTAGCTAAGTAAGTGCTTCATCACTTGAGCTATGCTTTAGTTTTCAAATAGGCCTTTGCACTGATGTCTGGTATGCTTGGACCATAGTCTTCTTACTAATGTTTCTCACATTACTGAGATGATAGACATGTGTCATTTTGCCTAGATTTTTATTGGTTGAGATAGATAGGGTCTTAGGAACGTTTCCCTGGTCTGCCCTCAAATTGTGATTCTCATGACCTGGATCTACTTCCTGAGTAGCTGGGATTACAGGCAGGAGTTCCCAGGCCTGGCCTTCTGGAATCCCTAAGTTCACACACTTTCCAAGTGATTCTTGTAGTCATGATGTGGTATAAAATGGGTATCCCTTTATATTTTACCCAGTGTCTAATAGCAAACCTACCAGTGATACAGAGATAGCAAAAACAAATCTCAGCATTAGCAAATAAATTTCCTTTAACTTTTAAAACCTATTCCAATGCCCAGTATACCTTTTTAATATATAGTTATATCGCTATCAATATAAACATATCAATATAACACATTCAATGAAACGAATACATGTTTGAACTGAAAGTTTTGCCCACAAATCACTTGACTTAGCTAAAAAATGAATCTATCTTCCATAGGCATCTTGAAAATTAAGTAAAAAGTGACTTCATATTTCCTATGGGGCTCTGTTTTCGAGGTTCTGTTCAGGGCTTTCAAATACTTGTCACACGTCACGTTGTGTAAATTCCTCCACCATCCTTGGTGTGGTCCTCTGGTCACATACTGGATTTTAAGTGTTTCCCACAGACCATGTGATATAGGACTAAATCCATTCCCAGCAATGCCCCGGGAAGCAGTGCACACAAGAAGCCCAAGCTGATGACATCTCTCTGCTTCTGCTCTGGGCTTTTCTAATTTGGTAAATTGGCTGTCACATCACTAAACATAAGAAGCTTGAACTTGGGGTCCCTTTCTTTTCCTTTTTCTTTTTTTTGTCTGAGGTTATTTTGCTTACCACAAATGAAGGCCACAGAAGCTAAATATATGTCTACTTGAATGATGGCTTTATAGCAATAAAATGAGCCCACAGGGGCTAATGACTCTGTAATCAGCTTTTTCAACCACTTTTTATATTGGGCATAATTTTCTCTCTCTCTGAGAAATTCTACATCATTTATCACTAGACTAACATGAGCAAAAGGGGAAAGGCATGAGCTGCGAGATTAGAGGCCACTGCCTGGCTGCTATGAAATTGTAGAGTAAATTTGCCTGAAGGAACACTACTCATTTCTGGATTCCAGCGCATTGGATGCTCACGTTCTTTTTATAGCCTGGAATTCTTACTTTGGCATTGGGTGAAGAAATTTATGTTTTAAGGATGCTTTATTTAGCTTGGAGTTTAAAAATAACTGTTCACCAAGTCAGACCCTTTTTTCATTGTTGTTATTTTTGCTTATTTTCTTTAAGTTTATTTTATTGATCCTTGCCAATCCTAGTTGCTGTTAAGGGAAGGGTTTCAAATCTCTCACTTTGACTTTGAAAATTAGTCTTGAGTATGCTGGGCGTGGTGGTACATACCTGTAATCCAAGCATTAGGGATAATTAGTTTGAGGCTTGGAAGTGGGTGGGGTAAATTGGAAGTCATACATTATTTGGGAGAGCCATAACTATTAATATGTTGATATACATGGATGCTAGAAAACCCACATAAGAAACCTTTGAATATCTAAATATTCTATTTAGAATAACTATGTACAACTGGAATCTCAGATTGTTCTTCTGGGCCTAGTTACTTTCCAGTCACTTCTGGTTGAATAATATTCCAAGATAGATGGATAGATAGACTGATAAATAGATAAGCAGGTAGATAGAGATAGTATCTCAGAGAGTATAAATTTATTCACCTGTTGATTTACAATGAAATTGATTTCATACTTTGATTTTCATGAGCACTATTGCCATGAACATAAGGAAAGCAAGGTATCTCTTTGAGATGCTGATTTCATGGCTTTTGGATATATACCTGAAGTGACATTTCTAGATCCTATGATGGTTTTATTTTTAACATTTTGAGGCATTTCTATATTGTTCTCCATAATGGCTCTACTACTTGACATTCTCACCAACAGTGTATAAAAATTCCCTTCCCTCCACATCTTCACTGACATTTGTTGTCTCTTGCCTTTTGAATACCAGGGCAGATTGTCTGCTTGTGTTTTTAGTTCTGATGATCAATGCTGAGCATCTTTCCTAAACCTGTTAGCCATTTGTATCTGTTCTCACTAAAACTGTGTACTTGCTAATCATCCATTGACTATTTAAATGCATTATTTGAATTCTTTGTTTTCTTTTGCTTTTTATGGTTGAGTTGCATAAGTAATTATTTACTTAAGGTTTACTAACTTATGGAAAAAACACTTGCATATTATCTATTATTTACAAATCATACTGATAAATTTCTTTAGAGCTTATTCCCTATCAAGGTTCAATATACTTCAGACTAAGTTAACCAATAAATTCTGTATCTCAATTGTCCATGTCATATTGGGATAAAGGTCTACAACAAGAGTCAGGTTCTTCCAGTCATCTCAAGGCATGTGTGAGTCCACCTATTGGGACACTAAAATGTTGCTTGCATCCTATTCTGTCTTATCCTATCCTCTCCTTTCCTATCCTATCTTATCTAGCATAACATAGCATAGCATCGTATAGCATAGCATCTCTCTCTCTTCCTTTTAACTTTCCCCCCAAATTCATGGAGGAATAAAATACAAGTAACAAGTCTTATTTTAAGGCAAAAGGCTCAAAAGCAGTAGAGAAACGTTGTTCTATTGGTATCACTTGTAGTTAGTTGTCCAACCATCTAATATTTTCATGATTCTTAGATCTGGTCTTTGGCTATTAATTTGACTTCTTTAAGTCACTTATAAAGACTTTCTGAAAGGATTCCTAAAAAACACTATCTTTGTTACTTTCAATAGTCATTAGCTCTTTCTATAGTCATTAGCAAAAAGATAAGAAGTTTGACCCCTTAGATCTGCCATAACCCCTGTTTTCACTGTATATCATATTGGTATAATTTGGGAAGGGCAAGGGAAAAAACAAATCGTTTAAAAATGGATACAGGTGGACCCATTGCAACAATGTACAAGACATTATGTCAAAAAACAAACTTTACAACTTTGGTTAGGGGGGCTTGAAGGGGGGAGATGGGAGGGCAGGAATGGTAGGGGAAACAAAGGAGGCGGCAACAATGCTTGATAAGAAATGTACTCATTACCTTGTGAATGTAAACGTAACCTCTCTGTACAGTATTTTCACAATAAAAAACTTAATAATAATAATAAAGAAGAAGAAGAAGGGCTCTGTAGAGCCCTCTCCTTTTAGCAGAAATAGAGGAACAAAGCTTTTGCTTTGGGGTTTTTTAGAGCTTTGGTTGTGACACAATTCTTTAATGAAGTGATGGTAAGAGAAATATTTTATTTTGTATTAAAGGAATTTTGTCCTGCATTAAGCAAAGTTACTAAAAATACTAAAAGAAATGAAAGTGCTGATGTTCAATGTGGTGATAATAACTTGTTCCTGGGAATATATTCTTTTAAGTCCAATTGCAAATAATGGTCACATTTAAAGATGAAGAGCACAAGGCTAGAGATTCTGAAGAGCGTATTACATGAGATGAACATAAAATAACTAGAGGAAATAAAATAAGATTTAAAATATGGAAAACTGAATTTATTTTCTAGAGCTTAAAAAATCACAATCTTTCTCCCCAAATGTGTGTATGTGTGTACATAACATTCATGTGTGTGTGTGTGTGTGTGTGGTATGTGCTTTGCCTCTGAAGTGGATTACTTATCAGCTCATTTTATGAGGCCAGGATTTGTGTGAGACCACATTATGACTGACTTTGCCAGAAAATAAATTTACAAATGAATAGTTCTTCATAAACACGGAATTTTAGCAAATCAAATACAATTCTAAACAACATTTTGGCAAATTCTAAATAGCATTTGATATATCTGGTTATCTAGCTATCTATCTATGTATCTATCATCTAAGTATCTATCTATCCATCCATGTCATCTCTCTTTATCTTCCTATCTATTGTGGAATATGACAAAACAAGAGCCTTATGGTAGGAAGTGAAAGAGACAATGAAAGAGTCCAGATGTGCCATAAATCCTGGAAGATACACCCTCAATGATCCAGAGACCTCCCATTAGGCTCCATTTCTTTCTTTATTTTTAAAATTTTTTAAATTACCTTTAGTTGTACAAAGGGGTTACTATTCAACATGTCACTTTATAAGTATGATTCATCTTGCTTGATATTACCCAGTTCATCATTCTCTCTTCCATCTCAACCTTACCACTTCACTTAATTTTCTTAGTTTCATAGGCTACACATTGAATAGTTTCTACCAACTCTCAATAATGTTATAATCTGGGGACAAAGCTTTTAACAAATGGGCTTTTGGGCAACATTCCATATCCAAACCATAGCACGCCTGTAATTCCCCACTTTGGAAGTGATGCTGCAGGTAAGGTAGCTCAGGAGGTGGACCATAGGTGGAAATTTTCTGTCCTGATGCCATAGCAAATCCAAACACAGGTCAGTGTGAGAATTTCTGTGGGAAGAATGGAAAGTGCCTTTAAAAAACTTATTATAATGGTGATGTACAGAGCCATTACAATTACATAGTAAAGTATGGACATTTCTTATCGAACATTTTTACCCCTTCCCTCTTTTTCTCCCAGCTGTAAGTTCCTATTTGAAAATTGTCCATGACATCTGAGGATGTCATGGATAAGATCCAGGTGAGCACTCCCTTTCCTTCCTAGCTTTTGTAGGACAAAGGAAAGAACACACACACACACGCGCGCACAAGCGTGCGCGCACACACACAGATGCATATGTAAAATGCCTAGGTCTTGGCACTTAGGGTGTATACAATAATTTTTAGTTTAATTGTTGTTATCCCTCTGGCTGGAGTTATTATCTGAGGTTCAACCTTTAAGGCTGGGCCAGAGAAGTTCTCAGAAAGGGATGCTATGTAAATGAGTGAATGAATAAATATAAATAAAAAATATAGATTGTATTCTTATTGTGCCTGTATCTCTGTTCTGCAAAATGTATTAGCTTTCACACATCTAATGAATCCTTGAGTTAGAAAAGATAGAATTAACCCACTCAAAACAAGAAGACAATATCATATCATTAGTTAGAGCCATGTGCTAGGTAGGCACAAAACAGCATAGGACCTTTATGCCATTAGCATCCTATTTTCTTAGTATATGTGTACAATGATATAAGCAACGTGCAAAGTACTAAGTGTCCCCTAGTGGCCAGAAACAGTTAATACTGCTCTGAGTGGAACGAGTATGAACACCACTTACTTTCACCTCATTTACCTCCCAGGTTTTATCTTCATTTGAAGCAATAATTCTTCCCTTTCTATATCAATTTATTCTTTACTTATAGTAACTTAAACTTTCCCCCAAATATAATTAGTCACACAGACCCATTCTACTTCCCAATATATACTTGATTTCAAATTTCTCATGGTTTAATAGTTTATGCAATGAAACGTTTATTAGGCTTCTTACCTTAAATGTGAACCTCTTGAAGAAAGTCAGTGCACTGTAGAGATCCATGAATTCTAGTTTTTCCGGGCCAAGACAAACTTGGTTTGTGCTTGTACACTCAGCATAATTTTTATCACCTTCTTTCATTATGATAATTTTTCCAGTTCTGATAATCAACTTTATGATGTTTTTTCCTCCAGTAGGCTCTCCAGGAATGTTGATATAACCTGGATGACATGAGATCGATCTACATGTGATCCCATTTAGGAAGTCACCAGGGTCTATCAGCTGATCAAGCTGGCTAGGAAGTCATTCTCTTTTCTCATACATGCCATGTGTCCTTTATGAAGTGGCAGTCTCAGTCAATGAAACCTACTGGAATTGCTAATGATTATGCTACTCAGCTCCAGTCTTTGAGTTTCATCACAGCCCCACACTGATTCTAAAGCTCAATTCTAAGCCAAGTTCAATGTCAAGCTGTGTTGGTTGGACAAGATGTGCAGCCCTGGAGTAAAATTCATGTAGCAAATATCCAGGCTGTTACTAACAGTGCTCTCTAGGCTGCAGTGGCATAATTCATGTGTTAATGGGTAAATAAATATAATCCAAACATGAACATTGAGCCTGAACCGAAGGAAATGGTGAAAGGTTTCAAGATGTAACACAAGTATATCTACAATGGCCCAAATGTGACCTTTTATCATAGAACAATATGGACACCTGAAAATTCAGCCAAGTGAGAGTTTCAAACTCAAATTTATTCTTGATGTGTTAGAACTAAATTGGTACATTTATAGACTAGTTGTGTGAAAGCAACACAGTAGAATTGTTTTGGAATTCAAAGGTGGACTTGTGAGTGCCTTGTTAAAATGAAGTACATGTTTCTGGATCAGAAACTATTTTCTTGGGCTGGGAAGGTGGCTCAGTGGTAGAGTGCTTGCCTTGCATGCATGAGGCCCTGGGTTCGATTCCTCAATACCACATAAGCAGAAAAAGCTGGAAGTGGCTCAAGTGGTAGAGCACTAGCCTTGAGCTGAAGAGCTGAGGGAAAGTGCCCAGGCCCAGAGTTCAGGCCCTGAGACTGGCAAAAAAAAAACAACTATTTTCTTAAAAACTATGCTTGCTTTATATGATTTAATAAATTCAGAAATTAAACTAATATTTGAATGGTAGTTTAATTCAGAAAGCCAAAATAAAATTGTTTTAAATAAAGAGGTGTATGAAATAATGCATACTCACAGAGAAACTACTTTATGATTTCGATGAAGAATCAGAGACAAAATTAGTCTTAACAATGAAAACAATATGTTTTCTTCATTTTTCATTCTCTTCTCATTATCTCACCTGTTCCCTCCTTTTTACCCATATCTTTCCTGTACGTAGTTTTCATGTGGATGAAATTAGGAATTCATGACTCTAG
Source organism: Dipodomys ordii (assembly GCF_000151885.1). Taxonomy (NCBI): domain Eukaryota; kingdom Metazoa; phylum Chordata; class Mammalia; order Rodentia; family Heteromyidae; genus Dipodomys; species Dipodomys ordii. Next base: position 11,193,737 of record NW_012267241.1, on the reverse strand, counting down.
AAAATAAATGCACACATGTACTGTGAATTATCTCATTCCTTTCTTTATACACTTATGCTCTTGGTTATGATCACAATTAGGTGACAAATATCTGCAGTGAGACAAGCAGTTAACTCTGCTAAGGAATTCCAAGGAGAAATTCACAGGATGTTATTGCTAGTAAAATATTGACCTACAATGTATACTCCTTCTTTCATGCAATGAATGCTTAATTTCTTCTTCCTCCTCCTAATACTGGAAAGACAGTGTTGAAAAGGGAACTTAATTAAATCTGAGTGTTTAATAAAATAAAATGTTGCACATTCCTCTGTATATCATGTCCAGGGTTACTAAATTAGAATGAAATAAAGCTATTGTGACTCTTGCCAGTTTTTCTTGACTATTAAAACTAACTTGTGGTCATATAAAGCCATATAAGACTTTATAAAGGCATATTTAGTTCCTGCCTACATTTTCCATCTAATTTTATTTTAAATTAGATTTTCTTACTACAATGTATTTGTATTTGAAATCCATATATAGAGTTGTAATCATAGTCTATGAATTCTCTAAATTATATAGTTTATGAAAGCTATCATGTAAGACTTACTTTAGTTATCTTAAGTTTAATTCCCTCAGGGTGGACATAAAATAACAAGGGTTATCTAATACTGTAACAGAAACTATGATTTCTCAGAGTTTTAAAAATTGTTATCTCTTTACTAAAATGCCAGAATATGGTCCATAATCCACTCTGCCATTGTGGAAAACAGAGCAAGAAAGACGTTTCTGTAAAGTTTTTTCTAGCACAGATTTGTGCAGAAGCAAATTAGCATCAGAGATCATTTCAGTAACTGAAACACAGTTAAAGGTAGTGGTAGAGAGGTCTCCATCAATTAATGACTTAGATTCGAGGGAGATTCATTCTGGTTTTGTTGTGGATCTACACAGAGTAGAAGTGGATACAGAAGACAATAAATAAATGAACAGCATTGTGGAAGCTCCATAAAAGAAGGCTCCAGACAGACTCAGGCTGAGCTAGTGTTTATTCCTATGACGCAGAAAAATTAGAGCTTAAAAAATGCCATCCACCCCTCATTTTTGTTTTCTTCCAGTTATTAATGTTCAATTAATACTCTCTGTTGTAATTATCAAGTCATCATCTACAGCAAACTCTTACTGTTCAGACTGTACTATTCAGAACAGAGAGGTAATTCCTCTCAGAATTATGCTTCCTACCTGCTTACCTTCAGCTTCTTCCATAAATGTATATATGATAACTTTAGCAATGAAAAATAATTTCTCTTTTATGTGTACTACACTAGATTTCTTCTATTTGTTCTCCCTTTCCTTCTCATGTTTGCAGCTTCTCCACTGGGGCAATCCTGATTTATAATCCATAGTTCCATTCCTGCAGCCAACAACTGCAGCATGACTGGTCTCTCAAGTCAGATATTAGCATCCTTAAAATGCTTGTGTCTTTGTTATATTGATTGGGGAGATTCATGATATGTCCACAAATATACATGCATGCATGCCTGCAGGCACCCTACATGCATATACACATACACTTTAATCTTCTTATTAGGTTTCATAGGAGGCATAGCAGTCAGAAATATCTCACTATCTCAAATTAGTAATGGGATGATGAAGCTGAGTGAAGGTTAAAGTTGTCTCAAGTCTTAGTATCTTACTGAATCTGTGCATCCATCTATCTCTACATACACACGAGTACGCGTGCATGTGCACGTGTGTGTGTGTGTGTATGTGTGTGTGTGTCTGTCTCTGTCTGTCTGTCTGCCTGTGGTGCTGGTCCTGGAGCTTAATTGTACTCAGGATCTGGGCACTGTCCATATGCTTGCTTGTTTATTTATATATTTAGTTAGTTTTTGCTCAAGGCTAGCATTCTACCACTTGAGCCCACCCCCACCTCAACTTCTGGCTTTTTTTTGAGGTTAATTGGAGACAAGAGTTTTGTGGATTTTCTTGCTCAGGCTGGCTTCAAACTGTGGTACTCAGATGTCAGCCTCCTGAGCAGCTAGGATTACAAGCACAAGCTACATGGTCGCAGCTGTTATTCAATATTTAAGAGCAAGTTTACTAAACATTCAGACCTATTTTAATTGGATCCTAATTTCTAAGGAAATTCTCCTTTTGGTAGGCTCTAAAATACAATACATGCTTACCAACATTCAGAACATGCTCAACCAGAGAATTTGCTGGCAGATAGACTGGGATACTTCTCTCCACCTGCCTAGATCTTTGCTGCTCAGTTACATTCTGTTAAGGATGCTACAGAAGTGTTTGATGAGTTAACTGATCTCCTATCATTTAATTTCCTAAGTATCTGTTTGGAAATGTTAAAATAACCAATATATCGATATCTCCATACTTCTTTTATGACAGAAAGCAATGAGATGTCTCTTTATGGTGATTCTGGTGTTTATCATTTTTTAATGACAAAGTTGTCTAGTATGTACTTTCTCTTGGAACTATAATGGATATACAGATTTTCAGTTTAGTATGGAGAGTTATAAAAACTTTAAATGTTTGCAAGAAGAAATCATCCAAGGACTAGAGAGGATTTGATAAGACACAGAACATTTTCTATCAAGAGCCTCATGCCAGATCTTCCATAATGATGGTTTTGAGGGTCATTAATAGAGAGTAATTTTTGTCAGATTTTCAGATGGCAACAAGATTTTGACTATTTCACTTGACTATGATACAAAAAATGAAACATAGGCAACTGAAGGAGAGAGCTTCTACAAGGCAAAATAAAGCAGATCTTCAGAATGTCCTGGGAGAGAATGTCATTTCCAGTGTTAATTCTGTTATGATCACCTACTTGAATGCCATTTAATTTGGTTACTGAAGGCTAATGAGTAAATTTCAATTTCTGATATAGGTCCATGAATTCCTTTTTGTGTTTTCGTGATTTACCATTTCAACAGAAGGCCATGACTTGATTGTTTACAAGTTCAAATCTTCATCCTTCTTAAGACTACTATCGCTTTGAACTTCTCTAGGAGCTTATTGACTATACAAGGAAAGTTTTCATATATATATATATATATATATATATATATATATGAAAACATGCCACAGTGCCACTTCCATTGTTCTGGTAGTTTATTGTAGATAAGAATCTCACGGACATTCTGCCTTGCCTGGCTTTGAACTGCGATCCTCAGATCTCAGTCTTCTGAGTAGCCAGGATCATAGGCATGAGCCACAGCACCCAGCTTCAACAAATGTACTTAAAAGGAATTAAATATGTGTATTTTTGTAAGATATTA
>NW_012267241.1:11102959-11185459 GCF_000151885.1 Dipodomys ordii | reverse complement strand
TTTAGTAAGAAACTTAGAGAGCTATGGGGAAAAGTAAGATGTGCTGTTCTTTACCAGTGGTGAAGCTTGATGGATAATAAGGATTCCAAAGATAGGAAGTGACTTTTGGGGGGAAGAGTTGGTTTGTGTTTGGTTTGGTTTTCTCATTCTAGGGACTCAAACACAGGTATTTGTGTGTGCTAAGAGAATGACATTTGGAAGAACAGCAAAGCACATGTTTCACAGACCAATAGAACTCCTGCAGTTTAATGATTTTTTTTTCCAATCCTGAAAGACACTTACAAAGTTGTTTTAGACCTCACAGTCCCAAGGGCAAGACAGAACTTAACTCTGCAAATCCGTAATGTGACGTGCAATTAATGCTCTATGAGCCGTTTGCCAGAAAAGAGTTCAATGGTCATCAGTTAAAACACTGTGATGATAATTTCAATTACTGGCTAATTTCTAGATTTGAGAATATACTTTATTTTTAAAGTGTGATTGCTTGGCTTTCTGAGTCCTTGTATGAGCTGAAAGTGAACATATTTGACATGAACCTATGTATTAAGGAGCTTTCTGCTATAAGAGAAGATAAAAATGGACAACTGAATAGGAAAATAATATTTTTTCCAGGAGTATTTACAAAGAGCAGTTTTGTTTTCTTGTTTGCTTGTTCTGTTTCTGAGCAGAATCTCACTATGAATTACATGCTGTATTCAAACCCATTATCTGCCTGTTTTAGTTTTCTTAGGATTACAGGTGTATATTACCATACCTGATCTATCCTAATAATTTATTACAGGTTTTATTAAATTACATCAAGAAAAAAACCCACCAAGATCACTTTTAAACTGAAATAGTCTATTTTATTTATTTTTGCAGTCTTGGGCCTCTAGCTCTTACTTGGCTTTTTTGCTAAAGATTGATGCTCAACCACTTGAGCCACACCTCCACTTGACTTTTTGATGGCTAATTGGAGATAAGTATCTCTCAGATTTATCTGTCCAGGCTGGTTTTGTATTGAGATCCTCAGATCTCAGCCTAGGATTACAAGTATAGCTAGGATTACAAGTGTGAGCCACTGGTTCCTAACTTGAAGAAGTCATTAAAAATAATAACACTTGTTAAAAACGAAACAAACAAGAATTTCAATGGCATGTCATGGCATTTTCTTCCTTGAGTCTTTTAGGACGGAGTGGCACTAACGGCCTAGCTGGTGATGGGGCAGGGGAAGAGAGAGGGGCATAGAAGTTGGGTCAAACTCTTAAGGGCAGATCAAAATTTAGAAGGTTAAGGATTTCGGAAGATATGAAAAACCAGAAGGACACGAGATCTTGTACCCACTTTGTTTCTTAATTCTACATTTCTGGGTTTTCCTGTGATCACATTGATAAGTGAAAATAATCTCAGGGGAAAAAAACCCCAAATTCTCTAGGTTAAGGATAGATTAAATTCTCTCCAAGAATCTAGAACTGGGACCTTAATAAAGTTATTCCTTACTAAATGCTTGATGGTAATCATAGGAATAAATCCACTCAAAGCAGAGATTTCTGCTCCAATTCCCATGGGGCCTGGTAGCCCACATCACATTTTTAGGGATAAATCCAGTAGCTTATAGCCATCTTTTTTTCTCCTAACATGGTCATGGATTTAATGTTCACAATTGTTTTTTCCTGACATTTTTGGAAAGGGGTCAAGCATATTCTTTGATGGCAAGAGCTATCTGCCAGAACTTTTCCTCTCACATTGACTTCTTTTCATATCCACATCCACATGTCCTGGGATTTGCTTTAGAACCAGGGAAGATGAGACACAGGTTCAGAGCTTGACAAACACGCCATTTCCAGATCAATCTTCACAGCTCTCTAAGTGAGGTGTGATCACTGTAAATCTTTTTCTGCAGTTGATTTATATTGTAATTAAGGCAGAGAAGAAGCACATACAAGGCCAAAGGCGGAAAAGTAGCACACATTTTTCATGGAAAGTTTTCTTCCCATAAGTCAGAACACCAGGCAGTATTAGGGGAAAAAAATTATGAGGAACTAGTCACGCTCACTAGCATGGTATGGGAGAATGCTAAGTCATCTGTGTTTTCTGTTTAAATGTATATATTTCAGCTGATTAAAAAAAGCACACGGTGACTTGATTGCACAGCGTATGAAAGCAATATTTCAGCTCCGGTGTTTTTTTATTCTTTATTTTTAATCAAATTACCTCCCAAAGCATTTTGATGGGAGTTTATTAACAAGGCAATATGACTATTAGTGCTTTTCAATGCACCCTTGCAAAGGTAAGCCAGAGACATGGCTTTCTCTCTGCACACTGATCATACCTTTGGAAGGTATAAAAGAACTCAAAATTGCACAGCTGAGTGATTTTGAAGAACGAAAATTGTTACTTTGTCTTTTTTCTAATGCAACGTTATTAAATTTTTTTTGCAGAGCATTCACAAGAAACATTATATTGCTGGATTTTAAGCAATATTTCAAATACTATCAGATTTCCAAGATAAGTTCCTGAGAATTGAGAGGTTGCCAAAGATGGGGGAGATTGGAAGGAGACTGAAGGAGACCCAGATGATGACATTAGCTTTCCAGAAATGTGGTGTAACATTACTTTCATGAAGGAGGAAAACAGTCACAACTTTGACAACATGATAAAAAAGAAAGTAATGCCCTACCTTTGCATATTGCATAATAATACTTTGAAATAGGATTGTTTATCCTAAATCAATATGATCTAAAGGAAAAAATATTTCAAGTATCTTAGCCAATTAGGAAGGAAAATTCCATGTAAGTCTCACATTAAATGACTAATTATACTCTATGGTCTTGTTAGATTCTAGGTTACAAAACAATGACTGTGGGTAATAGGTGGTTCCTTATCTTTTCTTTTTTTTGGGGGGGTGCCCGGTCATGGGCCCTGAACTCTGGGCCTGGGCACTGTCCCTCAGCTCTTCAGCTCAAGGCTAGTGCTGTACCACTTGAGCCACAGCACCACTTCCGGCTTTTTTCTTTTTGTTTATGTGGTGCTGAGGAATCGAACCCAGGGCCTCATGCATGCAAGGCAAGCGCTCTACCACTGAGCCACCTTCCCAGCCCCTCCTTATCTTTTCTTTTGCTAACAAAATTAAAGCATTTTTACCTGGAGTTCAGAATGTGGAATGTGATAAGACCGCAGAGCACGTTTATTTGTTTTATTTGGTTTTATTGGGGGGGGGGTTAGGAAGATAAATCTTTATATTAAATACCTGGTTTTTTTGTTGTTGTGAAAATACTGTACAGAGGAGTTACAATACATAGGCAAGCTAATAAGTACATTTCTTATCAAGCATTGTAGCCTCCTCCCTTCTTTCCCCTTCCCATCCCTTCCCATCCTCCCCCCCCAACCCCCCACCCGATCCTTCCCGCTCCACCCCCCCCCCCCACCAAAGTTGTAAAGTTCGTTTTTGACATAACCACTTGTACATCTCATTGTTGCAATGGGTCCACCTGTATCCCTATTTAAACGATTTGTTTTTTTTTTAACTCTGTTTTAAAATTACATTTTGTTATTTGCCAGGTATCCCAACAAATCTACAATGATGCACGTATATAACACATTGTTTGTCACCTATTTACATTGATGGGAATGTTTTCAATGTTTCTTCATTAAGTATATATCCTTCAGATGCAGAACTTGATTTTGGTAAAAGAACTGCCTTCTATTCATAATTTGCTCAAATTTCCATCAGAAATAAGTTGAATTTCTAAATAATCTGTCTTGTTTATAGGAAGTGATACTTCAAAGTTCAAGTAAAAGTAGGCTAGCTCAAAATGACTTAATGCCTGTATATTGATTTGGTCCATTTTTATTTTTTCTGGAATAGAATCAGGATTTTAGTGAGAAAGACCAGCCAGTGTACAGTAAAACCACTACTTAGGGGTATCTCATGAGTGATGCTAAGTGTTTAAGGAGCAAAGCATAGATTAATTTAGGGAACCTTTATGGTGTAAATATTTCTGGAGTTACTAGGAAATAAAGTTGAATGGATAAATTGGATCAACATTACTAGCTCTTGAATGGTACCTGACTTTACTCAAGGAAGAATGGCAAGACAACAGGAATCTATGAACAAAGCATTGACATCATCGAGGCCAAATTAGTTATACACTCTTCAGGATAGAATGCCTCTTTTCCTTTGAACATCAGTTGATTTGATGCAATAAGAGACACATGGTCTGTGACAAAAGCCTTTATATATATTTGTGGATAAATCCTTACATGTAAAACTAAACATGTCATCACTAATAAAGACAAGTGATGTCTGTAGTTTAAGAAAATCATTAGCCTTCACAATAAATAGTATTTTGGAAGAGTATTGTCTACAGAAGTGAGGAATTTTTCAGAGGTGATACATTATATACACTTAAATCACAATTATAGATTTCTCTCAGATAAAAGTGTACAAGTAGCCAGTGGTTTGTTGGCATTTTTTTAAACCTAGGACTTTTAAACCTATCCCTTCTTCATTCCTACAATAACGCTTTCTTTCTGAATTCTTTCTTAAAAATGTATTCTATATAAGATGTTGCAGTTCTCAATCATTCTAACTGTAATATTTATCCACTAATGTGTTTGTACAGGGAGAAAGAGGCCATTAGGCTCATGAGGACATGAAACAGTAAACAAACCCATGCCATAAATTGTTCTATCTGGTAGTGCAGAAGTCTAGAGAAGGAAGCAGTTATTCCACTGGACGTAAAATGCAGGCTTTTGTACCTGGAGAAAACTTTGTATAGGAGGTGGCTGTAAATAGTTTCTGAGATATTCTTCCTAGCATATGAGAGAGCATGCTACAGTCACAAGGTTTTTAATGAAGTGGAGCTGGTCAGAGTTTATAAATGGTTCCAAGGCAGTGGTTCATGCCTGTAATCCTAGCTATTCAGGAAGGTGAAGTCTGAGGATCCTGGTGCAGAGCCAGCTCCCAGTAGAAAAGTCCCTGAGACTCTTATCTCTAAATACCGGAAAACTGGAAGTGGTGTTAGGGCTCAAAGTGGTAGAGCCTTGAGCAAAAAAGCTCAGGGAGTTCAAGTCCCACAACTGATATGAAAGAAAGAAAGAAAGAAAAAAAGAAAGAAAGAAAGAAAGAAAGAAAGAAAGAAAGGAAGGAAGGAAGGAAGGAAGGAAGAAAGGAAGAAATATGATTAAAAAAAGAAATGACTCCATTCAGCTCAGATTACTAAACATGAGGAAAAAATGACTAGAGATCTATTTGGAAAAGAGCAGAAAGCAGCTGGTAGCAGACATTGCACACCAAGGTTATCTGTTGTCTGTAATGAGAACTTCTTCATAAGCCTATTTAAAAAGATTTCCAAGTTAGAGTCTCATATCTAAAATATACCTGGAACTCAAAAAATTAAATCCCCCAAAACCAAATCTTCAAAGAAACAACTGCCCAATAAATAAGTGGGCTAAAGACTTACAGAGAAACTTCTCTGAAGAGGAAAGAAGGATGGCCAATAGACACATGAAGAAATGCTCAACTTCTCTAGCCATAAAAGAAATGTAAATCAAAACAACATTGAGATACCACCTCAGCCCAGTTAGAATGGCTAGAATCAAGAACTCTAATAACAACAGATACTGGAGGGGATGTGGCCAGAAGGCAACTTTACTGCATTATTGGTGGGAGTGTAAACTTGTTCAACCATTTTGGAAAGTAGTATGGAGGTTCCTCAAAAGACTCCACATAGAGCTCCCCTATGACCCAGCAATACCACTTTTGGGAATTTACCCAAATGATCACAAACAAGACCATACTAAAGCTACCAGCACAACTATGTTTACTGCAGCATTATTTACCATATCTAAGACATGGAACCAACCCAGATGCCCCTCAGCAGATGAATGTATCAAGAAAATGTGGTATACATACACAATGGAATTCTATGCCTCCATCAGAAAGAATGGCATTGCCCCATTTGTTAGGAAATGGAAAGACTTGGAAAAAATTATATTAAATGAAGTAAGCCAGGCCCAAAGAAACATAGGTCCCATGGTTTCCCTTATTTGCAATACTAGTATATGTCTGAGTCAAGAAGAAAAGGTCAGATGAGTTGATGACCCCAAGATAAGTATTCAAATGTTTTTTTTTCTTTCATGCATTTTTTCTAACATATTTATAAGATGATTTCTATGTTGCTTTGTATGTCCCTCCCCCACGGTATAACCCATGCTTTCACTGTATTTGATGTTGGTATAATTTGTGGAGGGGAAGGGCAAAAACAAATCGTTCAACTAGCGATACAGGTGGACCCATTGCAACAATGAGATATACAAGTCGTTAATGTTGAAAAACAAACTTTACAACTTTGGTGGGGGGGATCGGGTGGGGGGATGTGGGGAGAGTATGGGAAGGGGAAACAAAGAGGAGGTAACAATGCTTGATAAGAAATGTAGTCGTTATCTTGCCCATGTAATTGTAACTCCTCTGTACGGTATTCACAATAAAAAAAAGGAAAAAAGTTTCCATTTTAGGCACGTCTATTGAATTGTTTAGGATCCATGCTCACAAAAAGAATAAAAATTAATCATTTTATTCATTATAGCTTTGAATTTGTCTTGTTTCAAAAACCTAATTAGTGAAAATGGAAGAGACCTGTCATGGATAATGAGCTTACACACACACACACACACACACACACATAAAACTTATTATAGTATATAATATATATTGAATATGTAATATATTATCTTAATATATTACATATATTAGCTATATATGTAGTTTATAATATAGTACAGTATGTGTTATATAATATCAATAATATATTCTTTATTATACAAATATCAGATATTTATATAAATAATATAATATACGACTATATTATAGAAATATAATGTATCATAAAAATCTAACATATATCATATATTATTATATATTGTATATTATATTGTCATACTTTTTAAAAAGTTTCTACTGTAGAAATATTTTTCTGCAAATACTAGATCTTCATTTTATCTCAAAATTAGTATGATTTCAACTAAACTAATTATGTGAAACAAAATTTATTAAAGTGGCCCAGTTATAGTTATTCCTTGAGTTATTCATTGACTCATTCTTTTTGAGTTGGTTAATACATATGTCATTCTAAGCTTGCAAGAAGTTTGCTGGTATATAATTTTATTGAAATTATTGAATAAAAATTGAAAAATTGAATAATCTAGAGGTACAAAAACATAGCCTTTTGCTATAAAGTAGGTTAACTGATCACATTCAATAGTTCTTGTAGCTGCCAATTGGCTTAGTTGATTAAATCACAGTGATAATAGGCTTTAGCTCAAAACTATAGAGTTGATCTTTCTAGGCAAAAGATGAGATATTATATAGAGAAGAACAGTTTCTGTGGACTTTGTCAATATCTTGAGCTATTTGTCTTGCAAATATAGTTTGTTTGGACATTATGGTCTCTAAACTGCAGCCTACCTTAATTAATAATATAATGTAAGGCAGATATTTACCATTCCCACATTTGTAATGATTATTTATAAGAGTGATCGCCTGCTCCACTGAAAAATGGTGGATAAAATAGCCTTTAAAAATGGTAAGTACAAAAATAAAGATTTCAGGAATTCTTTTAGCTCATATAATCCTAAATACTTGTCTTTTTTCTTATTAATTAACAAAGTGATTTCATTTTCTACGGTTCATTTTGCAGTGTTGTACTTTGTTTTTGCAACAGACTCTTTATTCTGGCTTTCTGAAGTTTTTACTTTAGTGTACTCACTTGTGAATTATGAACTTATAAATAAACATTAAGTGGAAGTTTTCTTTCCATTTTCCAGAAATTTTAATTTCCTGACTATCTTTTATATATATCTTCTGACTCTTTTGTTTTATGCAATTTCTTGACATTTTGTTCCTACCCTTAAAGGCATCTGGAACCAAGAAAACTAATATACAAGAGATAGTTCAAATGTTATTTAAAAAATGTTTTCCTCTGTTCACCTTTAAAACCTCACTGCCTCCAGGATATGCATTGTACTTTTTTTTTCTTCAAATGTGGATAAACTAAATCTGATATTGTTCCTAACACTGCCCTGGCTTATTTATCTATTAATTAATTCAATATGAGTTTATTTCCTGTTTGCTATCTTATGTTCTCCTTTGATAAAACTGGCTATGTTATTCATCAAACATTTATAGACAACTTATTAAAACAGGTAATCCTATTAGAAGAGGCAGGTATCTTTAACATTTCTGCAGGGTATCATATTAAATAAATCATGAATTCTGCTCAAAAAAGTTTTAGAGACTTCTCCTGGTTAGTCATATGTTGCTTAATTACAAGTTCTTTTTTTTATTGTATAGGTGATATACAGAGGGGTTACAGTTACATAAGGTAATGAATATGTTTCATGTCAAACAATGTTATACCAACCCCCTCATTTTTTCCCATTCCCCCCATCCCATAACTCCCCTCTCCCTGAGTTGTAAACTTCATTTCCAACATGGTATCACTGTTGTGTTGGTTTACTCTTGTCCTATCATTTATGTGCTTCCCCTTCCCTTCTCCAAATCAGATTAATTTATATATAAGACAAAGGCTACCGAAAAAAATAAATCAGGGACCACAGGGAATAAAACAAAGGGAAAAAAAAGAAAGAAAAGAGAAACAACTGCAAACTAAAAACAATAACAATAACTCTTATTTCCTTGTCTTGGAGTTCATTTTGATTAGCATTACTTTATATGGTCATCTATACATAACTATTGAGTATTGTGATCCTCTGCTAGGACTATCCTAGACATATACTATTTATTACAAATGAGGGGAATCATGTAGGGAGCCTATGTTTCTTTGGGTCTGGCTTACTTCACTTAATGTTATTTTTTCCCAAGTCTTTCCATTTCCTACAAGTTTTAAGAAATATATGTCTAGGAGATTGTCAGTGTAAATACAAACTAAGATAATCATGGCATCACTAAGCATTATAATCTTAAAATGTCATATATATTATCCATCACTGATTGCAACATGGTAACCATGGCTGCGTATGCCCTTTATGGACATAATAGGTATGTATCATGTGAACGGAGTTGATACATATGTGACATGAATATCAGACAACACACACTTTATAATGTGTTTGGCTTTGTTAGGTCTATAAAACTAAATCTGATATTGTTTTCAGGGTTCCAGTCTATGTGGGAAAGAAAACCAAACTTACTGCCATGATACATGCAACACCAAGAAGGATCTCATTTTAAAATGAAGAGATGAGGGTCCAAAGTAGCACCTGGGTGTTAGTGACAGGGGTGGGTGTGGGTGGGGGGGAGGTGACTTTAACAGAACAAGAAGCTCTGTTAGATGGTGCTCAGCCGGTAAAGAAGCATATCGATTCTGTTTTGCCACTCTATCACTTTCCCTTAATAGTTTTTCAAGTGATGTTTACTAAACAGAAAAAGGAAAAAAGGATGGAAAGAAGAAAGAAAGGTCAGTGTTTTGTGGAATAGGTACCTATGTGAGATACCATATTCAGATAAAGAAATACTTTACTTGGTGCCAGTGGTTTATACCTGTAAATCGTAGCTACTCAGGAGGCTGAGATCTGAGGATGGCAGTTTGAAGCCAGTGTGGGCAGAAAAGTCCATGAGACTCATCTTCAATTTACCACAAAAAGCCAAAAGTGGAGCTGTATCTCAAGTAGTAGATCACTACCATAAGAGCAAAAGTTCAAAGACATGGCCCACGTCCAGATTGCAAACCCACTAGCTGTACCAACAAAATTACTTCCAGAGCACCCTAGTCAGTTTCCTCATTTCAATCATGAGATCTCTACTCCACTCCAGCCCTTTCTTCTCTATCAACTGTGTCTTCCACCTAACAGCATAAGAAAGCATTTGAAAACAGCAACTAGCACTTTTCTTTGTAATCAGCCAATATTCAATATTCCCAGGAAGAAGTTCACATTTCTTTTTATTTATTTGGTCGGTCATGGGGCTTGAACTCTGGGCTTGGGCTCTGTCCCTACACATTTCAGCTCAAGGCTAGTGCTCTACCGCTTGAGCCACAGCGCCACTTCCGGTTTTCTAGTGGTTTATTGGAGATAAAAGTCTCACGGACTTTCCTGCCGGGGCTGGCTTTGGACCATAATCCTCAGATCTCAGCCTCCTGAGTAGCTAAGATTACTAGGATTACAGGTGTGAGCCATGGGTGCCAGGCTCCACATTTCTTTTTATACCTGATAGATTTGGTTCCTGCTATATTTATCTATTATATAAGTCTGTAACTATGACCTAGCTGTATTCCAAGGGAGTCATATGTTAACACTGTGATTTCTATAATGCCAATAATATTCAAGCTTATTTTCAGGGCATTATCTTTTTCTTTTGTTCTTATTTCTCTCTTTGAATCTGGTATTGCATTAACATTCACATCGCTTCTTACCTGGGTTCATTTAAAAAAATCATATGCAAGATTTTTTTCTCTCTAAGAGCAGAAATTGAATCTGGTTTATATTTATATTTACTATGCCCAGAAAGAGTTTTTGATAATATTTGTTAGATTTTTGAAGTTTTTCTCTGTGTATGTCTCTCTGTCTCTCTTTTCTTTCTTCCTTCTTGTACACTGTTCTAGATCTTTGCTATGTCTCAGCATTTTCAGGATTTTTAGAAATAACTTGCCTGCCTATAACTTGGTAAACTCATTACATATTTTGCTTAGCCATTATAATTTGTGCCATTTGAATGTGCTGATTGGCTCTATTCTTATTTTCTTAGTGTTTTATAATCTGTTTTGGTCAACTGAAATTTGTATAGTTTTTTATTATCTCTAGGTATTCAGTAATAGGTGCTACTTAACTTCAAATATAGCTTTATTCTCTAATAAAGTGCTTGTATTGCCATTTGCCCTAAATTTTTCTTTCATCTATTTGCTAATCATCACAGTCCATTATTAAGGTATATTTAAAGACTCATTTTATTTGCTTATATGAAGTACTGCATTACACATTTTTTAATTTTTTTCTCTTAAAAAGTTAAGTGTGTGTGTGTGTGTGTGTGTGTGTGTGTGTGTGTGTGTGTACATGCAGATATACTGGTGTTTGAAACTTGGGCCTGGTATTTACTAGGCTGGCTTGATACAGCTGAGCCACTCCTGAAATCCTTCTACAACTGTTTATTAAAAGACAAATATCAAGAAATACTTGTAAATAGTTCCCTTTAGTTAAGCCATATTGTTGGAGGAGTTTAAAGATTGGCAAAGCATGCCTTTCTTTTCCTGCAAAAATATATATGTATATATACAAATATGTATATTTATATACACATATATACACACATGTATATTTATATACACACATATGATGTGGGATATAAAATTATTTTGGTGGATGATTTTATGGAAAATTTGAACTAATTATTCCAATTTGATGTATAACTATGGGACACAGCATATAGAGTCTGTATTGTAATGGTTACAGGTCATAACAAAGAACCTATTAAACATACTGCATATTTGACATTTTAACAGATACAAAGATTGTGACAGATTTTTTACAATAAGATCAAAAGTAAAACCTCAAACTTCATGATTATTATAGAAAGATAAGTTTTCGATTTCTGTTTTAATAACAAAATTATGAAGCCCTGGTACTTAATTACAAATATTGTCTCTTATTCTCTTTTGTAATAAAGTGCTTATAGTATCATTTTTTTCCTGAGTCTCTTACCTATTAGCTAGCTAGCAGAATCCATTCCTAATATATATTTAAATAACAATTTTTCTTTGCTTAAGTAGATTACTATTTTACATGTTTTTTCTCTTTTATGTGCTTAAAGTAAAATTACACATTGTATAGTAAGATGCTAATATCACAAGGATAATTTGATAGAGGGGATTTGTGAATTGGATGAAAATATGCTATATACATTAATGAAAACATGGTGAAACCCAATGTTTTGTATAATTATAGTGGGTTAGAAAAAGAAAAATACACTTTTCATAAAAATATAAAATTTAGTCTATAAAGCTAAATTTGCAAATATCTAAATAGAAAAAATGCACTCATTTCAGACAATGGAAAGATAGGTCTCTCAAAAACACAAGCTATACGATAACTGTATGTATTAAAATTTCCCAGTGTGAGACACTGGGAAATATACATCTTTTAGGTGGTCATGTCTTGTTCTGTAATACTTAATTTCCCCCTCTTGGTCTCCCATACTTTTTCCTTAGACTGATGTCATGCTTTCCTCCAGGGGAGCCTAGGGACTTACTAAGATACTTGTCTTTGTTAAGGTGGTAGTTCTGATTTTTGCTTTATTTCAACTTCCTCAAAGTTCCTCCATTTTGTATGGCTCCATAATCTGATCACAAACTGTTGATACAGTCCTTTCTAGTCACCTATAAATCCATCCATGTTTCAGTTGTTCAGAAAATATCTCCCTATATAGTCTCAGTTTCTTTTTTAATTCTGTAAAAACTCAATGAAACCTTTTTAAGTCCCTTGAAATAAGGACCCTCTAACTCTCCTTATCACTTAGCTACAAAGCTTAAGTCATGTTGTAGTAGTTCTTCTCTGCTTCACTTAATGAATCCATTCGTTCAATAGTTGAGTGCAATCTTGGTCTTTTCTATTCCTTTTGCTGCTTTGCTAGAATAGAAACTTGTTAACTGTGGAGCTGCATTTTAAAAATAGCAACCTCTTAGATCCATCCACTGAGAATCTGCTGCTTTTTAAAATGTCACTTGTATCTGAAATGATTATGCACTATTAGCTGCATACAGAATTTTCCCCTTTGCCCTATCTTTCATGGTCTTCCACAATAAACTCACAATCTCCTTCTTCAATATTTTCTTTTTTTGTTTCCTTTTCTCCAAGTATAATTGTCATCAGTAGTAGGCCAAGTCCAAGAATCAGAAAATATGGAGTTTAATCCAGTTTCTACTACCAGTATGAACTACACCACAGAGTATAGACTAGTTATGTTCTCTGTGAGATAACTTCTCCATAAAGTGGGTCTAAAAACAAGTTTCTTTCCCAAGGATATTTATGACAACCCAGTTAAATAACTACAAGTTGAACATATAAACTTATGTAGAAATGGAGCCAATACAATGTTGCTGGAATAATGACCTACCACTGGGTGCTGTCTGTAGTCATTCACTATAGCTGCCTTTATTTTTTCACCAAAAAAGTCCTGTGGGCTATATTAATATCACCAAGGCATGGAAAATGAATAGCTACTTCTTCAAAGTACTTGAAACAATGTTATTTCCTATTCTGAGCTAGTGGAAGGTAAAGGGACGATAAAGAGGGAATATGAAATCTTTTCTGTAGCATGCTTCATTTTGGAGGGAAAGCTGAAAGGGAAGAGACGAGGCAGTAGAAAGAAGCAGTTATGATACAGTGAAGATAATATTTTATAATCCAACATTAGCCTTAGATTTTGACTTTTGAATGACTCAGTTGGCTGAGAAGTTTTTGATCCGAAACAGGGAAAGATGCCAATTGGCAACTCTGCCGAGATCCTTCTATTTGTACAAAAAGGGTTTTTAATGAGAAACATTCATTTGATTTATCACAATAAAAGTCAGGGAGGAGGATTTCATCATAGAGTCCTGCAGCATTTTCTAGGAATCACGTTTAAAGGGCTAAGAGATGAAAAATTTGACATATATAAAGGAATTTTGATTTTATGCATTGCTCACAACACTGCAGATATTTTTAAATGTGTCTGTTTGTGTGCTTTCTGAATCAAAAAGGTGTAATGTCAACACAGCCTTGTCTTGTTCAAGACAGTGTGAGTAACATCTATGGCCAGTTGAACCTGGAAAAGTGAAGGTGAGGTATGATTGCAGATGAATTTGAATGTGTGCTTAGCCTTCTTTGTGAGTTTTGTATTCTTGGACTCAACTATTTCTGAATAAAAAATGTTGGAAGAAAAAAATACTCCATCTCTGTTGAATATCTGTAGATTTTTTGCTGGTTATGATTCCCTAAACAATTCTGTATAACAACTATGTACCTAGCATGTACATCATGCTAGCTACTATAAGAGATCCAGAGATTATTTAATGCATACAGAAAGAGGTGCATAGGTTATATGCAAATACTGTCCTATTTTATACACAGAAATTTGATCATCTGTGGATTTTTGACATCCTAGTGGTGGTGATGGGGGTCTTGAAATCAATCCTCCGTTGAAGCTGAAGAATAATTGTATTGGAATATGATCTGTGAATATGGAGGGCTCTCTATTCAATCATCATTAATTAAATTTTGCACATTTCTTTAATGCCTCATGTCAATTTTAACATTACAGTGTTGGCATACTGAAAATCATAAAATGGGCTTTCTAAGAAACAAACCCAACAGAAGTACATCAAAAATATGGAAGAAAGCTGTATATTTCAAAATTCTGGACTAAGCAGTCAAGTGTTCATTTGGGTATGTCATTTGATCCTTTGCAGGTAGAGATGCCTGCCTCCAAAGGAAGATGATTGAATCACATGCTACACAAATGAAACGTGATTATCTTTGTGGGTAACACTGTATGATTTGGAGCAAGTCTTTAGATCTAATAAAAAGATCCTTCAAATAAATCATCCAGCTAAGCTTCTGTGGCCCCCAACTCCTAATTTTAAAATGTTGATAAATGAAGTACCTCTTTAGTTAATAAATGAAGTATCTCTTTAGTTATCCTTTGTCAGCAACATTCATTTTAATGGAAAGTGAGTTTACAGGGTTACATGATTGAACTACTGAGCCAAGTCACTGTTGGCAAATGATGGGCTAAATTATTGATGTTACACACTAATGAATTCTGATGAGAAATAAAACACAGACATTACGTTTCAAGTGGTTCATAATTATTTTTGTACTTTAAAAGCAATTTTATTCCTTTTTTTCTAAATCATACTAGTTCTGTAAAACAAAAACACAGTGATTATACTAAAATTATTGAGTTTGTGGCAAAAAATGCTCTTGCAAGTTTTCATTTCTGTGAAGATAATGTTATTCACACTAGGTTTCTGATTTCCTTATATACTTCTTGGGAAAGATAATTAAATTAAATGTCTAAATTTTAAAAACCAGTGCCTTTCAATAAGATAATCTGCTTTCCAACCATGGTTAGCATTCCAATAGATGCATTTACAGTCCAAGATGTGTCTATCAATATGTTTACTGGAACTGGGTTGAAATATCAAAATGATTTCAGGTAATGAGAAGTACAGAGGGATTTCTATGAGGCAGTTTTTTTCTTTTTAGAGAAAGAGATTATCTTCCATTGTATGATACAGAATTAAGTGTTGTCTATATATCGTATAACAGATGCTTGACAAAGTTAAGGCCTAGTGGCAATAGAGGTCTACTCATTCTGTGATATACAAGACAAGGTCTGCTGGTGTTATTACTTGACTGCCTAAATCTGATATCCTAATTGTGTGAGTCTATCATCTTCCTATTTCCTAGGATTGGTTCAGGGTTAAATGACTCAGAGACTCCATTTGAAGATATTGCAGAATGTTTATTTGTTAGTGAAGAGGAATGAAGGGTGAGATCAGTTGAGGATGTCATAGTTCAAAGATCTATCATGTGTTCATCATGAATCTTTGAACAAGTACCTCCGCTCTCCGCAACTCAGTTATCAGATCTCCTCCCTCCACCAAATGGGCAACAGATTCTCTTCTACAAAAGAGAGTTGCTAGCACTAGCAAACCAGGTGGTTATGACATTGAATTCTTCTATGTGAATGCGACGTAGATTTATATCTTGTAATTCCTGTTCCTTTAGGTCAAATTTTTTTAAACAAAATCGTAAGAATTAGTTTGGAAAACGCTCTCTTTATCAGCTGATAGATATGAAGAGAGGAGGAATAAGAAGACTTTCTGGTCCAGGTTTTGTTAGAGTAGATGCTTTCCCTGCTATGATTATGTTTACAGCTATTCCATCAGAAAGAGAACCCAAGGATGAAGCTTTCTGGTATGGTGTGATACATCATACATTTCATGTCTACATCTCATACGAAGTAAAAAACAATCATGGGTTGTATTTGTTCTGTAGCATAATATTTCTACATCAAGATTTTCTGAATCTCCTTCCGCACCCCCCTCACCCTCCCCCCCGCCCCAGTCCTTGGGGCTTGTACTTGAACTTCAGGGCCCGGATACTATCCCTAAGTTTTTTGTTCAAGGACAGCACTCAGCCACTTGAGTGACAGCTCCACTTTTGGCTTTTTGGTGGTTCATTGAAGATAAAAGTCTTAGGGACTTTCTTGCTTGATCTGGCTTCAAATTAAGATCCTCAGATCTCAGCCTCCCAAATTCTAGGATTACAGCTGTGAGTCATAGGCAAGCAGGTTCTGAGTAATTTTTAATCATCCTGTTATCTGTGACCTCTGCTTAACAGCCTTGCTTGTGAATAACAAAGCTATTCAAATTTCATCTTTAATCTTGTTTCTTTAATGTTTTTATCTTCCAATTTCCTTCCTGTTACAATGGCACTGTTCATTGTTTTACAGTCTTGATACTTTTGAATGAAAAATCATGTGTCTGATTTAATCTCACATCAAAGCAGCCTCATTATATAATGATGATGCCAAGTTGTATAGAAAATACCTACTGGACACACTCCATTAGTCACTAATTTTCAGACTTAAAGTTCTGTCTTTGAAAAACTCATCTCCAACACGCCATTGACATGGCTCCTTTGTTTGAAAAATGGGCTTTTGACATAGAGTGAACCTAAAAACAATAAAAATGCCAGGAATTTTGGCTATTGTTAAAGTATCAGAAAAATGTACAAAATATACAAAAATGTACAAAAATATACAAAATATGTGTTTAATGAAAATAATTAGTTTGTTTTAAAATATGGGGGACACATTTTGGTTTAGCATATTATTTGATAGAATAAAAGTAGCAGAGTATTTGATTCATGGAATTTAGGGTTGATAAATGCTTTATTAACTTTTTGCAGTCATATCCTGTGGTTTTATATATTTATGCAATATGATAAATAGTGTATTTATATACTTATATATGAAATTGATATATTTTCATTAATATTAACTAGATAAGGCTTTCCTAGAGTGTAAAACCTAAACGGCTCAGCATGCTATTGATGGTCTTTCTGAAGTGTTTCTCTCATTCCTCACTATCTTCCTTTAACACAATCTAATCTCAATTACAGAGACTAGCCAGAGCACAATGGTTAAGAACAGGTCCCCTGCTGCAAACTACTACTGCCCAGACTGGTTGCAGGGGCCAAATATATGACCTTGCAGTGCTTCGGTTTTTCCACAACATAGAGATACTATTATTACTACACTTCATAGGGTTCTTTAAGAATCTTAGTTAAAATTTATAAAGCACTCAAGACATCCATATATCTTACAGCCTAGATAAATGCTTTATTAAAGAGAAAAACAAAAGAGCATACACACACACACACACACACACACACACACACACACACATACACAAAACTGGAGTTCTATTCTGTATCCCTAGCATTTCTTTTCTAAACCCCTCATATTTTCTAGTATTTAAACTGCTCCGTTCCCTTCTTCCCACATCTTTTCCCTCCATTTGTATTCAGGTACTCATGTATTCCTGGAACCCTTCTAAGTTTCTTCTCTTTCACAAGGTCATTTTCCTGAATTCAGGCCTAACTAGTTCTCTCTGCTTCTTGGCCAACCATAAAGTTTATTGTCTGTACCTGGCAACACTTAACCATGTAACGAATTATTTCTTAGTCTTTTCCTATTTGTCTCTTCATTTCATCTCTGATACTCCCTGTCTTGTGTTTTTATGCTCTGCTAATCTCAAATTGCTGTCTTTCCCCCTGTAGACAATGCTGTTTCCCTGGTTTTTGTGGATTGCCTGTCAACTTTCAAGATGTAGCTTAGGACTTATTCCCTTCAGGAGTAGCTCACATTGAGCTAAGGATTCTTCTTCTTGTCCTAATTTCTGTTACATAATATTGGGCTTGCCTCTTCTCTGAGAGAGGACAACTACACCTTCCATTTTGAGACCACACTGTCTAGTAGAGAAATGACCTTTACATATAAGATACCCAAGAAATATGTCTTGAAATTAATTGATATTCTTCAATTCAGTCATAAGTTCCTAATGGACAGAGACCAGGATATAAATTGTGTATTATGTTGGTATTCCATAAGTACAGAGTGAATGTGATGCTCCAATATGTTATGATAATTTCCTCGCCCCTCATATCAATCAGGAAGAAATTCTGAAGGCATAATTTCACCATAGAAGGATAATGAGATACTAAGTCCTAAAGGTAGGAGTTTTGAAGAAATGAGTTTATAAACTTCCTTTCAGACACCATTTTCTGACTCAAATGACTTTCAGCAATTGGCATTTATTTCTCAGCAATCAGTCAGTGTTGGATGAGAGTAGAATGCTGATTTTTTTTACATCTAAAGAAAGATATTTGACTAAAATGTGGCTGGTTTATTTGACTGTTTTAACTAGAACATTTGTTTAATTCTTCCTTTTTTGTTTATGTGCTTATGCATACTTTAAGAGCTCTGGCAGGAATTAAAAGAATTGAAATCAGCCGAGCATTACTTTTATTACATTATATGACTAGAGGTGGTATGTACCTATATGTGTTTTCTTGAATTTTCAAGAGTTTGAAATTATGTGTCAGACTTAGAATTGCAGGACTTTTTTTTTTTTTCTGTAGTGCTGAAGCTTGAACCTGGGCCTTGTTTATCTAGGAAAGAGCTTTGCTACTAAGCTATACCTCAGTCTCCAGGTTGCAAATTTATGAAGGTGTAAACATGGGAAAATACAAACCATTTCATGGCTAGTTAGTTTTGGCAAATTTTGGCAAGAATTTGTTGCATTTTTGAAATTACCTTACCACAATATTAGGCAAAAAAGGAGAAGAATGGCCGTTAGGGTAGTAAATTGTTTATGGTGAGTCAAGCACATTGTAGACCTCATGCCAGGTAATGCTTACAGTGGTTCATGCTTCTATACTTGTGTTCACAACTCAGATACTAGCCCAAGAAACAAGCAGACACTTTACCCCACCCCCCGCTCAAAATTTCCACCTATAGAACAGAACAGTTGTCTATATTCTCACTTTAATTTAGAAAGAAGGGATTGCAATGAACTCTACTCTTTGAGGTACCAATTCATTTACGTGAGTTAGAACAAATACATTTTCACAAACACACTTTGTACCTCTCATGGCATTTTATGTGTCCCCTGTCTGTTTAATTTTTCTTCAGTCAGGTAGTGGTTCTCATATCGATGGATCCTTACATTCTGTTTAATATTTCACCATCAAGTAACACTGTTACAAGCAAGACTAGAAAAGAGCCTTTCATGAGCACAGTGAAAGTAGTTCTCTAGGGTAGAGGCTGCATTTGTTCTTTTGGAGAGAAAACAGTTTTTAGTTTTGGAGCTAGAACCACACAGTCCTTTTCAGGATGATGAAGTTCCCATGCTTTACATTGTCATCACGACTGAGCTCTAAAAATGTGATTGCTAATATGCCTATTGACAGCAGTACTCTTTGCTTTTTATTACTATTTTTCCCTCATGTACTTCTGATATTGAACATTTCATGTCATCTGATGTTATCTGATTCTTGTTTACTTTCCTATGAATTGTATTATTCCATCCTGATCTCAAGAATTTTTTTATATGTAGTTTAAATATTGTAATATTTTCTCTCAATACCTTATAGATGCATTTTATAACTTTTTAAATAAACACTTTAAAATGCTTACTCTATAATCTACATAAATACATAAGGTAGAATATTATATATAGGCATAATAGATTATTTTTATTTTATACAGATTGTAGATAAAACATTATTAGATTATAGACTAGACATTATTAATTATAGGCTAACCATTATTACTATGTAAAATAGATTGCTTTTGCACTTTAGACTCTTTTATCTCTCTGAGAGCTAAGGGTATCCCACCATTATGTGTACTTTGAAAGCCCACGCTTGTTATTTTCTAACTTCCAAGTACTTGTGGGGGCTCTTCCTTAATTCTCTCTTCTATGGTTAACCTCATGTGTTTTGTCATATTTGTAAATAAGTTTTTATTGGGATGTACATTTATGGCCATGGCTGCTCTGTTACAAGCCAAGTTGATGGGTGCAAGAGAGACTTTATGGGCTGCAAACTGAACATATTTACTATATGACCCTTTATACAAAAAGGTATACCAACTACTCTCTTCTGGTCTATGGATCTTTTTGTCCATTCCCATATCAATGTTATTTTATCGTAACAATGAATAAGTTTTTTCCATGTATTTTCTTATTTGTACAATTCTGGTACTGGTGGAGTTTGAACTCAGAGCTCTATGCATGCTACACAGGTATTCTACCACTTAACCATGTCCACAGAGAGCCCCTTTTTTGTTTGTTTTAGTTATTTTCCAGTTAGGGTCATCTGCTAGTCTTCTTTCTAGCTTTAGATAGAAATCCTTCTATATATGCTACCTGCATAGCTGAGATTATAGGTGTGTGTGGCCACATCCGGCTCTTTATTTTTAGTTCTTTTGGTTGGCTTCAAATTCTAGATCCTCCTCACTCAGCCTCCTGAATACTGGAATGACAGATGTGTGCCACTGTGCCTGGCTGAATGTAGCTTTCCAATCTATTTGCTACACATATGTATTAACTGAAATATGGTAGAATCAAGGGAGAACTAAAACAGTGGAATTTTTTTTAAAAGGCTAAATAAAAAGTCAACAAAAATAAAAACCAGGAAATGGGTACTTGAAAGAGGTAGGATTGGGTAAAGGATTAAAGAAAGCAAAGGGAAGAAAAGACAGTAAAAAATTGAATATGTATTACAATGCATATCCTACAAAAAATGAGGGAAGGGGAGGTTGAGAGGGAGGGGAGAGAATGTTCAAAGGGATGATATTGATCATAATACATTGTATTTATAAACTGCTATGTTGAATGGAAATTCTTTTGTATAAGTACTTAAAGACAATAAAAAATAATAACTATTTTTATCATTTAAAAACCTTAAAAACCTGACATATATACGTAATATAAGGCCATTCATAAAGACGAAGTATGTCTATTTTTGCTTATATCTTTTAAATATTGTTTTCTAACCTTTTCTGAAAAGATTGAGTCTTTTGTTATTTCTTCTTCAGAACATTACCATGCTTAATAACTTATTAATTCTAGTTACTTTTCAAGATACAAGAAACATCATATTGCCAGACAACAATGGTTATTCTTACCTTGTTATATACAACATTTCTTATCAATTTATTCATAACATATTATGAGATTAAGGAATTTTGTTTTATATTATTTTGCCAATTAATCAATGTGAATATATTGTTGCTCTTTAAGAAGTTTTTTTTCTCAACATATACTAAACAAGAACATAACACTCTCCTTCAATCTGTCTTTAAGCTAAATTGTTATAATTTAAATTATTACAATAATTTAACATAATTCTCTAATAATTTACCATATTTTCTCATGTTGAATATCTCTGCAATTATATCAAAATTCACAAGTTTGAGTCTCATTTTTTATTTGACATTAAAAAATTTCAAGTAGTTATACTACTCTTTTCAATTGTGATTATGGATTGATTTAGTTTGTCTTGGAATTTATCAAGATTTTACTTCATATATGCTTCAGTTACGTTGTTAGAACCATGAGGTTCATGGTTAATGTCTAAATAGATGCTATTTTAAATCAATAAACATTACAATTTGAGTGTTATAGCTCTTTTGATGTGTTTTCCAGATTAGAACTTTTTTTTCCAGATACTAAAATTCAGTTTGCATTTATATCTTAGTAATATAGATACAATTTACTTTTATGCCTAGTCTATAATTTTATAAATTTCAAACATTTATTATAATCATGAATATATTTTCATATTTGTACATTTTAATGTTGTTCCTATTTTCTTCTTGAAGTTTTAATCATTCAATTTTGTGGTGACTATTTTTCCTTCAATAGTTTTCTAGACTTAATAGATTTAATATAGTCTTGAATTATTATAATATATTTAAATATTTTATCACTATTAGAACTAAGTAAGATTCAGTAACTTGGTATTTTTCCTCAAGCATATCTCTATATGTTTATATTATAAAATTCTCATTTGCATATTTTAAAAGTTCTGTATTAATAGGGTCACATTCATTTAGATATTTTCTTTGATATATTTCTAAGGGAGTTTAGATTTTTGTCTTGTGTTTTTCTTCTGACTTTTTATTTTGTCAGTCATGGGGCCTGAACTCTGGGCCTGGGCACCCTCCCTGAGCTCTTCAGCTCAAGGCTAGCACTCTACCACTTGAGCCACAGTGCCACTTCCAGCTTTTTCTGATTATGTGGTGCTGAGGAATCGAACCCAGCGCCTCATGCATGCAAGACAAGACTCTACCAGTGAGCCACCTTCCCAGCCCTTCTGACTTTCATTCATGTGCACAATTCCCTTACAGATACCGGAAACTGAGTTATTCCTATTGGTGTGTGTGTGGTGTGTGGTATAGTATATGATATGTGTGTGTGTGTGTGTGTGTGTGTGTGTGTAATGATTTGGGTACAATACACTTGTGCCTTCAGACCTCAGAACATTAGCTTTTCTTTAATCACTGCACTATTTTCTTCCCCAAAACATACGGCTCCTGTTATCTACCTTCTGGATGAACCACAGGAGCTAGACTTGGACAGCCAGAATCCACAGAAAATTTATTACTATTAAGTTCAAACCCATGGAATCATCTCTCCCATTCTTTGATTTTCATATTTATGCTAGAATTTTAACACACACACATGTTTATATATATATATATATATATTCCAAACTTGCAGTCCTAGATGTTTGACTTTCCAAAGCCATTCCCACTTATGGTTAAACATTTCAACTTTTATAGGCTTCCTCTTTCTAGAAACTGTTTTCCAAACTGTATAAAACACTACAGATGTGCCCAACATAATAAAAAGTGAAATGAATTTTATCTTTTCAGAAAAGAAAATACTCCTGTTCTTCAGTCTATCATCATATTATTATTTAGATTAGTGCCAAGTCTTCTTTCCATAATAACAAATGAGATATTAAATATCAGATGATTATAGAAATTAAAAAGAAAAAGATAGAGAAAAGAAAATGATGATAACACTTCATACAATCTCAGTAAAACATGGGAAATACTACAGGATTCAAGAATTCTGCCATGAATTTAAGAACAACCTTTGGTTGCAAGTTAGTACTAGTTAACTTCTGGTTTATACTAAAACTGTAGTATAGTTCACTTTAGCTTATATTAAAATTGTGTTCAAATGAAATTGTTTCATATTTTCTTTTATGTAAATAGCCGCAAGATAAATCTACTAAGTCCAGTTATCATTGATTTTTATTGATTTCTGCTTGATAATTAATTCAAGTTTACTTATATGATCCACCTCATTTTCTGCCAAGTGCAGATCCACAATTTTGGCCTTTTTTGTGGTCCTGAACAAAAATTGCCCCAGGGATGAAGCAAAGATTCCTTTTCTCTGTTCAAGAATGATTTATACTTGCTTTTACTCAATATCTGTGATATATAGTTACTCTTTCAAAAATTTCAGCAAACAATTTCACTCAATAATAACCAAATACCTTATGGCATAATCTGCATACTCCTTTTAAATGGCTCTCCAATATTGACACTAGAAGGAACCCGAGGCCCAGTTATATGAAAATGGAGAAAAATAGCATCTGGTCTGTTCAGCCTTGTTGAATAAAAGTATACAAATTGGCAACTGTGGACTCACTCTATAAACATATTAATTCTCTGTGCCACGTTTTCTTTTGAAAAACTGGATATTATTATTATGGGTGAAAATAAGGTATACATGGGATCCTATCAGTTCCCACAGCTACCTTGCCTGTTAATCTCCCATAACAACTGGACGAGCACTCCTATCTGAAAGCATGGAAAAATATTTTTAAGAAGGTGGACATAGGAACATCTAGGAAACATTAGTAGCTGCAACAATGTGGTTGCGTGGCCTGTGCAAGGAATAGCAGAAGGCAAAGAAAGGCAAGAGTTAACTTAGCTGGCAGAGGCAGACTTTGGAGAGTGGATGATTGAACTGAATGAAGTGTTCTTTAACAGGTCAGGGGAGAAAGAGTATTATAGAAAGGAGGAGCAGAGGAGAGGAGGAAGGAATTAAAACATAAACTTTCATGATGAATGGGAATTTTGGAGACTCTTAAACACTGAACTTAGACAACATAGAGAAAAAATTGGAGAAAGTGGCAGGAGCTAGAACATATATATATAATGTGTTGAAGGTTTTAGACTTGATTTCCCCACACAGAGGATCGCAGGTTTGCGTGGTTTTGTTGCATGAAGCTAAAAATGGTATTTTTTTTATAGCAGTATTGAGCATTGAACCCTTCAAGCCAGGGATTTTTTGCATGCTATGGAATTGTTCTGTCACTTTAACCATGTCCACAGCCATTTTGTTTATATATTGTTTATGAGATAGAACCTCACTATCTTTTTATCCTGACTGGTTCCAACTGGATTCTTATTCTGTTGTCTCTTGAGTAGCTGTGATTACAGATATGAACCACTATGCTTAGCTATTTTTACATTTTTACTAAAGACTAATACTGAAACTTTCTGGATTGTGTATTCACTCTAGATATAAAGCCTCTAATTTATGCCCTTGGGCTCCCCTAAATATAATTCAAGCTTGCTATTGCCTTTTTAGGTGTTGAGTTACCCCACCAGCCCTAACCTGTCTCTTCAATGAACATTCATGGTAGATTATAGTTATAAAGATTACAAATCAAATTTGTTAAAGAATTTCCACTAAAACTTAGTATAAAGATTATTGCAAATTATGTTAAATAACTCACCTCATAGATATTCAAATACTATTTTCAGTATTTGAAAAATACATTCAAATTCACAGCAAGAATTTATTATTTATACGATTTTAAAAACATAATATAAGTATAATATAATTTGGACAATGATAAGGATTTGTAAAATATACTAATGAACATGTACAAAGGTTTTGAATATTCAAAGGGAATCACAGATCACAGCCACTCATATAATTTTAATTTATTATGTGTTAATATTCTTTTGAGGGAAAACAAGATCCTCCTAACTTAGACTAATACAATTACAGTTTGTACTTGAGTTTATAATAAATTTCTATTAAATGCTCACAACGTGTTAAGTATGTGGACTTCCCTTTAATTTTCAAAATGTCCCTTTAATTTTCTTCCAGTTTTTAACTTACAATCGACCCTCAGTAGAGCCTATACCTAAAGGATGCATAGACACACAGATATATACATACATACATATATACACAACACACACAAATTTCCACATATATACATAGACACACAGACACACAGATCCATGCACACACTTTTCTAGAATAGTGGAAATAGATAATAGTGTAATCGAAAATAGAAATAGATTGGCACCTGGGCAATTTTGTTTTACTTGTACTACAAGCCCCATGATGTGTATGCATGTGTGTGTGTGTGTGTGTGTGTGTGTGTGTGTGCCCACATGATTAAAATCTTTTTTAAAAAGAGGAGATTTGGTTTGGGGATCAATATTCATTACTCATGTTGAGAGTGAAAAGAAACATTGAGGTTTCAAAGAACATGTGCTATTTTTTAATAGAAAAAATAATATGTGCTTTCCTTTGGGACATCATGCTTAGCGAAACATCTTGTAATATTTGAAATGGCAAAACACTAGCTTTAAACAATTAGAAATACTATCCTATTATTAGTCTTCATCGTCCTTAAATCCTATCCTATTATTAATCTTTACTAGTTAACAGTGAGCTCTTCCAGAGGTTTATGATAAAGACAATTGAGTATTTGATGTTGGTATAATTTGCGGAGGGGAAGGGAAAAACAAATCATTTAAATAAGGATACAAGTGGACCCATTGCAACAATGAGATGTACAAATCGTTATGTCAAAAAAAAAAAACAAACACGAACTTTACAACTTTAGCAGGGGTGGGGGATGGGAAGGGATGGGAAAGGGAAACAAAGGAGGAAGCAACAATGCTTGATAAGAAATGTACTCATTACCTTGCCCATGTAATTGTAACCCCATCTGTACGGTATTTTCACAATAAAAAAGAGACAATTGATCTACTAAGTGTTTGTATGCAAAAACACAAAAATATTGCATCTAGAACCACAATTGCATTGTAACCCCCAGAGGCTTGCTTTTCCCGTAGAGTCATCTCTGAACCTGCTGGAGAGGACAAGGCTCTTGCAAAACAGAAGGGAAAAAGACAGTGGATAAAATAATAGCATCCTGAAAACAGATTTTGCACAAAAGTGTCACGTGGTAACTGTTGTCACCATCTACTAAACAGCTGAAAGGCATCTGCAAAGTCTGAAGACTTGAAAAAATAAAAATAAAAAGAATGCATTTATGTCAAATGTATTTACAAAAATCCATTCTGAGTTTCGTGAGAAATAAATCTGATTTCTCTCCCCCTGACCAAAATATGCATAATATGTGTTTTGGCTTACTGAATTCATCCTTCATGCAATCCCAGTTTATTAAAGAAGGGAGAAATTTATAAAACTCTGATGGAGTAGGGTTTGAGTGCTTCATCACACTACCCATCATTTGCTTTTCAGTCAAGATCAGAACACTTTTGCCTACTTTCGCGCAGTCACCTACCTGCACAGCTAATATTTTCTGAATACTCTCCAGAGATTCTTTCTGGAGGTGGGCCAGCCTCATCTGACTGTAGAGGACCATCAGTTTGAAATACTTCTGCCACTCCTTTTGTAGATTTCTCTGCAGCTGACAGAACTGGAGGCGAGAGGGAGGGGAAAAACACAAGTCAGAGTAGGAGAGGAAATTAATGGCAGTGTTCAAGAAGAATGATGGAGGGAAATACAGAAAGCAGTCAATGGCCCATTCTGCACTGTATGGACCTGACAGGAATTTCACAGTCTCTTGATTTTTCAGACCACTCATGTGCATTCATCAGAAACCAGTCACATCTGGCCGCCAGGATGGGGGGTTAATTTTCTCTAAATGCCTCAGCAGTTTCGTTCTAGCTGAGGCAAACTCTGTGACTGCCAAGCTGATGGCTAAAATATTTCTACTTCACCCAGTTTAACTCAAAACCGATAGCCTCGGGACATATTGAACCTTTCTTGGAAAAAATAATCTTTTGAAGCTTTTTTGAATGGCACATCAGGTCAAGCCAAAGTTTAAAAATGCAACTTTAAGACTTTGATAGACACCGTGACATCGGTAGCTTCTTTTCTTTTTTCTTTTTCTTTTTCCTCCCCTCCCCACCCCCTTCACAAAGCTCACCATTGCTTGGCAATGTGTGCATCAGAGCATGACAGGACTAAAGAGAATTAACTTAGCCATCAAATACAGAGGAAGAACAATAACAGGGAAGAAATTTCCAGCTTAGAACTCCCTATTAATCTACCTCCCCCTGACCGTGTGACATAGAAACATCTCACTGCTTTCAAGTACAGAAAATGCAGAGCTTAGATAGTGGTGTGCTTAATACAGGGATCTACATAGAGAAAGAAAGAAGTCTCCATATGGGGACCTGGTATGTTATGTGGAAGTTTAATAGGAAAACCAAACACTGGCAATTTTACCAAGACAATGTGCATTTGATTTGGAACAGTTAGCAGACCCACACTCCATTCGATTATTACAGTGATATGAGTTTTCAGAAGCATAGCTTTAATAAAATTAGCAGCGAAGACAATTTTTTTTAAAAAAAGGTTCTAATAATTACATATAACATATTCTGTCACCAAGAAACCCTTGGTTTTGACAGGATGTATATAGTTGTTTAGTATATATTTCAGAATGGAAAATTCCATGTAAAGCATCTATTCATAGTAGGGTTCAAAGATGCTAGGAAAAAACAATGGCTTTTTTTTGTTAGATGTTTAGTTCTGGGTTACATATATGGGGTACTTTGTGAAAATTCAATAGATGGTCCATGCATGGATTTGAGAAATCTTTTATAGATATATTTCAATAAAACAGTTTACCTATAAATAAACTTTTCTAAATTTGATGCTACCTGTGAATTGTTTATCATTATCATCCTCATTATGCATTGTAATAACCAGTAAGTATATATTTATGTTCAATTTACAGAAAAACAAAGCCTCTATTCTTGGTTATTTAGTTAATTTAGGACAAAAATACACATGGAAAAATTACATAGGTATTTCCACTTATTAAATACTGAACTATATTACCCAGAATATATTTATAGTATTTCAGAACATTTAATATAGTAAGTTAAACATTAGCATTGTTTTGGAAGAGAAATTCTGTCAAGGTTTTTTTCTCTAAAATTGTATAAAATAAACCAAGTCAGTCAGAGGAGGAAGCATGCTAAATCTTGAGACACTTGTTAAAACACCTGTAATTTAGCTAGGCATATTCACAAACCCATGAAGGGTCATATTAAAGCTGAACTTACTCTGCCAATAGAGGAGAAAGGTGTGAGGAAGAGGGTTATGTATAAACATATATTGCAAGAGTTATGCATATGATAACATTTGTAGAAGTAGCAAAAAAAACTGAAAAATAATACCTCATATTTTAACTGGATTACTGCATAAAACAGACTTAAAAATGAAACTGGAATGACAAGCACTAAAAGAAGGCCAGTGGCTAATTCTGAGGGACCAGGGGGTAATATTAGTCCCTTTCCCCCCCACCAAAAAAGACGTAAGGGGTTGAATGTTTCTACACTGGTTTAAACAAGGGAAGCAAACGTATCAGGTGCCTAGCTTAAAAGCTGACAGAGATCCAAGTAATGTATTGTGTGCTTCTTTACTTAGAATTTACATATACCCCAGCCTATTGCATGTTTGTGATACTAAAAAAAAACCAAAAATAAATTTCAGTTAACCTGACATATCTACAAAAAGGAATTATTCACATTGTGTGGCTTGAGACTTATTAATTTCAGAGAATTGATTATTATCTGTTTGTTTAGAGAATATCCCATTACATCTGACCATCTGCTAACATATAAACATGGCCTTTTGTTTGCAGAATAAGATCTGTATTATGTTTCCACTAAATGTTATCTTACCTACAAAAAATGCCCAAAATATTTAATGAGTTTATATTAATAAAGATAGAATTATTATTCCAAGCTGCTCCATAAATTGTCTAATTTTTAAATATTTATCTCCATTTCATTGGCACAACAGTAGCACGTTCATAACTGACTTCACAGGAAACAGGAGACTCACATAGATATTTTCATGAGGATTTGAATTCATTACTTTCAAAAGGCAACAATGGAGTTTAGATATTGGAAATATTTATGTAAAAAAGTATTTACTTTGTAAGCTTATGTATCTACTGTATGTTACTATGGTGAAATACTAATAAACTAATATGTTTTTCTTTAAAAAATTCTTTAAAAGTCTCTGCAATACAGCACATACATCTCATTGCAAACGTATTTTAGATAAAATTAAATCATTTTTAGAGACATATGGTGCCAAAAATTAACTCCCCAAAGCATATAATTTAACTGGATTTTGCAATTTAAGAACCCCAGAAAAGAGAAAGGGAACATTTCAAGGAAATGAGAAGTGTCCTTATAATGAATTTCAGCTTAGAAGAATCAGACATAACAACAGTCTTTTAATTAAAATACAAATACCATATGTACAGTTATCTGAAAAATGAACCATAAATTGTTTTGCCAGAAAACAAAGACCAGTCAATACAAAAAAAAACACAGAAGTCCCTAGAACTGAAAGCTCAGAGTAACTGACCAGACAGATAGCTTATGGTCAGCACTTAATGTTAATAATGAGAATAAGGTCAGGAGTTGACTACCAAAGATGTTCTAACTTTTGGATGAAAAACATATATATAACAACTGGATGTTTGCTGAAAATAACACAGAATTTAGTCTGGAAACAACATAAGAATCCTAGAGTTACAAAATGGAGACAGGAAATAGAATTAATACAAAAGACAACTCTCACGAGTACAATGCCTAAGACGTGAGGAACAATTTCTAACTCCTGAGTTGAAAATCAGGAGAGCACCCAGGATCTGGGAGCATTGAAAACAACTGTGTGGCATTACAAAAGTCTATTACATTTGTCTATGCGCACCAAAATATACACCCCCAATAGTGAGCCTTAACTAAGTGTAATAGTTCATCCACTGTAACAAACATACATCTATGATGTGTGATGCAGATAATTCAGCAGGCTGTGAATGTATAGTAGGCAAAGGGTAGCGTGAAAATGTGTCTTCTCAATTTTGCTGTGACGGCAAAATCTGCTGTTAAAAAATAAAGAAAAAAAGGAAGTCTACAACACAAAAATATCATTCCTCTAGCACAGGGGTGGGAATGGAAGTGTCTAGGCGGTGGTGATAATTTATGACAATTGTTAGAGCTCATAGAGTTTCTGCCACATGAAAATTAGAAAGTTCATCTGATGAAGCTTCTAGGAAGCCTGGGAAATTGGTAGGTGAGCAGCCTGTAGCCTAAGAGAAGAAGGAAGTACCACGGATAATGTTTCCTTTAGAAGAAAACTAGGGCGTTTCAGGTAATGCAATTCTAATTCTAGCTACAAAGACAAACAAAAGGTTCACCTGTAGAAGCAGCTGTAAGAGTTAATGTATTTAACAAAGAGAAAAAAAATCATGCTATCTCTGGCAGATTTTCATTTGTACTTCAAGTAATCCAATTAAAATCATATTTAAGGATTTGACAACATATGATCAAAGCCGCTTGGGAGAAAGCTTTTATTTTCCTATAAGAATAATTTTAGATAGGAGTTAGATAGATGGAAAGATACATAGATCGATGATAGAAAGCAGAAAGGCACACTTTCACTCATTCATTTGCACTAGAATATTAAAGTTTTAATTATAATTTGATTATAATTTTAACCTGCTTGTTATAAGGTTTTACATTCTGAAGTGTACTGTCTTCTTTAATCTCTGACAGAAAAATAAAACTGATAAGCAAAGATGTGCATGCAATTTTGATTCAACTGAGTGATATGCAGTGCAGCTCACAAGGCAAATAGCATAAGCCTTTATCAGTTCTTTTTTTTTTTAATAAACCAAACAATGGCAATTACAAACTACTCTACAGACTTTCTGCCAAGGAGAAATGACAGATACACAAAATCCAGTTAATACTGATCTTTTTATAGTACTCAGTTACCAAGTTACATATGCACGATATACAAATCTCACAAGTAATGAGATATTTCCTTATTACTGTCTGTTCCACAGACTGGTGTTAAAGATCACATAGCTCATTTCTAGAAATCTCCTTTGTCAGCTGCTTAGGTATACTTAAAACAAAATAAAACCCACATGCATTCCTAAATCTGGAGCTAATATCTATGGAAATTAATAAGAATCTATAATTTAAACTATATAAAAATAATAACTTGTAAAACTCCATATCTGAACCTCGGTTAAT
Organism: Dipodomys ordii; assembly: GCF_000151885.1. Lineage (NCBI taxonomy): Eukaryota > Metazoa > Chordata > Mammalia > Rodentia > Heteromyidae > Dipodomys > Dipodomys ordii. The sequence continues at coordinate 11,153,982 of NW_012267241.1, read as the reverse complement.
ATTTAAAAAAAATCCCTGATAACATCACAAAAAGAAAACTGATCTTCAACAGATGCCATGAAGTCTTATACAGGATAGCTAACAATCAAGTTTATCCTTTCATATAATCTCACAAACATATTAATTTTGCATACTTTATAAAATAACATGACATCAAACGTATAGGTGATATAACATTTTTTACTTGTTCAATAGCATTAACAAGCTACACAAGCCACAGCTTTCTTGGTTTCTTTGAAATACCTGGTTTCAGAATAAGGTAACTGCATTTTGATGGCTATTTGATCAAAATAGGTGAAATAAATGTGTTTACTTTTATTTTTTAATTCCACTTTCAAATTTAGTCAATAGTACGTGTGCATACTTAACTCTATGTATTATTCTTGTGATTTTTTTACATAAATTAATTACATAATATTTTCATGATTTAAAAATATATTTTAAAATTTATTCTTACAAAAAGCTAATGTTGTTAAAATGAACAATTGTCTAAAAAACTAGTCGAAAATGGAGTTAAGTGAAGGTTGGACATGGAATGTTGCACTGCAATACTAATTACTCAGGAAACCGATCTGAAGATTGCAGTTAAAAGTCAACCAAAGACAGAAAGCCCTTGAGTTGATTATTTTCAATTAACCACCAAATACATAGATAGAGCAATGGTTCAAGTGGTAGAGCATTGGCCCTAAGTTCAAGTCTTAGTATTGGCACACAAAAACATATACACAAACACACCAATTCTGAAAATGTTTACCCTACTTACAGCAATCTATTGATTCAATACAATACTCATCAAAATTTCAATGTCATTCTTTACAAAAATATAAAACATAATCAAAAATTCAGATGAAAATACAAATGACCCCAAATACATGAATGAATTAAAAAAAAAACCAATGTTGGAACCATCACAATATCTGACTTGAAATTATACTACAAAGACACTGTCACCAAAACAGCAAGAAGACAAGATGAATGATAGAATGGAATTGTAGGTCCAGGAATAAATTCCACACAGCTATAACCATCTAATTATTTTTTTTTGGTTCGGTGTGGGGCCTAAACTCTGGGCCTGAGTGCTGTCCCTCAGCTCAAGGCCAGTACTCTACCACTTGAGCCACAGCACCACTTCTGGCTTTTTTTTTTTTTTTGCTTATGTGGTGGTGAGGAATCGAACCTAGGCCTTATGCATGCAAGGCAAGCATTCTACCATTGAGCCACCTTCCCAGCCCCAACCATCTTATTTTTGACAATCGAGCCAGAATTATGTTTGAGAACATATTTTGGTAAATTGTGTTTGGATGAACTAGATTCCTATCCATGGAAGGTTGAAAGTAGATCCCTATTACTATGTACAAAAATTATTTCAAAATTGATTCCAAGATCTAAATGTAAGACTATAAAATTTGAAACAAGGACAAAGGAAAACACTTGAAGATAAAGACCAAAGCAACTACGTTCTAAATAGGATTTCAATTTCCAGAATATATGAGTTAAAACTGGACAAATGGAACCGCATCAAGTTAAAAAGCTTCTGCTCATCAAAGGAAACAATTTCTAGAATCAAGATGACCCCTCAAAATGAGAGAAAAATCTTTCCAAGCTGTTCAATGAACAAAGGGTTAATGTCTAGATAGATAGATAGATAATTAATTAAAGGACAATCTAGAATAAATGGTCAAATGAATTGAGAAGATAGCTCTCAAAAGAAGTGTTAATGGCTAATAGATAAACAAAAAATGTTCAATGTACTTAGCCATAAAGGAAATGAAAATCAAAAGGACATTGAGATTTCATTTCACCCCTGTCAAATATCCATCATCAAGAAAACAAACAATTGCTGCCACTAGACACAATGAAAGTGCTTTAATTTAATGTAGTAAAAATCCTCATTCAAATGGTCTCATTGAATTACTGGATTTGAAGTAATTAACAAAAGAAAACTACAAAGATGGAGTAGAGCCCAAGACTCATAGGTAAAGCCTGAATGGAAAATTACCACTAGTGAGCCAGCACAAGGAGGATGAATGTTCTCTATACCTCTCCAACTACACCTAGAATGCAACCCCGGATGTCTATGTTTTTATTGTCCCCTGGTATTCTGGGAGAAAGTGGTGTTCATTCTCTCTGGTGGAGCACAGTTTTACTTGAGGCAGAATTGATCTACAAAGGCTTGAGGATGAACAAATACTCATGGCAGAAACAATCTTCACAGAAACAAAGAAAACTATGTGCCACCCTCAAGGCCTCTAAGAGCCTGTTACAACAGAAAATGAAATGATGACACAGAAAATGTTCAAGAGAAAAAAAGTAATTGTAATCACATTTGTATTGTACAGAATGGTAGAATGAAATCTTTACACGTCTGTCTGCATTTTCTTACAGGCCCAGGAAAAATACTGGTTCTGAAGAGTATTTTAGAGAAGCTGAAACTGAGAGTTTATTGAAGGTATATGGGTGAGAAAGGATGTAAATAAGAAAGAAGGAAAACGGTTCAGAATGGAAACTCTAAGTTACAGAAGGTTTGACGAACAACAGCAAATATAAAAAAAATTAAGCAGTGCATGATACTAATGTATAATATTAGTAAAGACAATACTAACAACAGAAATCTTAAAATTATGATATTTAATTTAGAGATCTAACGATGTAAAGTAAAATGCTTTATAACAGTAATGTGTATAGATGGAAGGCCTATGTTCTGAAATATAATATTCAAACTCAAACTGTGTTACTTAAAATATTCACCTACATAAAGTATTAGGCATATTTTAAGTTAAATGGACGTATTTATATTTATAGTGCAATAATCAACATAAAATTATAAATGAATTGTTAGCATTTGGGCTTGAAACTAAAAAAGAAAAATAGAATAGACCAAAAAATGCCAATTAAAAAGGCAGGTAAGAACTGGGCACTGGGGGCTCACGCCTGTAATCCTAGCTACTCAGAAGGCTGAGATCTGAGGATCATGGTTCAAAGCAAGCCTGAGCAGGAAAGTCTGCGAGACTCTTACCTCCAACAAACCACATAGAAAACCAGAAGTGGCCCTGTGGCTTAAGAGTAGAGTGGTTGCCTTGAGCTGAAGAGCTGAGGGACAGAGCCCAGGCCGAGAGTACAAGCCCCATGACCGGCCAAAAAAAAAAAAAAAAAGGCAGGTAAGGAAAAATAATCAACAGAAAAAAATAGAACAATTAAAAATTAAGAGTTAGGTAAAAGATGCATAATTGATTGCAATAATCATATGCATGTTATAGCAATTAATTAAAATAGAATATTTGGTTTAGAAAATTATGACCATGTATACTTTATAAGGAAACCATTTTTTCATAAGAACATGACTTTTTATAACTAACAATTAAAAATAATATGCTAGGGAAAACTATTACAGCACAATCTTGAGTATATTTGACAAAAGAAACTAAGACATACAGCATTCCTACATATCAATAGCTATCTATATCTATATCTATATATCTATGTCTATCTGTCTATATAAAGGTAAAATACAGTCCAACTTATCAGAAACATATTAAGAACTTGTTTGAAACTAAAAATTGAGAAAGAACATCGCAAGAATAGAAATCAACCAATGTATTGACAAATAAAGATTTGAATACAGCCATCAAAATTTTGGTGATCAAAAGCAAATACTCTAGGCACTAGGGGTTCAGTCCTATAATCTCAGCTACTTAGAAGGCTGAGATCTGAGTAACAGTTTGAAGCCAGACAGAGAAGAAACATCCATGAGATTCTTATCTCTAGCCATCAAAAAGCCATAGTAAAGCTGTGGCTCAAGTGGTTGAGTGCTAGCCTTGAGCAAAAAAGCTCAGGGACAGTGCCTAGGCCCTGAGTTCAAGCCCCCAAACCTGCACACGCGTGAGCATGTGCGCACGCGCGCACGCGAGTGCGCACACACACACACACACACACACACAGGTTAAAACAATGACAAAAATTAACAGATCTAGCAAGCATGTGCATATCTTCAAAATTATGAATTTTATGGTCACAATAAGAGTAAATAAAATATTATCACTTATACACAAATTATAACATAAAACATAACATTTTATGGGATCACTGAAAAACTATATTCAAAAAGAACTGGCATTATATAAACCATATTCTTGACAATATTAAAAGCAAATCCAAAACAATGAAAATTACATGTCTGACTTTTGAAATTTATGATTAAAATTCTAAATAATATGAAGCAAAAGATATTGACAGATTTTTAAAATACTTAACACTGAATGATAATTTCATGAATGTCAAACCAGCTGAGAGTTGGGGAATTGTAACTTGAGGTATTTGCACTGGAAAGAGGAAAGAAGTTACTGAGCTTTCATCCAGATTTTACAAAGAGATAAAGAAGAGTAGAACTCTTAAAAAAAAAAGTAAGGAATTTGACAAATCTTAAAGCAAATATACAACAAAGGGAATTTATACAGATAAAGTAGATTCCCGGGGAAAATCAATAATCTACACAAGCTTCTACTAGGATTAACACAATGACATTGGAAGAAAGTAAATGATACTATTTGAACACAAAAAAGAAACTGGCAAATACACTAGTGATTGCAATCATTATGACAGTGCTCTAAGCAATCATAGACGGTACATTTCAGATGCAGTGAAATGACAAAGTCTTAATAAATAGCACAATAAAACTGACCAAAGACCTTGTCTTTTATATTTATAGTTAAAATTGTCATCATGTGGGAGACTCCAGTTTTGAAGCTTTTATATGTGTCAATCATGGGACATATTTCTACATGATAGAAAGCAATCTGATTAATTGATTTCTATTTTATGTATCAGTGTCCTTGAAGAGTTTTGGGTTAATTACTTGACATTTAAAAAGAACTGTTTACTTCAGGGAGTAAATCTAAGGATGAACTTTAGGTATTATATTTGTGATAAATAATACAGGAATAATGAGAATGTCTAAATCTTCTCAAATTGTACTTCAACAGTGGCCCCCCATGTTGTAAGATAGAATGGGAATACATAGTTATAGTATTTGGAATGAATGAATGTGTAAGAGTTGAACAAGTTCTATTTGGCTTTCTGTCATATTAGCATAAGTACTGTAACAACTGGCCAAATGGAACAATTGTGACTTTTTTCTTCAACTTTTAGTAAATGAGCATGGTGAGGATCTAGTCACTCCTTTGTTCTGCTGACAGCTTGCTCTGCTCATTACATGCTATGTGGGATTATCAAATCAATAAGATTTGCCTGTGTCTGAAAGATATTATAAAATGGTATAAACTTTCTGATTTTTTTGAAATACAAGTTTCAAGTCAAATTTAATGTTAGATTATATTTAAAAACAGGAAGCTGACATTCATAGCCATTCCTCAAAAGTAGCTCAATACTAACAAGTTACATTGAAACAAAGCCAAAAATTAAAAAATGAAATGGAAGAAAAAAGAAGCCACAAGTTAATATTTGAGAGAACATTGAATCTTTAGAGTATATTGAAAAAGGAGAATAGACATTTTGAAAAGATTAAGTGACTTTTGAGGAATAAAGAACAAGTGAAAATTGAGAAGGACCAAGATATTACCTTTCCTTGATATATATATTTATATGTATGTGTATATATTTAAATATATATTTATATGTATATGTATTAGGTAAATATAATATAATATTATATGTTATATAATATATAGTATAATATAGCATATGTATAATATAACGTACTATATACCACATAGTATATATTATGTAATATAGTATACACATTACATAATATACAATAGCTATATAATATTGGTATTATATAATATAAAATATCATAACATATTTATAATTATTATATAGCACACTCTAATCATTATATATAATATATAACAATTATATTTATAATTACTATATAAAATCTATATTATAGTTGTATATTATATATTATAAAATATACCACATTATAATGTATTTATAATTCTTATATAAAATATATTATTCTAGAATTACATGTTATAATTATTACAGGTAATATATTTTAATACATAAATTGTATTATATAATACATAATATAATATATATTATATACATATGTAATATAAATATATATGCAATTTTGTTTTCAGGGAAAAAAAGCAGCCTGTCCATTGATGCGATGTTCTATCATGAGAAGATGAGGACTATTTCAAGTGTGTTGTAGTTGCTTGGATGTTTGCTTTCTGTGCTAGACCATTAGGTCCTACAGGGTAGGGTCAATGTGATACTTGTATGTATTCTTTGCATGTCATTCAGAGCCATGTGCATCCAAAGTCCTTAACAAATATTATTAGAATGACTTAATTAATACATATAAGTCCTTTAATGAGTGTCAAGAAACTGGGTTCTTTTCACTTCAGTTACAACAAATTGTACATTGTAAAATTTTATTGGCCATTATGCCTGTTGAACCAATACCACAGGTTAATTTTGTACAACATAGTCTTGTATTGCAACAGAGATCAGTACCCTATGGAAAAGCCTCTCGGAGGGGTCTCCCTGCCCTAGGCAGAAAGAAGGTACTTCCTCCTCCATGTTCCCACAGTAGGCTGACATAATCTCTACTAAATCGTGTGTCACACTGTGTACATCATTATTAACATGCCAGTTTTCACATTAGATTCAGGGCATATTGAGCTAAAGATTTGTTTGTTCCCAATTTCACTGTGCTTGTTTGCCAACATAATAGGGGCTGGGTGGTTTTTGTTGAATGAAAAAAAAAATGAGAAAGCGTATTATGACAGGGAAGACCTTGCCCTCTCCTAGTTCGCTAAAAATCCACATCTTTCCCCTGGAACCCATCCTTATAATGTCTATGCTCCAAAAAGAACTTCAAAGATGAGAATAGGTGAGAGCTATCAAGATGGGAAATGGTTCTGCTCAATCCCAAAGAGCCTGTTGGAAACACAGGGTCCTGATGGCAGGGAGATGGGGGGTCAAAGGCAGATACGTCTGTGTGAAGACATAAACAGGGCCAGAAAGGATGTGATGGCACTATTCTAACATCACTGTGAGAATGGGGACCTAAACCAAAGAATGAGGAAAGGAAACACTGCCTCAAAAAGAACCAGCATTGCCTACACTTTAGCTTTATCCCAACCAATGTATAATATCATTGGGATCTGGAGTCTAAAACCATAGGTAAATGTTCTGCTGTTTTAAGACATTGAGCTGCCATAATTTTTATATATTTTTATTGTAAAGATACTGTACAGAGGGGTTACAGTTACATGAGTAAGGTAATGAGTACATTTCCTATCCAATATTGTTACCTCCTCATTGTTTTTCCCCTGACATCCTTTCCCTCTCCACCTCCTCAACTCCATCCCCCCCTCCACCCCGAAATTGTACAGTGAGTTTTCAACATTGTGTCTTGAACATCTCATTATTATAATGGATCAACCTGTGTTAGCACTAGGAATGATGTGTAGTTCAAACTAAGAACTTTGCAAAAGACGTGGCATGGAAGTTGTTAGAGAGTAAAACTTCCCACCTAATTCCAAAAGACACGGTCTTTTAAAATATTTTTCCTGGTGCCACAGCTTGGACTCAGGAACTTGCATTTGTTCTGTTGGCTTGTTATGGATGATACTCTTACCACTTTGAGTTCTGTTTCCGGTTGGCCTTTTGCTGTTATGTGGGAGATGGATTCTCAAAGATTTTTTTTTTTTTGCCATGCTAGCTTGAACTAAAATCCTCTGTCTCAGCTTCCTGAGTAGCTAAGTTATGTAGATGTGACCCACTGGCACTGAACTGAATGGCTATCTTTAAAATTACAATTTACTAAACACCTATTAAATAAAAATCTATATTAGGGAAGCATGTAACACTGGATGAGATATGATCCTGTGAATTTGAGAAAGAATAGACTCCACAAGGCCAGACAGATAAAACACATATATAGGCACATAACTATATGACAGATATCAGAAAGTAGTGTCTGATCCTGGGGCTTGAACTCGTGGCCTGGCTGCTGTCCTTGAGCTTCTGTGCTCAAAGTTGGCACTCTACCACTTGAACCACAGCTTCATGCCAACATATTAGCAGTAAGCAGCAAGTAAGAGAATCATAGGGCTTATCAGCTCAGACTTGTCTTCAATAGTGATTTAAAATCTCTACCTCCTGAGTAGCTAGGGTTATAGATATGAGCCACCAGTGCCCAGCTCAGCTTATTTTAGGTCTTGCCTTATTGAACTGATTGAAAAAAGGTCGTGACAATTGTGGAGAGAAACACAAGATAATGTAGTGAGGAATATCAAGGCATTAGCAAGCTTAAACAATAAACGATTCTTTACATTTTTATCATCTGGATAAAGAAATTTGAACTCTTTTCTAAGCCCCTTCTCTGGACAAGTGGTATAGGAATTTAGCCCTATATTATAGAATTCAAATTACCCTCTGTCTTGGAAGTGAAAATATCTTATTTTCAAAAATAATGCATCTGCAGTTTCACATAATGAAATTCAGAGGGAAAAGCGAAGGTGACATACAATACTTCATTTGTATAAAATTGAGCAGAAAAGCTTCCAAGACTAAAATTAACCTAGAATAACCACTAAGTTCATTGCTCTGATCAATAGAATTTACAGGTTAGTAAATGGGTAAATAGGTTTTGTCTCATGTGCCAATTTTAATTAACTAATAATGTCCATCTGAAGCAGTGTGTTTATAAGGGTTGTGGAAGATTAAGTTGTCCTAAGCAAAAGAGAATTCAGTGATTTTCATCCTGGTTAGGCCATAGGTTTGAAAGGCAGAAGAATAGTAAGAACGAACCTTGGGTTTTAGTGATAGACTATCATGTGGTATTCCCAAGTGATCTAATCACAGTTTCATATCAATAGGTAGATCGTCCTTGTTTTGTGGCTTTCTTGAAAATAATAATTTTGTTAGCTATATCTATGATAGCAGCTAAGTTATGTCAAAGACCTCACATTACTGTTGGCAATAACCTAGCTCCTCTATCATAGGTCCTGTGCTGGTCTCTCAACAGTGTAAAGGGGATCATATACATACAGTTCCTGGGAATAGTGTTTCATTATATCACATGTGGTGCCACATCTCAAACAAGTGAAATTGCTTGTCAGTGGAAAGAGGAGCTTAGAGTTCATAGTTAAACAGCTCTGCAAATAAGATTCTGGGTTTAATTGTATAGCCATTTCATCTTTTCTTGTGGGTTTTCTCCTTTAGTAGAAAAGCAATTGTTATTTAAGTATATGGAGTGGCTGTTCAGTTCACATACCCAGAATGTGATTTTTCAGGGTAATTTAAAAGTATGATTTTATATTAAATATATAAACTTTTCTTTTTTCTCTTTTTTTTGAAAACATGCTTTGTTATATCAAATGGCAGCATGGAAGGTGAATCCCAAGCTGATTCATCCCAGATTAAATTATAGGAGACTATAACAGAGGCCTAGAGAAGGATCAGATGTATAAGATAAAGAGTTGCTTTCTATAGTACTTTATAGAAATAGCTAAGCTTCCTCTCTTTCCAAGTTAGAAATATTAGTTGAATTAAAAATACTTTTGGCCAGGATAGGCGCTGGTGGTTCACATCTGTAATCCTAGCTACTCAGGAGGCTGAGATCTGAGAAGGGGGTGGGGAGATGAGAGAGAGAGAGAGAGAGAGAGAGCACTGTGCTCATGCAGGAGCACGTGGTGGGAGGGAGAAGGAAAGGGAGGGGAGGAGGAGGGATTAATTTGTGCTAGGCATCAGTGGATCATGCTTTTAAGCTCTAAGTGTTTGGGAATCCAAAAGGATTCCCATGGTTAAAGGCCTACTTGGGCAGAAAGTTAGTGACCCTATCTCAAAAACTGAGTAAAACAAAATAATAAAAGCAACAACAAAATAAAAAGGCAAAAGGCAATGCTAAAAATGTATGTTTCAACTGATAGAGCACCAGTGGTAACAAGAATAAGGTAAGAACAACAACACAGCATCAGAAACAGAACATTATAGGACCTGAACTAACACTGACAAAAAACCAAAAACAACAGCAACAAAAAATTCCCAAATAGCCTTATGAAATCTATGATAATTAATTTATACAATTTTTGACACATAATTTTCCCACTTAAATTCTTTCAACACACTGATGAATGATATTATCATTATTCCTATTTTACATCCAAAGAAACAAGTGCAGAGATATTAAATAATCTTAAGGGGGATTAATATGCAAGGACTAATGTAAATTAAGAATGAGAACAGATCAATGATTTTGAGAAAATTGGAAATTTGACAACTATAAATTAAATCTTAGCCTATAGCAGCATCAAATAATACTCTGTTTTATGGAAAAATGCTTAATATATAATATTGTATAAGTAAAGTAGTGAAGTGGGATATAAAACTACAAGTATTATATGATTTCAAAGTGGTAAATATAAATAGTTAAATATAAACAATTAAGCCATAGGAACCAAAAGAAAATCCAGATGGATTTTTAATTGATCATGGAATAGACAAGTATTTTCTAAGCACAAAACAATCTGATAAATAGAAAAAATATATTTGAATGAAAGCAAAGTTTATAATGATGTATAAAAGAGCAAGATTTGGATCTAGAAAATATTCAAAGGAAAACAGTAGAAAATGTGTTATAAAGAGATTATACGAATCAGTAAGGAAAGCAAATAAATATTTTTAAGAGAAGATGATGAGTCAGGGCAGGAACATATTCAAGAAGGATGAAAAGCAATGTGAAATAGAAATAAAGTTATAAAATGGCAATGGGAATTGCAGAGTTTACCTTGCTCCTATTCTAATTTACCAAAAAAAAAATTGAAGTATAATATGAAACTTCTATCTTTCATTTCAAATTTAAGTTCGCATGCTGAGAATCGTGCAAAATGTTGTCCTGTGATTAAGTACACTTGGTACTATTTTCTTTTTCTTTTTTTAAAAATGTTTTTTATTTTGAAAATACTGTACAGAAGGGTTAAATTATGTGAGCAAAGTAATGAGTACATTTCTTATCAAGCAATTGTTGCCTCATCCTTTGTTTTTTCCCTACCACCCCTTCTCTCCCATGTCCACAACTACCTCCTCCCCCACCTAAATTGTAAATTTCATTTTTCGACATAGCATCTTGTACATCTCACTGTTGCAACATAGCTAGCAAGATCAATAGAAAGCCCACGGATTGGGAGTAGATCTTCATTAGCCATACAACGGACAAGGGTCTCATATCTAAAATATACCTAGAATTCAAAAAAATTAAATCCTTGCCCATGTAATTGTAACCCCTCTGTACAGTATTTTCACAATGAAAAAAATTAAATCTCCCAACAACAAATTCTCAAAGAAACAACTGCCCAATAAATAAGTGGGCTAAAGACTTAAAGAGAAACTTCTCTGAAGAGGAAAGAAGGATGGTCAATAGACACATGAAGAAATGTTTGTTCAACCTCTCTAGTCATAAAAGAAATGCAAATCAAAACAACATTGAGATACCACCTCACCCCAGTTAGAATGGCTATAATCAAGAACTCTAATAACAACAGATGGTACTATTTTCTTTGTGTCGGGGATAGAGTGAGGCAGAAAAGGCAGCTAGCATAGTTTATGTCAATTTGGCTAGGCCAGAGTGCTCAGATATTTGCTTAGATACTAATCTAGACATTTCTTGGGAAAAATATATTTTCTTGGATAACAATAACAGTTAAATCATCAGAATCTATGTAAAGTCAATTTAGCTCCATGACATGGGTGAGCCTCATACAAACCCTTCTCTCAAAGCTTTAAGAAAAAAAGGCTGATGTGTTCTACTTAGCTCCCATAAGAAAGAGCAAGTTCTGGCAGCAGGCTGCCTTGAGTTCAAACTACAACTCTTCCTTGGGCCTCCAGAATGCTGGCATACTCTGCAAGTCATCTTTTGACAGTTCTGATACTCTTATAGTCAATTACTTTCTTTCTTTCTTTTTTTTTTTTTCTTGCTCCAAGACCTGAACTCGAACTCCTTAGTCTTGGGGTTACCTGCCGCTTTTGCTCACAGGCTAGTGATCTACTGACTAATCCATACCTCCAATCCCGTCAATTTCTTAAAATTAAAGCTTGCCAGACCTGGTGGTACATACCTGTAATCCCAGCTACATGGGAGCAGAAGATGGAGAAGATAGAGGCGTGAGCTTAGTCTTAGCAAAAATGAACAGTAAAATAATGGAAACAAAAAAGAGTTGGGGCATGGCTCCAACTAAAGTACCTGTCTTTTAAGTGTGAGGCCCAAGTTCAAAACCCCAGTAACTACCATAAATAAGTAAATGAATGAATGAATGAATAAACCTCTATCTGCTCTTTTTATTGAAATTTAGTTTTATCAAATGTTAGCAATTTTGATGTAAAAACTTGATGAGGGAGGGAAATATTCTATTATTTATTCATTCAAAATAACTGACAAGCCAGGAGTTGGTGGCTCCTGCCTGTAATCTAGGCTACTACTCAGGAAGCTGAGATCTGAGAATCGAGGTTCAAAGCTATCCCAGGGAGGAAAGTCTGTGAAATTATTATCTCCAATTAATTATCAAAAAGCTAGAAACATAAATGCACAGCTTTATCGTTTTTGTGTGTGACAGTCTGGAATTGAACTCATATCCAGATACTGTTCCTGAGTTTTTGTGCTCAAGGGTAGTATTCTACCACTATGCCATGGCTCCATTTCCAGGTTTTTTGGTAGTTAGCACCCAGAGTTCAAGTCCCAGGACTGCCACCAAATAAATAAATAAATAAGTAAATGCTCCATTTGCTACAGTTCTAGTGTTTTGTATCAAAGAGAGAATGATGATATTTCATGATATAATTCCTGCCAATGGTGACAATATGAATTAACTACAAATAGAAGGCTAGTACTTAATGTAAATGTGCCAGGTTTTCAATTGATGATGGTACCTGTCACTTAAATTTAGATGGGAGAACTAATAATTAGATCAATAACCTACATTTTTCAAGTTGTGTTTTAAAAATACTCACATTTCTCTTTCATTACCAGATTTACAGCCTAATTACCAGTTCCCATATTTAAAGGCCTGTGAGATTCAACTGGTTGAATATATTTAGCATCATATTTGTGGATTGAGTAACCTTTGGGATAAAACTGTTGTTCAGATTTTATAATAGGCAAAGACAGCTTAACTTATTTGAGATTGGATTTTGCTTGGTTTGATTTTACACCTCTGAATGTTTATTAAGAGGTACTGTTTTAAGAGGCAAATGTTCCTAATGCTTCATTGCTCTGTGTAAGCTAATTTACCTCCAAGGTCACAATCCACTGGAGAGGAATGTAAAAATAAATATCTAATAAGTGTTGTTCAGTGGCAATAATGACAATTTCTAATTCTCAATGTGATGATTTCTTCTGAAGTTATCCTTAAAGTGACTAAGATTTTTATAGTGTTTATTAGATATGCAATAGCACTCATTATTGTTCATATTTAGCAAATGCTTTTAATAAGTTAAGTGTTTTTAATACAGATGCATCATGTCAACATATGCTCTTCATACCACCATGACAATCAACTTCTAAAATAATTTCCATTGAATCCAACTCTTGTAGAATCCTACCCCCTCCTCACAAGAGTGGGCAGAAACGGATCTATTTCTAGCCTGGGCAATGCAGCAGGAATATAGTATGCCACTCTGTGATTATGTTAGGTGTTATGATTGTACAAGACATTGAACAAGAAAGAGTGAGTCTCTTTCAGAACTTGAAGAAGTAAGCATCCTACTACGAGAGGCCTAGTGAGAAGGGTCATGGCTTAGTAAGGAGTGTAGCCCCTGCATGATAGCCAGCAAGAAACACTGAATTAAATACATGGACTTTGAAGCTGACCCTGAGCTCTAGACAGGGTATAATCTGGCTAGCAACTAGATTTCAGACTTGTGAGATGGTGAGTAGAATATCCTATTAAACTGAGCTCGCACTTCTGACCTATGGAAATCATGTGCTAATGTAGGTTACATTACTACAGTTGCAGTAATTTGTCATACAGCAATAGCTAGCCAACATACAAGGCTACCTACTGAAAACCATTCCTGCATGGGAAAGGCATACCATACTGAGTGTTTCACACCCCCAGAACTTATAAAGGAATTTTTGTTATCATCTACACAAAAATGAGGCTTTGATTATCATATCTCTACACAGAAAGCCAAATCTATAATAATAACTGTTTTGTGGGTGGTCCTATAATCAAGACTTCATAACATATAAATAAATAAAATGTAAGTTTATGTTTACTTCTTACAGTTCTTGGGCCAGCAGTTACTTCTCTGACTCAATGAAAACCTGATTTAAATTTTCTTTAATGTGTAAGAGCTTATAAACAGAAATTTTAAGTGAAGGCTCATATTCATCTTGTCTAATAGCTATGACTTAAGCTCATAGAAATAAGAAGCCATCATCTAGTGGTAGCTTAAGTTATATTGGTCCTTATATTGCTGGCAAGATGGGAAGTGGAGGTAAGTGTTAGGCCAAGGGAAGAGAGGTTCTAAGACTGAATCTTGGTATACATAAAATTATAAGATCATTGGTGACTACTACATTCCTTTATTCACTGTTAAGATGAGTTGGTTGGCTTAAAAATAACTTGGCTGTGGTAAGGGCTGATTGTTTTCACTGGTAACTATTTCCATGGATCTTTCACCTCTCCCTAACACGTATTCAAAGGAAACATGACAAAGACATCCAATATGATTCAACAGAATCTGTAACAATCACTGTTTATATGATAACATGGGAAGAAGTCGTTAATGGTTAACACTGAAGGGAATATTGAGACTGCTACAACTTTCTCTCTGTTTCCAGGCTTCCATGAAGCAAATGGATTTCTTCCTCTACATGCTTCAAATAAGCAAACAAAAACACAGGTCCAAAGCAATAAGGCCCAGTAATTATGGTCTGTTATAGAGACAGGAAACTGACTAATGCCTTGGGTAATTAAAGGTCTTTAAACCCACACTTTGGCATTCCTTTTAGAAAGAGTAACTCTATAACAAATTATAAATATTTAATGGGAATATACACCATATCAAGTTACTTATGGGTTTGATAGTGATAATTTTTATCACATTTTCAATTGTTTATCTTATGTGGGTTATTGTTGCCAAAAGTAGCAATGCCATCGGTGTATTGTACCAAAATCATCTGTGCATTTCTATTTCATTTTCTCACTGAAACTTGACTCTCTCCCATGGCATTACTTTCTTGATAGCTCTCACATGTGCTGGAGTTTTTCTTTATTATTATTATTTACTGTATCCTTTATAACAGCAAGCGCTGACGTCCTATCTAGCTTCCTCATGTTTTCTAATGTCTCATGCTTTATAAGACCACATGATTTTGAAAATAATTTTATCATATCACTTGCTATCTCACTAATATTAGCATCATGTGTTCTCCTAGGCCACACTTGCTCATTGTTTGGTGACTTCAGTTCTTTGTCTGCTGTCTCTTTCATGAATATTACTCTATTCTTGTTCCTGGTGTATTTAAAATTAGATATTTCTTCTAATTTCCTTGAGTCTCTATTTCTTGATCTCTTAAGATTGTTCTTCAATTTGCTTAATATTCTTTCTTTTCTGGTGCTGATAACCTTATAGTATCTAAAACCAATATTCACTATCTTAATTTCAAACATCTCCATACATCAGCTACAACTATTATCTTTTCAGCTCATTATCTCTAGCACCCAAACTTAAAAATCCTCTGAATACACTGGGATAGTTGGTTCTTTGATTTTATTGTCATAAATCTCATTGTCAATCTTAATTATCGTCTTGTACACACTCTCAGCACATTGTGCTTCTTTCATTTTATCTACTTGGTTCATTAAATGCCAAGTAAATTAATTCCAATGAATAAAAAATGTTCTTATTCTCCAGGTTCACAAAAGAAAGCAGAAGACTGGCTCTTTTTGTTCTAAGATTCAATCCTAACATAGGTAACCAAAGAGTCAGTTTTAATGAGTCTCAATCACAGCTTTACCTTAGAACTAACTTTACTGACTAAAGGTCAGTTTACCCCTAAATCCACTATTTACTCTCAAACATATTCAGTCTCCATCTGTCTGTTTATCTGAAAACTCTTGATTTGTTGTTCTATTTTACAAAATGATGTTCCCTCAACTGGAAGAAATGGCATGTACTCTTATAACAGATACAATCTCTTCTTTGAATTATTAAAATAGCCTCCCTGCTTCTATTTTTGATGACCACTCTCCAGACAAATATAAACCCAGCATATAGAATAATCTAGTGCAAATCTTGTTCAGATTTTATTCCTTTTCTATTCAAAACTTTTTTCTTTTGGGTCCGGTTGTGGGGCCTGAACTCTGGGCCTGAGCGCTGTCCCTCAGCTCTTCCGCTCAAGGCTAGTGCTCTACCACTTGAGCCACAGCTCCACTTCCGGCTTTTTTTCTCTTTGCTTATGTGGTGCTGAGGAATCAAACCCAGGGCCTTAGGCATGCAAGGCAAGCACTCTACCACTGAGCCAACTTCCCAGCCCCCGATTCAAAACTCTTATGGTTTTTCTTCTGACTCAAGAAAAGTCAATGGCTTCTAAGTCTCTAAAATATGTGGCCTCTCATTTGCTCTCTGTATTCATCTTCTTATTTTCCTTCTTAATACTCACTCTGCTTCTTTTATTACTTCAGATATGCATTTGGGAACTTTGTGGGTAGTGTGTTACTGTAATATTCTTCCTCCAAATATCAAGGCTAGTTCTCCTAATTTCTTCATATATTTATTAAGACTAATCCTTTTAGCTAGGCTTCTCTTCCTATTGTATTTGAACTGTACATCTTTCTACCTACTTATCCCGATTCCAGATTTTTTTTTTAGAAAATAGACAATACATTGTATTTATTGTATTTAAAACCTGCCTTCCTCATTAGGACAACTTAAAGTGTGTTTTCCACCCAAAAAATTTACAATATATAGTATGATAATAATTTATATCCTATTATATGTCATGACTTTCTTGTAGTCATTGACAGGAATTTTGAATCTTCTCCTGGGGACTCTAGGTGACATAAGTTCTCCCACAAAACAATTCCTGCACTCTGTTCTAAACATCCAGCCCAAACAGTTACTACCTAACACTGTTCAATGTTTTTATGTTCCTGATATTAGAAAAAAAGTAGGATCCTGGCATGTTTTTTTCTCCTTTCTTTTCTTATCAGTTGTGGGGATTGAATTCAGGGCCTGGGTGCTGTCCCTAAGCCTCTATGTGCTCAAGTCTAGTGCTCTACCAATTGAACCACAGCAGCACTGCCAGTTTTTGAGTGGTTAATAGGAGATAAGAGTTTCACAGTGACTTTCCTGCCTGGGCTGGTTTCAAACCTCGATCCTCAGATCTCAGCCTCCTGAGTAGCTAGGATGAGAGGAGTGAGCCATGGGCATCCAGTGGTCCTAGCACTTCTTATGTGAAAATAATAGGTTCTAAAAACATAACGTATACATGTCATACAAATATGAAATCCAGTTTTGTAGTCTTATTAAAATGTGTTTGCTCCTTAAGTTACTTTGTCTTCTCCCTTCCAGTTTTCATTGTGGAAGCACCATTTTATAATGGACTGCTTGATTAGACCTGTTATTCTAATGGTGGAATCCCCAAGGACTGCATGTTTCAGATGTAAAGTATTCCCCTCAGATTCCCTGGCGCTCATAGAAAGCAGGAGAAATTCTTGATGTATGAAGTCACTGTCACCATTGTCAAAGCACTGTAATGTGGGAAATGAACCAAAGCCTAACTCAAAGGGGTGTTTCTTCCAAGGAACTGAATGTTAGTGTACAAAAAAACAATTTTTTTCATTAAAGTCCGAATTATTTCAGTTCCAATCTTAATATTTAATGCCAGAAAACAGATTGCAGCCTAGGTGCCCAAGTGGCAAATGTTGGTACACTTGTAAAGAGCAACATATGAGAAGTTTAAAACTGTCCATCAGTATGTCCAGACTTCATTTGTCCTTAGAAATTTCTTCTTGGAAATTTCTCTGTAGTCCAACTTAACTTTCACAGCAAAAGGCACTGTTAATGTAGTTCTCCATCCCTTGTTCTAAAGAATTAATTTTAAAGTCTGCATATTTTTTGTCTTTTTAAGGGCTTCTTAAACCTAAATTAAATCGCTGAAAGTCTCAATAAAGTAAGATTAAGGTTGAAGTGAGTTCTGTAGGAGCAAGGCAATTTGGAGGTAGGTTAAAATTCCTTTCTTGCTCTTCAACCTTAAATCAGACTGTGGTGTTAAGGTATTGAAATGATCTAAGACAGTGTGTCATTTTTCATGCCAGGCAGCATATGTTACAATTCCTGAATTAGAGAGCAACTCTTCCCTCAAATTATTATTTTAACTACATAGTCATTCTCAGTTTAGATTTAGGTCAGGCACCAAAAGTTACTCTATAATCTTGGGAATGAATATTGTAACCCTCAGCTCAAAGCATAATCATCAGAGCTTCATCCAAAAATGCATTATAGGACACACTGAAAATTAAAAAAAGATTTTGATTATTGCTTCATATAGGGAAATGAATGTGTTTATCTTCGTAAGTAGCTCTTGAATACAAGTGGCTCAAATGTGGCAAAACAGCCCTAGCCAGTCCCAATCTAAGTGGCAAAATCAAACATTCAGGCATGAAAAGTCTTTTCCTTAAGTTGTTTTCAAGCTTCATCCTTTTTCTGCAATAACTAAAGCAAAGCCACAGTAGCTGCAGCCATTTGCATCCGAGGAAGAGATGTTTTGCCTTGGTGATATAGTTAATGAGTCTAAAAATATTCAGTATAATAATTCTGTCAAAGCCCCCACAGTCTCCTCAATGAGCGGAAGCCTGCAGGATTCCAATGGGGAGCCGAGTAATGAGCTCTCAGCATTCGCTCCCACACCGTCCAGGCGAAATATACTCGGGCCTCTATGGTTCCACATCATTAGCAACATGAAACAAAGACACATGCTTGACTTTAATAAGCGTCTGAAGTTGCTGGCTTACTACTCTGTTACTGCACGTAAACTCTGTTTCAGTATTTCAAAACAGCTCCTTGCAAAGAGGAAACGCGGAGCTGGGTGGGTGGGGGGGGTGGCTTTGGCAAGCAGAGTCAGGTCTAATTTAATGTGGCCAATGATGGCGCAGGATGGGGAAAGAACAGGACCCAGGAAGTGAGGAGTAGCTGACACCAAATCTCCCGGGCTCCTTGTAGACTGTAGATTTCCCTGTTGGAGATGATGGTTACGGTGGGCTGCAGTAATCAGGCTGTAGGCATATGTGACTGAGTTTTAGTTGATATTCTTGCAAGACAGGAAGTGAACAAGCTTATTTCCCACTGGGAAAGGTTCAGACATGATTAACTTGGGCATGACCAAATAGGTCAATAATATGACAATGAATTTCTATCACAATAATTAAGTGGGAAAATTTGTGTGATTTGTTCTTCTTGTTCTGCATATACCAGTAATGTATTAGCATGGATTCATTTAGTTTCTTTTATTAGGTGAAATCACATAGCTACAATTTAAGAGAGTGAAGGCTCAATCTGAATATTTGAAAGTTATTTCTGCACAGTAATAATCATATTCTTTTTTTAAATGCTTTTTATTTTCAGAGTAGGCTTTTGCACAACTGGCATTGGAGAAATGGCTTGAAAGTTGTTGCTACATGCGTACTAATTGTATAAAGGGTGATAGTCTCATCTGATTTCAGATCTTAGCGATATCAATCATGGGCACAAGCAAGATCTATAGCAGAGCATAAAATAGGCAGAAAAATAAACACATCACCTTGGCATATTAAAATTCAAGGGATTTTCTCTGTCTGTGATTTATCAGTTGTTAAAATGTTTCCTCTCTTACTGGAATCAGAAGTTGTTAAATTTGTCCTCTAATTTTAGCATGAGAATAGATATCACAAAATAAGATAATTCAGTGTTTCATTTTACAGTGTCCTCTCCCAAATGTTTAACTTATTAAGTTTAAAAGAGAGATGCTATTTTTTGGTTTTATAATTGAACATTGGAACCTAAATGTAGACATTACTTTTCCTTATTTCTTTCATTATTTATAAAATAAAGTATTGGGGATTGAACTCAGAACTTTATGCTTGCTAAGAAAGCACTCCACCACTTGGGGTAGCAATGGTCCAGTCCTTTTGCTTTTGGTTTATTTTTCAGATAGAGTCTTGCATTTTTCTAATAGTTTTGATTCACCATGCCTGGGTAACTTGTCTTGTTAACTTTCTGCCTGGTATGGCTTTGAACTACAATCTTGTTATTTCTATCTCCTGAGTATCTGGAATTACAGGTGTGCTCCATAATGTCTGTAAAGATGCCATCTGGCATATTTTGTCCCCTTATAGATTACACAACCTTGGGCTGGGCACAGTAGCACACATCTGTAATCATAGCCTTTCTATTGTATTAGAGACTGAAAGGTCTGTGGCTCAAACACCAGTTCTGGCAAAAAGTGAACTGACTGGTAGGTCATGCCTGTGATCCCAGATCCTCAAGAGGCTTTGGATGATAGTGCCACAGTCAGAGACTGTCTCCGATGAAAATACAAAACTTTACCTGCAAAATATGAGTATCCCCGGGTTATTGCTCCTGTATAAACCCCAATACTGCCTAAAATAAATAAGATAAAGTGAAATAGATTGCCTTGATTTTATACCAATTCCAACTCCTTTGAACAACTAAAAGTTTAACAAAATAAGTACCAGGAAGTTGAAACATACGTGCGATTGGAGAGTGTGTTAAGGTCAGTGAAAGGGGGCAGATAAATGGAGAGAGAAAGGATGGACAAATGCAGGCATAACATTCAATGTCCATATGTGCAAATGGAGCCAGGTAATTTGAGGAGACGGGAGGGTTTGAGAGAGATGAGGGGAAATAATGAGAGAATTCATCAAGATGCATTGTATTCACCAACTGGCATGCCAAATTGAAATTAACTTGCACAATTACTAGAGAAATGAACTTCACAACTTTGGGGAGTGAAGGGAAGTTGCGGGGGGGGGGAGGGAAAGTGGGAGAAAATGAGGGAGGGGTTAACATTATTAAAAAATAAATGAACTCATTACCTTACTTATGTAACTGTAACCCCTCTGTACATCACCTTTACAATAAAATAAAATGTAAAGAAATAAATTTAATAAGACGATCTTCAATCATTTGTCTGTCATATGAAACATTTTTTCCACAATGTTGTAGAACTGTGTTTTCTAAGTATGCACATTTAGTAAATAGAAGACAAAATGACTTCCATACACAGACCAATTTAAATATCAACATTGACATTTAACCATTAATCAAATCAATATCTTTGCTTAAGATTGGACAACGTTCCTATCCATAAGGACACCTGACATAATAATTTTATAATTTGCAAAAATAAACAAATACTTTAGGTATCAGTTAAAACAAAGTCAGAAAGAAAAAAAAATATGGTGCAACTGATTTTTCCTTTCAGAGAATCCTTTGGGAGTTGTTATGATATGTGTTCTCAATGCTGTGCTATTACTTATTTAATTATCTGCTTTCATATGCTCTGCTTCAAATGTATTGAGGGCAGACAGTTCATCTGTCTTCCATGGTGTCTGGACAAAAGCATTTGTTAAGGAGGTATTTATTTCAGAAAGAAATGAAGGAATGAATGGGTAGACAAAAGTGACATGAAAATATCAATAGACCATTCTGGAGGAATTAAGACAAACACAGGCAGAGATACTCTATGATTAGTCTACATAAAAGGTGCATTGATTAAAAGAACCATTCTTAACATTTCCATATGAAATTTTTGGGGATATAGTAAAGGGATGTAATTGCCAGTCTGCCATAAAAAAGCTGATTGAAGAATGGTTTTTCTCTCTAAATTATCTAAGTCCTTTGTGATTGTGAATTCAGTTTCCGGGTGACTCTATAATTGGAAGACAACAAATTTGCCAAATTGATTCCTATAATAGGTGATGTACTGCTTTTCAATTCTATGTAGGTATGTTTCTTGTTATGAATTAGTAAGTGAAGAAATACTTATTGAGCACCTATTTACGCTGCTAGGCACTTGTTATTTAAGTACGAGATATTATTTTGGTAACATCCACTCAATGTTACAAAAGCAGATACAAACAAAAAACATGTCCAATGTTCTCTGTATAGCATCAAAACTCCCGAAGACTGTGGTAAAACAGGAATAAATATTAGTTCTTTAAATAGCTTAACACCATGAGTTGGTTTCTAGGGACCTGAAAAAACCTAGTAATCATCCATTTCATCAATTTATCAGGGAGATCACATTTTAGCATGTCATGTGTCCAACTTACTAGTCACCACAGAACTTGCGCCATCCTCCAGTGTACAAATTATAGTAACACAAGGACCAAATATTGTTCATAGTTTTCTTCAGATAACATAGGCTTTCAGATACATAATCCAGCCATAATGTAAAAGTTATTGGAATTCACACATCATTTCTATGGTGGCATTACTTGTGAATATTAAGAACAATTCCTTTGCTTTAAATACAAGTTTGTATTTTAAACATTCATGCTTCCATTTTGCTCTTGTTTTTAAAGTCTGAAATGATCATGCATTTTTGTGGTATGTCTTTATTTTCTTTTAAGCCAATTACTGAGCATAATAGGAGCTTAACTATTGGGAAGGTTTTCAGTTGTATAAAACAGATATTTAATACTGAAATCACACACTGAGTTTTTCCACTGTTACAGCACTTTCACAGTGTAATTCTAAAAATACGACCTAATTCCTGCCCAGGGGATGACCTACAACAAATGTTGGGGTTTTTTTCTTCTGGTTTCCTGACAAAAATAGATCTAAGTTAATTCATTTTAAGGCATGTAAATAAGGGCATTTTAGCTTGAATGTACTGGTATTTATGAAACCCCAGTATCTACTACTACTGTTTTAAAATGATGTTAGACTTTGTGTCAAGAGACCTTACGATACCATGTAAATCCTATGAAGAAATGAGATGTGG
Source organism: Dipodomys ordii (assembly GCF_000151885.1). Classification (NCBI taxonomy): domain Eukaryota; kingdom Metazoa; phylum Chordata; class Mammalia; order Rodentia; family Heteromyidae; genus Dipodomys; species Dipodomys ordii. The sequence goes on along the minus strand of NW_012267241.1, from coordinate 11,131,001 downwards.
TTAATGTAGATCATACAAAGTAATAGGAAATAAAATAAAAATAAGAAATGTTTATGAGGCTGTACTGCAAAGCAAGCCATGTAAAAATGATTTTTTAAAATCATTTCTCAAGTTGGATTCTAAGATTGCTGGTGTCACAAAAGACACTGCAATAATGCCACTGCCACCTGGAGGCTCAGAAACTGCAGCTATATATTCAGTACCTTCAATTCATAGGTTCACTAATGGAAATGATGTAATATAAAAACATAACTAAATTAAGAGCAGATTATAATTGTAGCAGAGAACATACTCAAAGGATCTTCTTCTCTTCTTGGAGATGGTTCTTCCGTACACTGACACATTCTCCTTTCACCTATATTCTGAATCTTTTCCAACTGGTTTTCTTCTATACTTTCATTCTCCTTGCTATTGGCACTTTCAGCTCCTTACGTAAGTATTTTAAGCTATATCTATGTTAAAAATATGATTTCTCCCTGATTGAAATGTACAGGGATGGCTGTTCTAACACACAGAAATTGGATTCATTCCAGTCCTATTTTCTGTTTGAGATGTGTATGCAAATATATTGCATAGAAAGTACTAGAAATCAGCTATCAATCTGCCTCTCAAAAATCAACACATTGGAGCTGGGAAGGTGGCTCAGTGGTAGAGCACTTGCCTTGCATGCATGAGGCCCTGGGTTCGATTCCTCAGCACCACATAAGCAAAAAGCCAGAAGTGGCGCTGTGGCTCAAGTGGTAGAGCGCTAGCCTTGAGCTGAAGAGCTGAGGAACAGTGCCCAGGCCCAGAGTTCAGGCCCCACGACCGGACCCAAAAAAAAAAAATCAACACATTTCAGCACTTCCCTGCAAACCCATCTTTCCTCTTATTAAAACCTGGCATTTAGAACATCACCCTTGTCTTAAGCAGGACGCGTGAGAGTCGGTGTCTTCTCCTTTACTTCCCATTTTCACCCAACGTTGTGGCTTTGACCTGTAGTGTGCCATCTCCGTGTCTCTATGGTATCATGGACACCTTGCAGAATAGGCACTAATTATTTCCGTTTGAGAAACTTTACAGATTCTTCAAGTAGGACTCCTCTCTCATCCTGCTCCAGCTAACAGCCTACACCACTCACTGGTGACTATTCCTGAAATGATAATCTCGTTCTGTCGCTGCTCTGTATAAGATGTTTTTATGGAAACAAGTATGTTTTGTGATAGTCGGACTTCTCTGATCTTTATATAACCCTTCTCAACTCAGTTCCTGATATTCTTTTTTTTTTCTATACTTTTTATTGTAAAAATACTGTAAGAGGTAAGATAATGAGTCCATTTCCTGTTGAGCATTGTTACCTCCTCCTTTGTTTTTCCCCTACCATCCCTTCCCTCCATACCTCCCCCCACTTCTCCCTCCCCATCCCCTGAAGTTGTAAAGTTCGTTTTCAACATAGTGTCTTGTACATCTCGTTGTTACAATGGGTCAATCTGTATCCTTATTTCAGCATTTTGTTATTTCCCTTCCCCTCCTCAAATTAGAAAAATGTATATACAAGATTCAGGGCACTGGAATCAAATACAATGAAAACGGGGTTATACCATGGGGGAAGTACATACAAAAGAAACAAAAAAAATCACATGGTACGTTATAAGTACATTAAAAACAACAGCAAGAAAGAAAAAAACACTTGTGTCTCTATCTGTATTCTTAGTAAATTTCTAAAAAGTGTTTTGGTGGTTTTCATCTTTGACTTTCTATTTACTGCTTCTTTCCACCACCACCCCAACACAGTTCCAATTATATTTATGTAGCTAATGCTGACTAGTCACTTTTGTCTACAAACTTTCCTTCCTCCCCAGGCTGATATGGATGCTCCCTCATTTTCACTATCTTTATAAGTGTGCAGTAATTGCATGGCACCTGCATTGCTGCATTATGTATCTAGATGTTCCAAGAGTCTGGGATCTTGGGTATTTATAATTCCCTTTTGCAAGAGCTATGGGTTCATAAATAGTTTCTACTCAATAAGTTGAAGTAGCTATAATTTATTTTGGCAAATCAATAATGATCTATTTAAATATCTGTAAATTGCATACTTAGTCAACTTATATTGTGAAATAGTCTATATATATATATATATGTATATATATATATGTAGTGTTTGGGGTAATATAAAGAAAAATGAACAAATTGTCCTTACTAAACTTAAGGTGAAAGCTCTCACATAAAATGATGTTGAAAACCAACTATATTTATTTTGGGATGGCTGTGTGAGATACATGAATAAAAATGAAGGAAACTCCTAAGTAAAGTGTAAATCAAACTTCCTAGACTTCTTAAAGGAGACATGACTTCTTCTAAGGTATAGGGAACATTTTTATGATGATGGGCTTTGAACTTGGGTCTGACTCCAAACTAGTAGGAAAAAGCACTGGGCACAACCATACTGAGCATAGGTGATCAGATAAGAGAGCAAATGTATAAAAAGGGAGAGTAACTGTCAAAAATGAATAATGCGCTGAGTATGAAAGCACATGTCTATAATTACAGTGCTTCCTTTGGAGATTGAAGCTTGAGGCCATTCTGGGCTACATAGCAACACCCTATCCCAAGAATCTAAAACAAAATACAAAACAATAAAAATGAATGATTAGTGACATTCAAGACAATGAATTGATAAATGGAATGTCTGTCTCTTAGTCTCTCTGACACACACAAAGTGAAATATTATTCAGCCGTGTGAAAAGGAAACGTTGCATTTGTAACAACATGAGTAAATATCAAAGATATGTGATATTCAATAATTCAGACAAAGTAATATTGTACAAATTCAGTTACATGTGAAAATTTCAAAAGAAATATGAACTTCCAGAAGCAGAGAGTAGAAATGTAGTTACTGGGGATTGAGTGAGAAAAGAAATTAAAATTAGTAGTCACAGGTATAAATTTAAATTATGAGACAAACAAGTTATAGGATCATGTATATCATGGTTGTTGATACATACTTTAATTAATTTGATTGTGATAATCATAACAAAATGCATATACATCAAATCTTTGAATATATATATATAAATGTATATATATATATGTTTACATATGTATATACAAGTGTATATATACATACACATAATCTTTTCCATTATATAATTTCTAAGACTCAAGCATAGACCATAGTTTGAAGGCAAAATAAAGCTTAGGCTTTAAAATAGAAAAGTCATATATTGTGATATTTCTATAGGTAAATTAAAGATAAATATTGTCAAAGATTCACTGAAGTTCATTTTGTAGCAGCAGTACAACAACAATGGCTATTTCCAAAGACTTCACATTCCTCAGAGATCCACTTCTTGAATAAATTGTTATGTGGTGTTTTGTAATTATTTCCCAAGTCACTGAGCTTCACTCCAATTTGAAACAGGCACAAGAATGTCAAACATAGTAGAAATAGGGCTAAACTATTCAAGTGGCTTAAAAGGACACAAGGTTATATTTTGTAATTTTTACATAGTTAACATTAACTAAAAAGTATAGTTCATAAAGAAATGACATTTTATTTAAAAGTACTTGCAGTGTTCTGACATTATTTAAAAATATTTTTCATCATTTTTATTAATATTTTCATCAATTATTTATTATGTGTCACTGTTTTCTAGACCCTGGGATAGCACAGAGCAGGAAACGTGCCCCTGTATTATGCTATCATCAGGAAAATCAATAGTTACATGATGCATGGCTGTAAGAGCAAAAGACACAATAGATGTATGTCAGAGGGAAGGGAAAAGCTAGAGAAAGCTTTCTGAAAAAGATGACATTTGTTTGTACCAGGAATTAAAAATGAGCTAGGAACCAATGGCTGTCACCTGGAATCCTTGCTATTCAAAAATCTGAGTCTTGGAGGATTGTGGTTCACAGTCAGGCTGGCCAGAAAAGTTTGCAAGACATCATATCCAATTCACCAGCAAAATGTTAAACTGGAGGTGTGGCTCAAGTGATCAGGCCAGGTTTGCTACAAGCAAGAAAGCTGAGAGCTGGAGGATTTGCAGACTTCAGAAATGATGAGGAATAATAAAATTCTAATCACGAAGACATCCCAATGAGAGGTTGGCATGAGTATAGTAAGTCCAGGATGTGAAACAGCATGGTATTCAAAGAACTATAAAAATTCTGAAATTCTGGAACATGAAGTGTAAAAAGACATGACTAGTTCAAGTTAAGGATGATAATTATAGCAATAGCTCAGACAGATGATAAGTGTAGGTATAAGGACTTGAAGTAGCTGATCTGTATGTTTGGGTAGAAGGAGAAGATTCTATGAAGAAGACAACCACCAAGTTCTTCACTGGTCAAAGCAGAATCAAGGGGCTGTGCTTCCTCAGGAACCAAGAGGAAACCAGCAGAATGATGAATGGCACCTTAACTTGTATGCTGGACCATCAAAGCTCTATAGAAAGGTTTCATATGATCATAATTAAAATGTGACTGATGTTTAACAAATTTTTGTGAATTATTTTATCCAAAATACCATAGTATTAATAGAATACGATGATTCTGAGAGATACTAAATATCAAACTAGTTATTTAAATTCCTATATTCCTTTTATTAGAGCTCTTTAAAAATAGGTGGTATGTGAATACATTTCCCATCAATATTTTTCTAGCACTTTTCTTTAGAAAACCCCGTCAACACTTCTGTTGTTGAGAACTATTCTCTCTTACCCAGCTTAGTTCTTCATTTATTTCTACACAACCACACAATTAGAAGTATTTTGCCATTTTCTACCATACATTGGTAATACTAATAAGTACATCTGTCTTTAAAAATGCTGTCTTAGCTTGGTACTGGCACAAGAACAGACTTCAGGACCAATGGAATAGAATTGAAAACCCAGAAATGAACCCACAGACCTATAGCCACCTAATCTTCAATAAGGGAGCTAAAAAATAGAATGGAAGAAAGACAGCCTCTTCAGTAAATGGTGCTGGCTAAATTGGTTAATCACACATAGAAAACTAAAGGTAGATCCTTATATATTACCTTGCACCAGTATCAACTCCAAATGGATCAAAGACCTCGGAATAAAAGCAGACATCTTGAAAACATTACAGGACAGAATAGGAGAAACCCTAAGTGTCCTTGGCACAGTCTGATATGTTCTTAATAGAGAATCAGAAACACAAGAAATCAAAGACAAGTTGGACAAATGGGACTGCATGAAGCTGCAGAGCTTCTGCATGGCAAAGGACATAGCTTGCAAGATCAATAGAAAGCCCACAGATTGGGACAAGATCTTCACTAGCCCTACAATGGACAAGGGTCTCATATCTAAAATATACTTGGAACTCAAACAATTAAATCCCCAAACAAATCTTCAAAGAAACAACTGCCTGATAAATAAGTGGGATAAACACTTGAAAGAGAAATTCTCTGAAGAGGAAAGAAGGATGGCCAATGGACACATGAAGAAATGCTCAACCTCTCTAGCCATAAAAGAAATGCAAATCAAAACAATATTGAGATACCACCTCACCCCAGTTAGGATAGTTATAATCAAGAATTCTAATAACAACAGATGCTGGAGGGGATGTGGCCAGAAGGGAACCCTACTGCATTGTTGGTGGGAGTGGAAACTTGTTCAACCACTTTGGAAAGTAGTATGGAGGTTTCGCAAAAGACTCCACATAGAGCTCCCTATGACCCAGCAATCCCATTTTGGGACATTTAGCCAAATGATCACGAACAAGGCCATACTAAAGCTATCAGCACAACTATGTTTAACACAGCATTATTTACCATAGCTAAGATGCTCCTCAGTAGAAGAGCATGGAATTCTATGCCTCCATCAGAAAGAATGACATTGCCCCATTTGTTAGGAAATGGAAAGACTTGGAAAAAATTGTATTAAGTGAAGTAAGCCAGGCCCAAAGAAACATAGGTCCCATGGTTTCCCTTATTTGCAATAACTAGGATATACCTGGATCACACAGAACAGGTCAAAAGCTATGATCATATAAGATGATGTTAAGCGAAATGAACCCCAAGATAGGGACACAGATATTTTTTTTCTTTCTATTGTTTCTAAATTATTTGTAATGTACCATGTGATTTTTTTGTTTCTTTGTATGTTCCTCCCCCACAGTATAACCCCTGTTTTTACTATATTTGATGTTGGGGCCCTGCATCTTATATACACACATCTCTAATTTGGGGAGGGGGAAGGGAAAAATGCTTAAATAGGAATACAGGTTGACCCATTGTAACAATGAGATGTACAAGACACTATGTTGAAAGCAAACTGCAACTTCGGGGCAGGGGAGTGGAGTGCCGGGGTCAGGGGATAGTTGTGGAGGTGGGGAAGGAAGGGATGGTAGGGGAAAAACAAAGGAGGAGGCAACAATGCTCGATAGGAAATGTACTCATTAACTTGCTCATGTAACTGTAACCCCTCTGTACAGTATTTTTACAATAAATAACGTACAAAAATTGCTGCCTTGGGTCCTTGATAAAGAAGGCCTCTGAGTGTACTCTCAATAATGCACGCCAGGAAGGTGAATACTCCTGTGAAAATTCACAGAAATTTATTAAGCTTTCTTGGACATACCAGATTTTTAAAAAATATTATTAAGTGGTTATATAAAGAGGTTATAATTCCATAAATCAGGCTATGAGTACAATGCATTTTGATCAGTGTTACCCCTTTCATCATTTTCCTACTTCTTTCTCCATTCCACACCTGTCCTCAAGTTACATAACTCAATCTTTACATAATGTACAATATAATGGCTGTTTCTTTTTTTTTTTTTTGGTCCAGTTGTGGGGCCTGAACTCTGGGCCTGAGCACTGTCCCTCAGCTCTTCAAGGCTAGTGCCCTACCCACTTTAGCCACTAATGGCTGTTTCTTTCCTCTTCTACCTCCATTCACGCACTCCCCTCTTTTTATTCCCCCCAAACCAATCTTAAATATTTTCCCCTTCATGGATCTATGTCAGGGACCAGTCATATTTTTTAAAACTTTTAAAATTAATTTTTAACTAAAAATTTTAATTAATGGCATCCCTTAGCCATTAATATGTGATAGTCCTATATGCATGTACATTCTGTGATGATGAAATCAAATTGAGTATTTCTATCTCCTTCACGATTTATTCCTTTATGAAAAAAATTTTTAAATCCTTTCTAGCTCCTTAAACCATAGAGTAGATTCTTTTTGTATATTTCAGTAGCACACAAGAAATTCTTGCTTCTTTCTGAATATAACTTAGTATCTGTTGATCAACTTTCCCATAATACTTCCTAATCCTTACTTTCCATAGCCAGAGTTTTGTGAGGTGAAGGTTTTTAGATTCCATTAGAGTGGCATCATGTGATGACTCCTCAATCTGAGCTAAGATGATTTTATTTAGCATAATAATCTTCATTTTCATCCATGCTCTTCTAAGTGACAACATTTTATTCATTTAGTGACTGAATAATGTTCCAAGCTGTACATACATTGTAGGTTCTATATTCATTTCAGATGATGGATGTTTTAAGTGTTTGCATTTCCTGGTGGTTATGGCAACCCTGAAGTCTTTTTTTACATATTGATTTCATTTCATTTGGATATGTACTCAGTAGAGGGGTTTCTGGATCACATGATAGTCCTCCTTTTAGTATTTTAAGAAATCCCCATACTGTTCTATATTAGGGATCTACTACTTTACATTTCCAACAAGAAAGGTTCCCTTTCTGTATATTTCCTCCAGCACTTGTTATCTTCAGACTTTCTGATCCATAAGAGCCATTCTTACTGAGGTCCAGTGATATGTGGACTTGATTTTCTTTTCCTTGATGATTAGATGCTGAATGGAGAGATTTGGCAGGGTGTTGGTCGTGGGGCCTGAACTCTGGGCCTGGGCGCTGTCCCTCAGCTCTTCAGCTCAAGGGTAGCACTCTACCACTTGAGCCACAGCGCCACTTCCGGCTTTTTTTTCTGCTTATGTGTTGCTGAGGAATCGAACCCAGGGCCTCATGCATGCGAGGCAAGCACAATGAATGGAGAGATTTTTTGCATATTTTTTTGTCATTTGTGTGTTTTTTGAGAAATGTCTATTTAGTTCTATTCATCTTTTAATTGAGTTATCTGTTTTTGTTTATTTTTGTTGTGCTGGAGTTTTTATCCATTCTGGATAGTAATCCCTTATTTGATATATAGCTTGCAAATATTTTCCCTCATTCTAGTCTCATTCTCTCTTCACTTTATTTCCTTTATTTCACCCTGTACCTGAAAGACTCAGGAAAACTATTTAAAGTGAAATAGGAATAAGAGCAGTAGAAAAAAGATCCCACATTATTCTGATAATAAGAGAGGTGTTTCTTTTTATTAAAATATAGTCTTTAAGTCTCTGGATCTACGCTGTGTTGTGATTCCTTAGATTTCTCTTACTATTCTTTTGACAAGAGGAGCCAATAATAGTTTAATATTCTTGTATATTATATAGAAATTAAAATTGACTAGGAAATCATAGCTCTCTGTTTTCTCAAGAGAATCATAATCATTTTGGATCCCAGCAGATGTTAGAGCCAAAAGACATCATATTTCCATTACATGACAACTAGGAAAATTTTATTTGTACAACTTTTATTTTTATGATAAGCTTCAAGATTATGGAGACTCTACAAGGTTAACTTGATGAAAGTCTATAGAACGAAGGAGAAGTGGGGATAGTGGGAAAACTAAGAATGAAATCTCTCCTTATAACTCAAAAGGGTGCAAACATATTAAGGAGCTTGAGGTTAGAGAAAGTGGAAGTGATATCACAAAAGATCAAGATGTGATCATCTATCTTCAGTTTTCTCATATTTTAAACATATTGGCCTTTACTCCATTTATTGATTTATTTTGCATTTCATTTTGATATATCAATCAGACATTCTTTTGTTTCCTGAAAGGCCATTTGGATTTAGGATTGCAACATATGGTACTCCAAGAATTTCCCAGAGACCCTCTGCTGCTTTGTAACTACATAGAGAATGGCACATTATTTGAAGAGTCTCATGTCCTTGGAAGCAGTGTTGGCTTCAAGAAATCCTCCCCAACTACTATAAAAGAAAAACTGGAGAAGAAACAGGGGGTTTTCCCTCCACCGCTTGTTGGGCCTTGGAATTGTCTAAAGAAAGAAGCCAGTAGTAATCCTGGCACATCAGGAAATGGAATCATAAGAAGAAAGTGGAAGAGACTGATTTGCCTTTTGGATTCTATAGAATCACTAAACCTCAGTACCATCAAGAAAACCAAAGAAAACCAAAACAACAAACAAATAAAAACACCCCAAGCAAAACCAAAAATGTCTAAGAGAAATATAAACATAAGAAAAAAGAAAGAGAGTGATTGAAGAACCTAAGTGCTACTATTGAACATCTGAATTATTTTAGAAGACAAATTAGAGAATCAACAATATTGTGATAATACTACAAGGTACAATTTCAGGATAAAAGGTGAAATTTGTACTTGCTGCGGATTAGTTATTTTATATACTCAAGATAATTTAAATTTGCATTACTTAAGGAAAATTATAAGTATAGAAATATCTTATGTAACTAATAATGTGGCTGAACCTCAGAAAGGAAATGATTTTGTATGTTGACACTGCTCTGAAACTTGCTGCACATAGTACAAACCCTATGTTAGAAATATAGTTATATCATCATGTATATGTAGATACTTTTAGTCATGCAAGTAATACATGTATTTTGTAAGCATTGCCTAATGGCACATACAACTGTCTTTTGCCTTTGTGCTACTTAAAAAAAAAAAAACAGTAAAAGCAAGAGTGATACAATGCATCCCGATTTAGTTGCTTCAGTCAGCTAAATAATTAGAGCAGAAATAGAAGGAAAAAAAAGCACAATAAAGGAAAACTAAACCCAATCCTCAGGCTTTTATGATGTCCCAGGGCAGATATTAATTGTTCTGGTTCCTCCAAGTTCATTCCTTTCCTTTCACAACTTCTGTGTCTCTCACCTTTCAAACAATATGTTACAAAGTGGTAGCCTACCTTTTAAGGGTTGCCTTTCTGTGTCATATCTGCATTTCATTGGCTCTGTTTGTTAAAGTATGCAGCAATCAGCTTCCCAACTGCTGCCTCTAATTTTGCATATTTTAAGGCATAAAATATTCTTCATAGATAAAACTTTTGTCTGCTTAATCCATCTGCCAGCAAGTTCTTTTTTCCTGGCCAAATATTGCTTAGGGCCTTCAAGTGTTTCTTCATCTGTGAAATGAAAAGAGGTACTTCCAACCTAAAACGCCCTGATCTTCATGTCCCCTTGTAAGAGCAAAATTCCTTCCACAGAGTGATACACGAGCAGCAAAGAGCACAGGGCTCTGAATGAACTCTTAGCTTTCTTTAAGTCTCTCTGGTGAATGATGATCTGGGTTTTGCTATGTTTCAGTACTATTGAGGGCACTTTAGCTCAAGGGATTTGGCCTCAAGGAAAGTACTTGTTTAAAATACCAGCTATTGACTTTTTAAAAAAATGGACAAAGATTGTTTATGATCCCAAACATAATATATCTAAACTTTGAGGATCAATGTGCTTAGGATGGTGTATATATATACATATATATGTATATATATACATATATTAGTAGTTCAATATATATACATATATATGTATATATATATACATATATTAGTAGTTCAATTCTGTCCCTCCCAAAAGATGTTTTAAAATCCTTACCCTCAGCACCTCAGAATTGTGATCTTATTTGGAAATAAGATCCTGAAAGTTATAACTGAGTTACAGTTAGATGATTAGTGTAGGTTATAACCTGACATAACCTGATGTAACTCATAACAAAGGGGAAATGTAGACACAAATTTGAAAGCCCACAGTAGGTATTATTTTCACATCAGATAATTTAGTTATTATTATTATTATCATTATTATTAATCAGGTTTGAACTCAGAGTCTTGTGGTTGCTTGGGTTCTTGTTTATGACTGGTACTTTACCACTTTAGTCATACCACTAGTCTGGCTATTTTAGAGATAGAGTCTTAAGGACTTTTCTGCTTAGTCTATTTTCAACTGAGATCATCCTCATGAAACACCCTTCTGAGTTGGCAGCTGGTTGGATGAGGAAGTTATTAAATCAAGGAATAACATGAAGGGAATTAATAGTAAAGTAGATTCAACAGCCCAAACACACAATCTAGAACAGTATGTAACCCATTAACTGTTTAAGTCAGGATGGTTCCTAGTAGGGAGATCTTAATGGTATGTACTTTGCAATCTTGTGCATTCAGGAGCTGAGGTGACTTCTGAAGTAACACATGTTTTCTCTTAGAAAATAATGAGGCATTTGGAGAAGATGCTCTCTGATGTCTGAATTGACCAGAGTGGTCATCAGAAAAGACCTGGAATTTTGTTTTCTCAGTGAATGCCTCTGGTGTCTCACCTATACAATGGAAAAAGACTTCTAAAATCGCAATCTATTTAATTGCATAGACTTAGGTCTGTTCGCTTTTCCTGTACCAATGCTATTCCTCTTCACATTCATGAAAAGACACAAAACTAATATTAATTTAAAAATTAACACTTACACGAGATAAGAAATGTAAAACTGAAAGAAAAAATGCAGGAGGGCAAATATCTTGACAAGGGCTTGGGATCACTTCTGACTTAATACGATCCTAATAATAAGAACTCTAAAGGCTCTTCATAAAGACAGAAGAAAAAAGAATAAAGGAACTGTGAAAGGAGTATTCTCACTTTTCTATAAATCCAAGTGGACCTGAATTTATCTGATGCTCACCCTTCAAATAAATATTTGCTAGTGACATGAAGACTCAGAAAATGCTTCAACAGCAATAACTGGGATGGACGCTGTGTTGTAATAATTTGGATACACTTCACTAATGCAGTTATTTGCAATGAGGTTGGCTCAGTGCCCAAAGCAGTGAGCAAACAAATATAGCTTGACAATTGTTTTATGCCCTCCAAGACAGTCAGGAAGATTTTTTTTTAAAAAAATTCCGTCTGGGGATGCTATGTTCAGTGGTCACTGCTGTAGACTCCAGTTATCGAAGCCTCGTCAGACCTCCTTTTTTATTTTTATTTTTTTAAAATAGTCTTTGTTAAATTCACCAATGTGTTTTATGTACAAATGCTGGGGAGGCGCGAGCGTTTTTAATCAAATTAGTATGCAACATAAGGCTGCTGTGTATTCAAATGGGTTTTTTAGCAATTTGGTTGTTTTCCTTATAATAACAGGAAAGAACATTTTGATTTTGAAGGTGACAGAGGCAATATTACCAGAATTAAACAATCTGAATTAGCTTTTTCATGAAATGTAATATGTTTTATGCTTTTAGATGGGACGCTCCGGTGCTTTCAGATGAGCCTTCCACTGTCACACTCAATGGCCAGGAACAGAATAAGCTCTGGAGGTAGGATTATCCTCAAATTTAATTTTTTTTTTAGAAGAAGCTAATGGCAAATGTTTCTAGCAAACTTTAGGTTCATCTGTGCTATAACTAGAGAACCAAGACAGGATATTAAAAGAACAGATAAGTATAAAATTAGTAAACAAAGTTTGACATTTTGCTTATTCTATGAATTTAATGCCGAAAATGGATATAATCCCTAAAACCATACACAGCAAGCATGTCAGACAAAAGCTGCAATGTTTTTTTTCCTTCTGTCAACTTAGGAAAACACAGGGCTGCACACATAGGAGAGGAACAAGACGAGAGATTTAACGTTAGTTCTATGATGCTATTTTTCCCCCCTGAAGAGAATTTACAACCAACACTGATTAAACATGCAAAGAAAGCCTCTTTCTTCTTCTTCTTCTTCTTCTTCTATAAATTGTATGGATTAGTATTCAAACAGGCAGCACCAAGAGTCCAGCCATACCCTACAAGCAGAGAATTCTTGTTCCTGTTGAAGTCAGACGAAGATAAAAACACATCACATTTGAGGAAATTTTGAAATGAAGTGTTCTCATGCAAGCCATTTCTTACTAGGTAAGGTTAGGCTGTGTGAAATTTTTTTTGAAAATGACAAAGGGGTAGCCTTTCCTAAACTGGGTGTTTCATCTATTTTTTTTAAAGGAATCAGGTTTTTATGATTTCTTAGCAACAAGAACTGCCCATTACTGACATTGTAGAGAAAGGAATTACTGACAAAGTAAATTTTGAAATTTGTGATTGTGGTTAAATCATCTCTTTATCTTCATAAGAGAGGTGCCCAGGGATTTCTTTCCTACAAGATGCACACATAGCAACTTTCCACACTAAAGCTGGGCAAATAGTGATTAATGGCAATGGTTGTAACGTAGCCTAGGAGCCATGTGATCTAGCTTCAACAGGAGTAATGTCTGCCTAATAGAATAATAAGCGCGTGCACTGGGGACCACATAGATGCTCTACAAATATTAGCAAGAGCAATGTGACTAAAGCAGGCTGCTAGTGTTCTGGATGAAAGGATTTTAAAGCCATCTGGTGTCTGGACATCAGCCTGAAAATCACAGGCTTCGATCCATAAGATAATCCATTTCCACAGTCTACATACTGTGATGGCTTTCCCCACGGCTTTGTTCCATTATCCCAAATCAGCCCCTGGAACCTGTGGAAAGGTCTAATGTCATCTCGATGATAGCAGAGAAGCACTTATTATTTCCTTTATGGAACACATGTATTACATTGATCAAACAGTTGAGGGTGATGTACTTGGGGGAAAGAAACAGACTAAAACAGTAGACCAGCAGAAGTAATACTTGGCCATTGGCAAGATGGAAACTGCATTTTCTTCTTTATGAACAAAAAACAAATTAAGATATGCTCAGTTGTGCATCTTATAAATAAGGCAAATACCTCTTACATAAGTTTTTCTATAGGCTAAAATGATATTTAAGAGGAAAGTTTAAATCCAGTCACTATTTACTGGCAATGACATAAGATGTCAGTAGAGACAAAAATAAGTTAAGGAGATCTCTGTTTTCAGATGCTAAAGAGTCAAAAAAGAGGGAAACATAAATGCATAAATGAACAACATACGTATACAGCCAAAGTAGAGCTACATTAGTAAAATGATGCTCAATGTTTTGAAATACATTTCTATCTCAAATTGCAATGGTTTAAAATGTAATTTAGCTTAAAATTTCCACAGACAATGTAACAGTTTTTTGTTAAGATTGTACACATATGCTCTTGTGCTACTTCCTACATAAAATAATAGTGTGATTACTGGTAATAAAATTATATATATATGTATCTTTACAATGTAATATTAGAATACAATTTGAAGTTGAAAATAATTTCAATGTACTGTCATTGCAATGTTTGTGTTCCAAAATGTAAAAATATTGTACTAAAATGTCTCCTCAGTTTGGATCTACTCAGAATAAGGCAGCCGATGCTTTTCTTTGTTCTTAATGTGAAGTCAATTCACACTTCCTGTTTCAGTGACAATCTGTCCTTTACCATTATGCTACATACTTTAGTTTTTCCCAGTGGGCATGCCAAGTTCAAATAAGTTTTCTTTACATCTTTTATTTTTATTTCTGCCAGTCCTGGGGCCTGAACTCAGGGCCTGCATTCTTTCCCTGATCTTCTTTTGCTCAAGGTGAGCACTCTACCACTTCAGTCACAGTGCCAGTTCTGGCTTTTTCTGTGTATGTGGTACTGGCAAATCGAACCCAGGGCTTCATGCATGCTAGGCAAGCACCCTACCACTAAGCTACATTCCCAGCCCTTTCTTTATCTCTTTGATGTTCTCTTTGATAAGCTGTCTTGAAATCAGATAAAAATGATAGCAAGATCATATTTTATATGAAAAGTATCTAGTTTTATCTTCTTGTTCTTATTGAGGTTTTAGTATTTAACACCTCTGCCTATATAATGAGACTCTCCATTAAATAAGGAAAAGACACTTTTTTCAATCATCTTGAAGTCCTTCTGCTTCCAATTGATTGTGTTCCTACCATACAAGTAGCTTTACCACATGAAATCAGTATATAATTTATATAATTATAATAATTATTATTACAGTTCTTCAGGCTTGAATTTAGTGCCTGGATGTTATCACTGAGATTCTTTTTCTCAAAGCTAGTACTCTACCACTCGAGCCACAGTAGTTTATTAGAGACAAGACTTTCATGGACTTTCCTGCTTGGGCTGGCTTCAGAGCATGATGTTCAGGTCTCAGCCTTCTGAATAGCTAGGATTACAGGCATGAGTCCCCATTTCACAGCTTCTGGGTATGATTTTTTTAAAGAAATAAAACAAGGACGTTTTCTCTCTGGACACACATTCTGTGCCACTTACAACAGGTGAATGAAATACCAAGTATTCTATCAGCTACTTCTGCCCTTACTCAAGTAGATGGATAATGGCTGAGAAATGTCAGATTTTAACTATCTAGAGAACACCCCTCCTACATTATCTAAGTGCCAGGATGGGTGAAAAGAACACCTTGCTCTTAAGATGTAAGAACCTTATTAGCTTTAAAGAAGTACTAAAACTGTCTTTGGAATATACTCTCCATCTCTTCTAATTTAATTAGAAACTTTGTAATCTGTTTTACTCTGAGATGATCAAGAGACATGGCTTCTACAAACTTGATTGTTCACCTATCTGTGCCAACTGGGCTGGTAAATAAACATTGTTAAATGTGGCAGAGGGATGAAACTGTCTCCAATAAAAACGATTTTTTACAAATTCTTCTCTGAAAAGAAAAAGAAATCTAGATGGTAGACACAAGTTGGGGAGCAATGGAACAGATGTAGAAGATCAGTAGTAAAAGTGATTAGTTTATCTTCAAGAAAACTGGCATAAATTCCAGGATTCATAATATTTACATGTCAGAGACTATAATGTCACCTATTTTAAGGAAGAGAAAGGGATTCAGACACAGAGATTATAACTTCAATGGTCAGGGCAAACCTATCACTGATGAAGGGCAAACAGTATAAAGTAAAAAAGTAGATAGGTAGGTAGGTAGATAGACAGACAGAGAGATAGAATCAATCACGTTTTGTAAATATATTTTCCAATTTATAGACCCTTATGTGCAGGATGTCTACTTTTATGAGAGAAAGGAAGTGTATATACCATATAAAACGAATAGTTGTCTTTGACAGTGAGATTATAGGTGTTTGTAATTTATTTTTATTTTTTTATTGTGAGAATACCATACAGAGGAGTTACAATTACATGGGCAAGATAACGAGTACATTTCTTATCAAGCATTGTAGCCTCCTCATTGTTTCTCCTTCCCATCCCTTCCCATACTCCTCTCCTTCCCCCATGTAATTTTTTTGTGTTTTTTTCTTTCTTATATTTTCCAAATTGTTGGTAAGAAGCCAATACTAAGAGCATAGATAATTAAATAATAAACATTAAATAATGAATTGAGCACATCAAAAAAACATTCTTCATTCAACAATGTAGTGAAAGTCAGGCATAAGGTACACTTAACTAACTGACCTGGGGACAATGAGAAGCTTATACAAGTTTGAAAGAATCAGTTGAACAAAAGTAGAATTTATTTTGTTAAAGTACACAACTGCATGGACTTTAGGGGTATCTGTATCATGAATTTGAATTTTGACTTTCAACTCATAAAATAGGCCTACTTATGCCTACTTAAAATTACTAAAGGAAATGTTGTTTGTTAAGCATTTAGAGAAATAATACCATACAGCACATTCTTGTGTTAACTCTGGAAAGATCCCCCTGATTCACCTATCCTAGGTGAATTATTTAGAGTTGCAGTCTTAGTTTAGAATGAATTACTCAACATTTAAAATAAAATTATAAAGGACAGAAGAATAGAAAATAGGATGCTGTGCATAGACAACAAAAATTTGTAGCTCTGTGCAAAGGATCCTATAAAATAATATTTTATGACATAAACTCCAACAAATGGAAATGAGATTTGTTGTTGTTGTTGTTGTTGTATTTGTTCTCTTATCCTTTTGTCTTGTTAGTTTGTCTTTGGAATGTTAAGGGGGGACACAGAAGAGGTGGAACAAAGGGTGAACAAATTCAGCAGTAGTACTTGCTGGACACTGTGGAAAATAAACTATACAACTTGTAGGTGGGGACAGGAGGACAAACTGGGTGACAGCAAGGGAAAGGGTGACATTATCCAAAAAGAAATGTACTCTTTAGCTGACTTAGGTAATTGCAATCCCTCTGTGCTTCACCTCTACAGAAACTATGGAATGTATTGACAAAAAGTTGTTTGGCTAACAAAATCATTCATAATCAAACCATAGTAGGAGACTTCAAAACCACTAAGAAGGCAAAAATAAAGAGAAAGACAGGGCTGGGAAGGTGGCTCAGTGGTAGAGTGCTTCCCTTGCATGCATGAGACCCTGAGTTCAATTCCTCAGCACCACGTAAGCAGAAAAAGCCGGAAGTGGTGCTGCAGCTCAAGTGGTAGAGAACAAGCCTTGAGCTGAGGAGCTGAGGCCCAGAGTTCAGGCCTCATGACTGACGAGAGAGAGAGAGAGAGAGAGAGAGAGAATAGCAAGTATTGGACTTGACACATTACTATGAGATCATAAAACGTTACAGTTATGATTGGAAAGAACAGAAAAGATTTTTGTATAGACAGAAAGGATTTTCTTTTTAAAACTTCTAGTACAGCCCTCCATCTTAGCTTTTTGCTGGTTAATTGGAGAGGGAATCTTGCAGATATTTCTGTCTAGACTGGTGCTTCAAATCATGATCCTCTTAATCTCATTCTCATGAGTAGCTAGGATTAGAGGCATGAGCCATCATCTCCCAGAAGTATGACAGCTTTTGAACAGATTAAATGTAGAGTTAACCTGTGACTAAGCCAAATAATTACATTCCTAGTATATAGAGTAATGGGGAAAAGAGTGGGAGAATGCAGTCCAGAATCCAACGTATATCCTACAAAATTAAGAAGTGGGGAAGGGTGGGATGGGTGAGAATGTGGAGAGAGCTGGCGTTGATCAGGATATGTATTTATTCATAGGCTGCTTTGTGAAGTGCTAAGTCCTTTGTACAACTACTCAAGATAACAACAAAAAGGAAAAAAGAACTAGAAGAAAGAGCCTTGAGAGCTCCAACTGCAAAGAAATAATAGGATGGCAATGCGGATAATCTTGATTTGATCTGCACACAATCTACGCCTATGTTGAAATATCACATGAACCCCCCATAAATGTGTACAATTACAATCATTACACATTAATTATTAAAAGGCAATAAATGAAATGTAAAATTTAAAAAGATACAAACATTACAAAAATGAACGCTCATAGCCACATCACTTAAAAGAGTCAAAAGTAAAAACCAACTCAAATGCCCATGATTATTTGGTTAAAAAAGTGAGCTGTCTATACAATTGGATATTATTTGGCAATAAAAATAAAGTACCAAATATGATACAATGGGGGAGAATCTTGAAAATATTAAGTAAAAGGAAGCTAGACACTGCACAAACATGGGCAGCAACTGAATTATCAAAACGGCTATCAAGATCTGAAAAAAGTGTAATTCGGATGTCACAATCAAAAATAAAAATTAAATAGAGAACATAAATAGAAAATTTTCTAATTTAACCATCATTGCATAACATTGTCCCTTCACCAGGGAAATGGGGAAAAGACCAACCAACTGGACATTGCACAGAAATAAAATGAGTTTTCTGGGAAATAAGTTAATATTCTTTGATAGTTGAAACAAAGACATGAATATAGGCAACATGTCAGGGATTTTGCTCAAGGCTGGTGCTCTACCCCTTGAGTCATATATCCACTTTTGGATTTTTGCCAGTTAACTGGAGATAAGAATTTCACAAACTTTACTGCTCTGGCTGGCTTCAAACTGAGATCCACAGATCTCAGCCTCTTGAGTAGCTAGAATTATAGGCCTAAGCTACTAACAACTGTTCTTCTCCTCCTCCTCTTCCTCCTCCTCCTTTTTCTTCTTTATATCATTATCATAATCATCATCATCTTCTTCTATTATAACAGTTTGAAGCTGATCTGATAAAATTTCATCATAAAATATGTTTTAATTCTAAAACTAATTCAAAAGAAAAGTATAATGGGCCATCAATGACTCCAAGATATTTATAGTTCTACCTACATAACTATATTGAGAAAGATGAATTAATTAATTGACTCAAAGGTAAAAGAAAATGTTCAAAGTCTTCTATTAGGTCATTTATTGTAAATCACATTTATATCTTTCAGCCTTTCCCCTCTACTTAGCCTAATAGCTAATCTCACAAAATAATACGGATTAAGACAAAGATCTTTAAGAATGTACATATCAGCTAGGTTATAGTACTCACAAGAAACATCATCAGACTGTGTAATGGAAAAAATTGGTGAAACTCAGAAATCTATATAGCATTAAAGCAAAGGCTGGATGCTTCAAACTTAAATTAATTTGATTAATAAAGACAAATGCAAGAGAAAATAGATACAAATGCACAGAGACACATTACAAAAAGAGAACAGAAGTTATTACAGAGTACCATAAATATGGCAATAAATCTTCAAATCAATTAAGGAGAAAGATTAGAAAACAAACAGCCACATTCTAAAATTCAGGGAAGGAAAAAATAGTATGTGCCTATCAATATTCATTTAATCATAGAGAAGTATTGAATGGAGTGAATTCTACAGTTAGCACCCAATAGGCTGGAATTCAGGGTATTCTTCACTTCTGAATTGTTTCTGAGAAGGAGCTAGGTAAGGTTGGATGAATTCATAAGGAGAGAAAGCTGGCCATATAGACACTTAACCGACAGACTAAAACAATATGCTTATGTATAAAATCACAAGAATAAGATAATCAGCTGTCTATCAAAGTTTTATATGGAAAGGGCTTTATTTTTATAAAAAAAAACAAAAATCATTTGAAACAGGAAAATATTTCAAAGATAATGTGATAATGCATGTGTACTAGGCATTGGATAGAAGAGACAAGAGAATCTGCCTTGGTTATCTGGGATGACACCAGAAGTGATCAATCAAATTTTAATCACCTGGAAAAGTATGGGCACTATGAAATACCAACATGGTTTTCTGAATAGCAAATCATGCCAGACCCATTAAATCGTGTCCCGTGATTACAGTGCGGGTCACAGAGATAAGGAAAAATGAGAGTGATGATCCATCTTGTTTTCAAGAGGTCTTAGAATCTTCTCTTTGTCACATTTTCACTGACAAACTCAGGGATATGTGACCTTAGCCACATTATTTTTAGGTGAATGGATGCATAACATGCTTAGATGTTCATCTGAAGGACAATCAAGGCCTCAACTTTTACCTGAACTAATATTTCGATACAGCTCCTACACACTGGCCCAAGAAATTATATCTAACTAACTCCAATTAGATAACTTGCAATAAGTAATTTGAAATGTGATCAACTCCCCACATAATTATAAATCAACTTAGAATAAGTAGGAGACATGTATTATGAAAATGATATAACAATACAAAATAGATGCTGGGAAGAAATTTTTTCCTAATAACATAAAAATCAGCAATATGATGCTACTGTGAAACTTGAAAACACTTTCCCAGAAATTCTTAAAAGAAGTACACCATGGTAGCACCTGAAAAATGTATTTTTGTTTCTCTTGTTCTAGAAAATCAAAATTATGAAAATACTTGCCTCCTAGTTAACATTGCCATACTCTTTTAAGTGAATTTAGAGATAAGATTTTTATATTGTTTTCAATGACTCTTTTACATTACTTTTTTTGGGGGGAGAGGGGGTCTGGTCGTGGGGCCTGAACTCTGGGCCTGGGTGCTGTCCCTCAGCTCTTCAGCTAAAGGCTAGCACTCTACTACTTAAGCCACAGGACCACTTCCGGCTTGTTTTCTTTTTGCTTATGTGGTGCTGAGGAATCGAACCCAGGGCCTCATGCATGCAAGGCAAGCACTCTACCACTGAGCCACCTTCCCAGCCCCTTTTACATTACTTTTGTAGTTAGGGGAATTCAATCCATATTTTAAAGACAGGTTAAAAAACAGAAAGAAAGGAACTATAAAAGCTCTTCCTCTCAAAAGTGATTCAGAGATAACACTGTTACACATATACCTGAAAGAATGTTAAATCAGGGTATAATGCTGGCAGTTGGGGGAGGTATAGGTAATAGGATCAGGCTCTGAGGCCAATCTCAGCAAAAAAAACTATGAGTCTGGATATGAAAAGTCGCTAAAGCAAAAACTGCTAGAGGTATGGATCAAGTGGGAGAGTGACTGCCTAGCTAGCTTGAGAGCCTGAATTAAATTCCCAGGATCACCAAAAATAACAAGGTGTTTCATCACTAGGTTTAGTTGCTTGCTTATTCACACTGTGATGTCATGGCCATCACAGAATATTTATAATTGAATTTTTTATTGTTGAATATTTTAATATTTAAATAAATATGATGACACATAGTATATGATTGACAAGTCAGGCAGGTTCATGAAATGGTGTAAGAGAAGCTGAGCAATGGTTAAAAAAACAAAACAAAACATGGTTTCAGTCCTAGAAGTGAATCCTAGTAGTGGAAATCTAGGCTTGAATCCTAGCAATGTCTCCTGCTATAAATAAAGTGGCCTACAGGTACAGCACAGTACTTTCTGTGGGCTGAGTTTTGTCACTCTCCATTCAAAACTCAGGCTAAAACCTCACCTTTGTAGTTCAGAATGTGACTCTGTTTGGAGAAAGGGTCTTCATAGAGGTAATTAAATTTGAACAAGATCATTAGGATGGAGTCTATGATGATGACTGTCCTCATAAGAAGAAGAAATTTGGACAAATATATACAGAGAAACGACAATAAAATAACATGATGATAGGCCAGCCTTACAAGCCAAAGACGTGGGCCCAGAACAGATCCTTTCATGAAGAACTTAGATGGTATTAGCACTGGTAATCACCTCAGAACTTAGAAGGTATTAGCATTGCTAATCACCATTCTCACCTGCAGAGGGGTGAGACAATAACTTCTGTTATTTAACCTATCTAATCTAGGGCTGGGATGTGGCTCAGTGGCAAAGCACTTGCCTAGCAAGTGCAACATCCTGGGTTTGATCCCCAGTACTAAAACAAACAAACAAACAAACAAAAACAACAAACACTAATTGACAGCACTTTATTATAGCTGCCCTAGAAAACAAAAACATACAGTACCTTAGTTTTCAAAAGGATAAAAAGAAATATTCCTGATTGTTTCTCTCATGAATAAAGCAACTAAGATGACCACTGACTGACCGTTTTCATTGCCACATAAGAAAATTGGCATTTTAATTTCCTTGTACTTATTTCCCTTGTTTATATCACAGAAGATATAGTGAAACAAATACACAGTGCAATGAAGAGAGATGCATGAAAGAAATATATAGAAAGAAAGAGAGAGTAAATCTCTGGAGGGGGAAAAAGGAAAATTTTGTCAGATTCCATTTAACAGCAGAGAGTAAGAAGGACTAATTGAGTGATGAATCAGTAGCAGTGCCCTAGATGAGCAGAAAAAGGCATTGATGTATTCTCTAGGTTCATTTGGTCAGAACTGTCACAACATGTCTACCTCTCTATGTCCATGTGAACCTGGAGTCTATGCAGTGTTCTTGTTACAACTGTTTTGACAATATTAACAGTCAAGGTTATCATGAAGTCATACACAAAATTATGTTGTTCACTGTTGTTATTTTTTATTTCCTTTTTTTCTTTTTCCTTCTGAGTAACTGACACATCATTGTAGAAAACATATGTAGGGTCAATTCATGCTGAATAGTTATTAGAAACCATGATAACAAAAGTCATTACACTGCAGTTCGGTTTTGACAGTAAAATTTCTGCAACATTATCACAAATCCTCGTGCATTAGTGCAATGATCCTTACGATAGTTTCATATTAGAATCAAAAGATTGCTGTAGCATGCTTGATACAAAAAGTCAAGCAAGCCAGATTCTTTTCTGCTTTTACAGATTACATTTTGGCTCTTTTTCTATGTATAGCAGGCAGATAGTAGCTTTCTAAACACATACTTTCTTCAAAAACCTATGAGTGCATCATCTATACCTTTCTTTAAAATGAGAAAAGGTCCTTAAAAGTACACTCACATGCTGATACCCACCATCAAAGGCAGTAGTTTTAAATCTATTTCTAGATGAGACGCAATGTCACAAAATTCTAAACACTATAATATCCAGTACATTGTTATTAGTCTTATTTTCAGAGGCACATTTTTTTCAAGTCAGTGTTTACTTTGGTGGCACTGTGCATAATTTAAAAAGAATATTTGCCTCATTCAAGATTACTGAACTACAAGAGCTGTGACAAACATCATTCAGCTGACAAGAGCAAAATACTTGAAATGTCTACCTGAACTCAATATTGCATCCCTGTTATATTTTTTAACTCCTAAAAGGCCAGACTATACAGTTAAGATTGCTTATGTATTTTTGATGCAACATAAGTTTATGCATGACCCATTTCAAGTAAAGGAAAGATAATATAACTTAGGAAGGAAGCAGCGCCTTGTGAAAGAGTCAAGCCAAGTCAAACATCAAGTTCCTTCTGCCTTGGTAGGAGAATTGGGTTTAAATAGGTGATCCTGAAATGAAAACAACTGGAGCACATTTCACTTACATGTAAAATACTTCTTCTCATAACTGGGAGATAGGGAAAATCATACTTAGGTGAATGTCATTGAAATGATTCTGGGGGTCACTATGTTATTACTAGAGGTAAAAAAAAAACCTTTGGAAAATATCAACCATTCCCTAAGATACGTGATATTTTACATATTAAACATTCTTAACTTTCAGCACATAGTAACATCTTAAAATATTAATAAAAAAGTAATGAATTAGCTAAAGTGAACTTGTTCTTAGAGATAAGAAAGGGAAAATTAATAGCTAAATCTTTTTCTTTTTTATCTTTTCATTTTCAGTACTGAGAATTAAAGCCAGGAAGTTGTACATGCTAGATAAACACATTGGCATTGAGCTACATCCCAGTCCATTAGCTAAACCTTTTAATCATGGTTTATTAGTTTACTGTTAATAATTATTTATATCAATCGAGCTAGTCTGTTGTTTTTAAGTCATTAGTTAGCAATAACAAATATCAATGTATTTAGGTATTTAGATTTAACAAACTCCTACTGTGGGATCAACTTCACCCCTAGAGTGGCTTCTTTGCCAGATGAGTTCACAACAGAATATAAATAATGAACTTAATACTAGTTTTGGGTTTCATTCTGTCTCTCTGTATGTATACTAACCAACTTATGAATTGTGCTGAGTAATCTCATTTATAACATTGTAATAATAAACATAACTAAAATATATAGTACTTATATGTACTAAATACATTTTTAACAGATTTCCATATACTAAGATAGATATCTGGAAAGCTATCTAAATAGGTTCTGCTGCTATTATTTTATAGATGAGAAACACAAAATTTTAGCTTATGAGTGACCAAACAGGATTCCTACCCAGATCATTGGGCTCCATGCTACATCATACTGTCTGCTTTTAACCAAATTTTTGGTGAAAATAACTTTGTACACATATTCTACTAATATTCTCCAGGTGGAATATGGTATGCATCTCTTATGATTCTTACTATGTATTGTCAAAGCTTCTACCTGGAGAGCTTTTCAAAGCATAATATAATTAGTGCACATGCAAAATTCAGTTCTTTTCAAAACTAAGTATAATCATTCTAAAATATCATGTCAAGCTGCTGCATAACAGTGTTGTCCTACTGTTTCTATTTATATTTCTTAGATTATCAACTACTTTTTATAACTTTAAATATTCAATACAAAACATACAAAAGCAGTACTGACTTGCAGATATTTTTGTTCTGTTGCAGTTGGAGAAATGATCTTTTAAGTGATTTAGAATAAAAATATCAAGTCCACATAAGTTGTAGATATTCAAAATATTTACTGTAATTTTAAACTTTCAGATATTTTGAAGTTTGTGTCAGAAAAGTCTGTAGTTTTTTTTGTTTGTTTGTTTGGTTTAGGATTTCTTTCTTTTCCATACATTGACAAAACCTTTTTGTATACCAAGAGCTGCAGACTGCCTTCATTTATGTTTGTATTCAACCCTTCATACATCTGTATTTATGAGCCTAGTACTCTTTGTACTTTTTAAACATATAGTATAGGCCCTGTGCCATTTTGCTTAAAATGTCTTGTCTCCATTTATTTACATCTCTCATTTTATACAATAACTTACTTTACACTTCAGAACTTCTTTCTAGGCTTTCAATGTGTTAGTCTCAAAGTGTGTGTCAGTTTGTATATGTGTGTGTGTGTGGTGGGGGATGGCGTCATGGGATTTGAACTCAGGGGCTGGGTGCTGTCCCTGAGCTTTTGACTCACGGCTAGTGACCTATCATTTTTATGCACAGCTCTTCTTCCAGTTTTCTGGTGGTCAATTGGAGAGAAGAGTCCAACTGAGTTTCCTGCCTGGACTGGCTTCAAACCTCAAGCTAGGATTATAAATGTGAGCTACTGGTGTCTTGCTGGTCCAAACTTTCTATCACCATTATGTGGAACAGTTGTCCTAACTTATTCTGAAACTATATGAAAAGGCCAAACTCCTCCTAAATTATTCATTATTTCCATGACATGCATTTTTTCATTGTCTGCTCCATCTATAAAATACCATAGATTTTCATAAAAAGTTTAGTTACAAATTTAATATTTGCATATCTAGAAACTTTGTCATTTTAGGTACTGTGAGTGGTATTAGTATCTTTTTTGGGGGGCAGGGGTCCAGTCGTGGGCCGGAACTCTGGGTCTGGGTGCTGTCCCTCAGCTCTTCAGCTCAAGGCTAGTGCTCTACCACTTGAGCCACAGCGCCACTTCTGTTTTTTTTCTTTTTGCTTATGTGGTGCTGTGGAATCGAACCCAGAGCCTCATGCATGCAAGGCAAGCTCTCTACCACTGAGCCATCTTCCCAGCCCTGAGTGGTATTAGTAGTACAAGAATTACATTAATTAATGGGAAGGAATGGGAAGGGAAAACAAAGGAGGAGGCTACAATGCTTAATAAGAAATGTACTCATTATCTTGCCCATGTAATTGCAACCCCTCTGTACAGTATTTTCACAATGAAAAATAAAAGAATTACATCAATTAATCTTTCTTAACTCACACATCCTTTTTAATTCTATCGCATGCCTAGTCATACCTATGTGCTTACACTTGAAGTGTGGGATGTGTGTGTGTGTGTGTGTGTGTGTGTGCGCGCGCGCTGGTCCAGAGGCTCGAACTGAGGACCCTGGACAGTGCCCCTGGGCTTTTTTGCTCAAAGTTAGCAGCCTACCACTTAAACCACAGCTCCCTTTCTGGCGTGTGTGTGTGTGTGTGTGTGTGTGTGTGTGTGTGTGTGTGTGTGTGTGTTTAATTGGAGATAAGAATCTCATGGACTTTCCTGCCTGGGCTGGCTTCAAACTGAGATCCTCAGGTCTCACAGACTTTTATGCCTCAGCTAGCTTCAAATCGCAGTCCTTTGAATCTCAGAATTTTGAGTAGCCTAAGATTATAGGCAAGAGCCACTTGCTCTCAACTTGGCTGGTTGGTTTTTAGATAGTCTAGCAAACTTTTATTTTTGGGATAGCCTCAAATCATGATCCTCCTGATCTTAGCCTGTTGGGTAGCTAGGATTACAGGTGTTTTCTATTGATGAAATATTTTATATACATGTGATATATGTTATATATATCAATAATTCTACTATGAAGATGAAATATTCACTACTTTCATAACTTCTGTAGGATTATATAAGTTTTTCCATAGATATTCTGCCCTATCTTCAGTAAATGGAATTCAAAAGGAAGAATAGGTGACTTAACATAGTGTACAAATATGGATCTTCCATGTTGTATGTGATTCAAACAGATATTTTAACAAATGATTATAAGCTATAGCTCTGTATATTTGGACAAAGATGATTACAGAAGTAGTAGATAAGTTAAGTAGAAAATAATGTCTATCAGAGGGAGTATATACAATGCACAATTTACTTGATTTATAATACTTTTTGAAAATTTTTATGAGATTACCAAATATTATTTTATTTTATATCTGAACAATGTCATTTAAAGGACAATATTGTAGTTATATATGGGTTCCAGTGAATGTAATCTATTAATTGGAAAATATTTCTAGCTTTATTGTATCAGCTTTATTACAGGCAATTCAAAAATGTGTATTAAAGCTGCATAATGGCAGAATCTCATAAATGTGCTTTTAACATAAAGATTTCTCCTATTCTATATATAGTCTATATTTTCCAAGTTCAATATCATAAATATTCAATAGATTGTAAATGATTTTATAAGAAGAAAAGGTTCTAGAGATAATAGGAAATTCAAGATGAATAGAGTTAACAGACCTAGGGAAATATGATTTCTCAGTATTTTTTATTTTTATTTTTTATATTCCATCTTTTATTTTGATTAGCAACATTTTATATGGTCATATGTACACAGTCATTGAGCTATTGTGATGCTCTGTTGGACTATCCTAGACATATACTAACTATTACAAATGAGGGAAACCATGGAGCCTATGATTCTTTGGTTCTGGCTTACTTCACTTAATATGAATTTTTCTAAGTTTTTCCATTTCCTTATGAATGGGTTGATGTTATTCTTTCTGCTAGAAGCATAGAAATCTATTGTGTCTGTGTGTGTGTGTGTGTGTGTGTGTGTGTGTGTATACAGTATTTTCTTGATCCATTCATCTACCAAGGGGCATCTGGGTTGGTTCCATATCTTAGCTATGTTAAACAATGCTACAATGAACACAGTTGTGCTAATCTTTAGCACAGTCTTGTTTGTGATTATTTGGGTAAATGCCCAGGATTGAGATTGGGATTAGAAGCTCTATGTTTACTCTTTTTTTTAATTTATTTTTTTAATTTTATTTGTGAACATACTGTACAGAGGGGTTACAATTACATGGGCAGGATAATGCGTACATTTCTTACCAAGAATTGCAGCCTCCTCCTTTGTTTACCCTTCACATCCCTTCCCAGCCTCCCCCCTCCCCCCC